>NC_041386.1:715251379-715351244 GCF_002162155.2 Triticum dicoccoides | reverse complement strand
GCGGCGGGTGCCCTTCGGCTGACGGCGGCCCGGCGGCCTGGAGGTGGCTGGCGGCGGTCCGTCGCGGTGGTGGCGCCGTCCCTTGGCGGCGGGGCGGCCTGGTTGCGCAAGGTGGCCGGCGGCGCGTTCTCGGCCCAGATCTGGGCCCTTAGGGCCCCATCTGGGTCCTAGCGGGCCGGTCCCTGGGCGTGGCCTCGATGCCTGTGGCGCGGTGAGGAGGAAGAGCGGATCGGATTTGGGGCGGCGACACCGCCGGCGTGCCGGCAGCAGCGTGAAGGCGGGAGCTTTGCGGGCCCACGAGGGCTCGGCCGGGCCGGTGGGACCACGGGCCTGGTGTGCTCCCGTTATTGCGTCCGGACGGCTACCGTCGCGGACGGTGGAGGTGGGGCCCTCCCGCGTGCCGATGGTGCTGATGCCCTAGTCCCGGCTCTGATTCTTCGTCGTGCTATCCTCACTTCCCGGTGCCGTGGTGAGACGGCGTGGGGGACTCAAGACCGCGTTGGCGCACGATGGTGGTTGGTTTGGTGGCAGGCTCCGGGGCGCCCGAGGTGCGGGTTGGGATCGGGGGAAACCCCTGTCGGCATGGCCAACACCGGCGCGGTGGCGCCTGTGGGTGCCACCTGACCTTCCGGGAGGGCGTCAGAGCTACCCTTCCTCTCGCCTCGTCGTGTACCGGGGGAACCCTTGGCAGCAGCGTCGTCATCGTCGCGATCCTTCTTGGAGGTGTTGACAGGTGCCGGCGCTTCGGAGTCTGGGAGTCTAGTGGAAGATCCTGGTGGGCGCTGCGATCGCGAGGCTTCTTCGTTTTGTTGATCCGCCGTTTTCGACATTTGTTTCTTTTGCTTTTCTCTATCGTTTCTTTTGGGCGTGACTGTGCTGCTTCCGCCCCAGCACCTATCTTGTATGGTTCGGTTGGTTGCTTTGTATACAAAGCGGGGGAAACCCTTTTTCGGCAAAAAATATTGAAGAAAACCCAGAAGGTCATCTATAGCCTCTAGCAAACTTTTGAAGATAAATCGGACTAAAGAGTTATCACTTAGACTCTATCCAAATTGGAGATAAAAGATGTAGTGAACAGTAAGGAAATTCTGTGGTGTGTGCTATTAGACATGCCTAACTTTAAACTTAAATTAGAATTCATGCATGCGAAATAACATCTCTATGCAACGTACTATTTCTGCACGTACTATTTCTGATACCTTGCTCTGAAGTGCATTAAAAGAGCAACGGACAATGCCTGCACATTGTATTGGTTAGGGGTCATCACGGATTGGAAGGAGGTCTACAACAGTACCTTGCTCTGAAGTGTATTTGCTAGGATTTGGATTTGATAGGTACAAGATCAAGGAGGTCCTTACAGGGGCAGTGGACAGGTGGGTGAATACCTGCGCAAGGCCGAGCTGGGTACCCAAACATGGCGAGTGGAGTGGGACCAAAGCAGCGCGCCATCCGGGATCCGGGTCCTCTCCTCCGACTTAACCTCTTCATGAAAGAAAGAAAGAAAGAAAATACCTTGGACCCAAAGAAGCTGAGTATGCACGGCAAGATGCATAGCAACCCCTGAGAAGATACGAAACCTCGCCCATTGCTTAATCTCCTGCTAACCAGACGTACGAACAGAGTATATGGAACCAGCATACACATACGCTCTTCATAGCATACAAAAACAGAAGTACCAATTCCAAGAAAATCTTGTAGTACAGTCTATCAGAACACAACATATACACGCATGTACACCATGATCATCACTAAAAACAGGCCACTCCGGCTGGCAAAGAAGTGGCAGCAAAGCTCCCGACGGTACACTTGTCGTCGTCAGGTTTTTCTTTCTATACTTGACATGTAGACCTCAGAGTCATTTACTTATCCATAAGGTACAGTCTCTTGCGATCGTCATCTGCGCATCCAGAGTAGCTATTTTGCTGATGAGAGAGCCCCTGTCATCTAGGGTAGGACGCAAGAAGACATCTACCTCTCTCATGGTATCTTTTTCTTCGTCGTCATTCACCAGAGCTTGGCGGAAAGAATGCAGTGCAGCGATGAGGACAGAGGAAGCTTCTTCTGTGTCCATGGGATCATTGATACGTCTCCGTCATATCTACTTTTCCAAACACTTTTGCCCTTATTTTGGACTCTAACTTGTATGATTTGAATGGAACTAACCCGGACTGACGCTGTTTTCAGCAGAATTGCCATGGTGTTGTTTTATGTGCAGAAAACAAAAGTTCTCGGAATGACCTGAAACTCCACGGAATATCTTAGAATAAATAAAAAAATCCTCGCCAGAGATGAAGGCCAGGGGGCCCACACCCTGTTCACGAGGGTGGGGGGCGCGCCCCTCCCCCCTGGGCGCGCCCCCTACCTCGTGGGCCCCCTGGTGGCCCTCCGACGCCAACTCCAACTCCATATATTGGCTTTCGGGGAGAAAAAAATCAGAGAGAAAGTTTCATCGCGTTTTATGATACGGAGCCGCCGCCAAGCCCTAATCTCTCTCAGGAGGGCTGATCTGGAGTCCGTTCGGGGCTCCGAAGAGGGGGATTCGTCGCCGTCATCATCATCAACCATCCTCCATCACCAATTTCATGATGCTCACCGCCGTGCGTGAGTAATTGCATCGTAGGCCTGCTGGACGGTGATGGGTTGGATGAGATTTATCATATAATCGAGTTAGTTTTGTTAGGGTTTGATCCCTAGTATCCATTATGTTCTGAGATTGATGTTGCTATGACTTTGCTATGCTTAATGCTTGTCACTAGGGCCCGAGTGCCATGATTTCAGATCTGAACCTATTATGTTTTCATGAATATATGTGTGTTCTTGATCCTATCTTGCAAGTCTATAGTCACCTACTATGTGTTATGATCCGGCAACCCCGAAGTGACAATAATCGGGACCACTCCCGGTGATGACCGTAGTTTGAGGAGTTCATGTATTCACTATGTGCTAATGCTTTGTTCCGGTTCTCTATTAAAAGGAGGCCTTAATATCCCATAGTTTCCAATAGGACCCCGCTGCCACGGGAGGGGAGGACAAAAGATGTCATGCAAGTTCTTTTTCATAAGCACGTATGACTATATACGGAATACATGCCTACATTACATTGATGAACTGGAGCTAGTTCTATGTCACCCTATGTTATGACTGCTACATGATGAACCACATCCGGCATAATTATCCATTGCTAATCCGGTGGCTACGAGTTTTCCATATATTGGTTCTCGCTTATTTACTTTTCCGTTGCTACTATTACAATCACTACAAAATACCAAAAACATTACTTTTGCTGTCTTTACTTTAGTTACCGTTATCATCACTATCATATTACTTTGCTACTAAACACTTTGCTACAGATACTAAGTTTCCAGGTGTGGTTGAATTGACAACTCAGCTGCTAATACTTGAGAATATTCTTTGGCTCCCCTTGTGTCGAATCAATAAATTTGGGTTGAATACTCTACCCTCGAAAACTGTTGCGATCCCCTATACTTGTGGGTTATCAAGACCTTTTTCTGGCGCCGTTGCCGGGGAGCATAGCTCTATTCTTTGAGTCATTTGGGATTTATATCTGCTGGACACTATGAAGAATTTGAAAGATGATCGAACTACTATTTTGCCCTCAACTACGAGGGGAGGTAAGGGATTGCCATCTAGCCTTGCACTAGATTCTCCTTCTGTTATGAGTAAGTTTGCGACACCTAAACCTACTACTGCTATTGATTCTGATATGTCGCATGTTATTGATGATGCCACTTCTGCTATGCATGATACTTATGATGAAACTAGTTCTATGCTTGATACTACTGTGCCACTTGGTGAATATCTTGATGAGCAAATTGCTAGGTCTAGAGAAAGAGAAATTATTGAACCTGAACACGATGATGTGAGTGATGATGAACCTATGCCTGCTATTCCTGAGGGTTATCTTTTTAATGTTGAATCTATTGAAGCTGTTCTTGCTTGCCAGGATAATCTTGAACGTAAGAGGTTGCTAATTAAGTGGAGTAAAGAATCTTTTAGAGGTAGGATGAGACCCGACCCTGCTTCTGCTACTTCACCTATCTGTGTTCCTGATCAGGATTATTATGATTTTTCTGTCGATCCAGATATAATTACTTTGGTTGAATCTGATCCTTTTTATGACTATGAATCTGAAACTGTTGTGGCACATCCTCGTAAGTTAGATGATATAGCTGGCCTGTTTACTAATAACCAGAGATCGCGCCACCTGTATTTACTCAAAATATTTCCATTCTCATTAAAGGGTGATGCTAAGAAATGGTTTAATTCTCTTGATCCTGGTTGTGTGCAAAGTCCCCAGGATATGATTTATCACTTCTCTGCTAAATATTTCCCTGCTCATAAGAAACAAGCTGCTTTGAGGGAAATATACAATTTTGTGCAAATTGAAGAAGAGAGTCTCCCACAAGCTTGGGGGAGGCTTCTCAAGTTACTTAATGCTTTGCCTGATCATCCTCTTAAGAAACCTGAAATATTTGACATCTTTTATAATGGACTAACTGATGCTTCCAGAGATTACCTGGATAGTTGTGCTGGTTCTCTTTTCAGGGAAACAACACCGGATGATGCTGAAATTTTATTGAATAATATGTTGGCAAATGAAAATAATTGGGCACCTCCTGAGCCAACTCCTGAGCCAACTCCTGAGCCAGCTCCTGAGCCAATTACTGAGCCTATTCCTAAACCAACTCCGAGGAAGAGAGGTGTTCTATTTCTCAGTCCCGAAGATATGCAAGAGGCAAAGAAATCTATGAAAGAAAAAGGTATTAAAGCTGAAGATGTTAAGAATTTACCTCCTATTGAAGAAATACATGGTCTTAATTTACCGCCTGTTGAAGAAGTATATGATCACAATTACTTATTTACTGAAGAACCTCTCGATATCCCGGCACAGGTAGTAAAGGTAAATTCTCTCTATAGATATGATAAAGCTGAAGTTCCTCCTACTAATATTGCTAGTCAGTGCTTGGATGAGTTTGATGACTTTATGTTTAAGCAAGATGACTTTAATGCTTATTTTGGTAGAGAATTAAAACAGAATACCTTTATGATTAAATGCTTGAGTGATTATATGGCTGATATTAGAGGTGAACTTAAACTTTTTAGAAAGCATGCTTCTATGGTTACCACTCAAGTAGAACAAGTACTTAAAGCTCAGAAAGAAGTGCTTGATGAAATGAATAGTAAGAAAAATGATTATGCTGTTAGAGTGGCTACTAGAACTGGTAGGATGACTCAGGAACCTTTGTATCCTGAAGGCCACCCTAAGAGAATCGAGCAAGATTCTCAGAGAAATAATATTGATATGCCTAGTTCTTCTAAGAGGAAGAAAAAGAAAAATGATAGGACTGTGCAAACTTCTAGTGAACCTATTGCTGAACCACCTGATAATCCAAATGATATCTCTATGTCTGATGCTGAAACACAATCTGGTAATGAACATGAACCTAGTGGAAATGTTAATGATAATGTTCATGTTGATGCTCAACCTAGTAATGATAATGATGTAGAAGTTGAACCTACTGTTGATCTTGATAATCCACAATCAAAGAATCAACGTTATGATAAAAGAGACTTTGTTGCTAGGAAACATGGTAAAGAAAGAGAACCATGGGTTTAGAAACCCATGCCTTTTCCTCCCAAACCATCCAAGAAAAAGGATGATGAGGATTTTGAGCGCTTTGCTGAAATGATTAGACCCATCTTTTTGCGTATGCGCTTAACTGATGTGCTCAAAACAAATCCTTATGCTAAGTATATGAAGGATATTATTACTAATAAAATAAAGATACCTGAAGCTGAAATTTCCACCATGCTTGCTAATTACACTTTTAAGGGTGGAATACCAAAGAAACTCGGAGATACCGGAGTGCCTACTATACCATGCTCCATTAAAAGAAGTTATGTTAAAACTGCTTTATGTGATCTTGGACCGGTGTTAGTGTTATGCCTCTCTCTTTATATTGTAGACTTGACTTGAATAAGTTGACACCTACTAAAATATCTTTGCAAATGGCTGATAAATCAACTGCTATACCTGTCGGTATTTGTGAGGATGTGCCTGTTGTGGTTGCAAACGTTACTATTTTAACGGACTTTGTTATTCTTGATATTCCCGAGGATGAAAGTATGTCTATTATTCTTGGAAGACCTTTCCTTAATACTGCAGGGGCTGTTATTGATTGCACCAAAGGCAATGTCACTTTTCATGTTAATGGCAATGAGCACACGGTACATTTTCCGAGGAAACAACCTCAAGTTTATAGTATAAACTCTATTGGAAAAGTTCCATCGATTATATTTGGAGGTTTTGAATTTCCTCTCCCTACTGTCAAGAAAAAGTATGATATTCTTATTGTTGGGGATTTTCATATCCCCGTTGAGGTAACTTAGTGTTATTCGAAATTTCTCCGGTTCCGTGATTATTTGGAATGAGTTTGTTAACAAGACTTGATCAACCTTGTTAGTGGGTTCATTTTGATGATCACGAGATGGATGAAACTAGAAGCACAACCTTCTGTACCCTTTTTATATTTTCTATTATTTAGTAGAAATAAAGTAAAATAGTATTTTTCTGTCTGTTTCCTGACTTATTCGTGCAATATAAAAATATCCCGAAAATAAAAGTCCTCAGAATGCCATGCCAATTTAATATAATTTTTTTGGGAATATTTGAGAATTTACTGTGCAAAAATTACCATGGGGGGAGCTGCCACCTGGCCACGAGGGTGGAGGGCGTGCCCCCTGCCTCGTGGGCCCACGGTGGCCCTCCTCCACTTATCCCTGCACCCATCTTCTTCCTCTGTCTCGCACAAACCCGAAAAACCAACTCAAGCACGAGTTCCAGCCCCCGTTGCTGTGATTTTCGATCTCCTTGCTCAAAGCACCTCTCGCAAAACTGCTTGGGGAGATTGTTCCTTGGTATGTGACTCCTCCATTGGTCCAATTAGTTTTTGTTCTAGTGCTTTATACATTGCAAATTTGTGCTGCATAGGTGACCATGTTCTTGAGCTTGCATGTCAAATTTATATGGTTCCAAGTAGTTCCAATGCTTTATATAGGCTCTAGGCACTTGTGGGAGTTGTTGCTATCAATTTTATTGAAGTTGGTTCACTTTTATTTGAAGTTACTAAAAATTTCAGATTGCTTCAGAAATAATGAAGAGACTTTTGAGGGGCTCGTCGAGCCAAAGCTCTAAGGAAAAACAAAAGGAAGAAGAGGAGAAGCCCAAATTTAATTTGCCTCGCACCGCGGAGGTCCGGCCGTGTGAATGGCCTTCCGATGACTTCTTGAGGAGTGCCGGGATTTATGAGGATTTCTATCTATTAATTGAGAACGCCGGCCTCACCAACTTCCTCCGCGACCAACGTCATCAGTATCTCTTACTCACAAATACTTTTTTGCAAAACTTCTACTTTTTTCTAAGAAATCACCTCCAACAGTAGAGTTTCATTTATATGACATTGTTAAAGAGATGACATTAGCTGAATTCTGCGAGGTTTGCAGAATACCCTTTGAGGGCATCTTAGATGAACCCCACCGTAACGAAGTAGAAGCTTTTATTAACACTATCACGGTGGGGGAAACCAGGATGGTTTCTGATGCAAGGATCACTAGCATACATTATCCTGTTTTACGCTACTTTACCTTATTTGCTAGTCGTTGATTGATTGGACGCGGGAACTGTGGGAACCTTAGTATTCCTGATATTATTATTTTTCTCCATGGTTTATACCGCGATAACTCTGTTAGTATGGGTGGAATTGTTGCTAGATGGTTAAGTCTGAACCGTACTAAGGGCCCCATCTTTGGAGGCATTTATGCTTCGCGCCTAGCTGAACATTTTGAAATACCTATTAGGCATGCGGAGAAAGAAGAAACATTGCTGCCCCGTGCTTATTTAGATTACAAGAGTATGATAGCGCATGATTTTCTTGTTAAGAGTCGCGATGGGGAGCTTAAATATAAATTATACTTTGATAAACATCACCCTGAGACTATTACTTTGCCTGCTCCTTCTTTGTTTAACTTGTATGCAGAGCCTCACTGTCGGGGGTTGGGTGCGACATATGCCAAAGGATGGCTTATCATGGTGGGGGCGAGTAGAACGTCGCCGGTGCCTGGAAACGGGATGAGGTGAAGACATGCACGCCGGCGGATCTTACCCAGCTTCAGGGCTCTCCGAGGAGATAACACCCCTACTGCTGCTCTGCGGGGTCTCCGCATGATCACTAAGGCAAAGTGAATACAAGGGTGCTCCTAGAGCTGTTTCTGGAGGTAGGAGAAGGCAAGGCTAGCTCTCTCCCTCCGGTGTGGTCTGTCTAATGCTACTGGATGCGTATCCTTTGCATGGGTGCCCTGGGGGGTTTATATAGGCCTACCCCCAGGGTTACAATGGTAAAACTGGCTGGGTGCGGGTCCCAGCCATCTGTCTCTCAGGCGCCGTCTTCTCCGCTGACTCCTGGGGCCCACCGACTGGTGGGCCCCGCCGACTGGCCTGGTACGAGGGCGTCAGCCCGTGTCCGCTGCGGGCGGGTCTTGCCGGCTACGGATTACTATAGCCGTTCTCCTAATGACGCGGGCTTGGTCGTGGGGTCATGGCAACAGTGCCGCCGCCTGACGGGTGATCACTGTTGCCATTCCCCTATCGCGTCTGGTTAATGGCGTGCGGGGCCCGTGGGAGGGGCCGGCCGACTCCAGGGGGCCGACTCCCAACGGGTCCGACTCTCGGCGCTCTCGCCGTCTTCAACACCCTCGCTGACTGATGGGCCCCGCTGTCTCCGGGCCCGCCGTCTCCGGGCCGTACAGATAGGAGGTCGTGGGTACAGGGCCCCGCCCCAGGGGCTGATGTCAGGGCTGGCATGGCAACAGTGCCGTGCCGGGCGGAGATCTCCGCGAGTACGGCGCACTGTTGCCATGCTTGTCTTTAATTATCGGATGGTTAGAAGTCGTGGGCCGACTCCCCATAGTCGGCTTCTTCGGAGCCGCCTCTGGGACTCGGCTTGAATGGGAGTCGCCCCTGGGACTCAGCTCTTCTTGGAGTCGCCTCTGAGGACTCGGCTTGTCTCGGAGTCGCCGCAGGTACTTGAGGGGCGCAGTCTGCCCCGACGTCTTGAAAGGTTCTGGGACTCGGGTTAGCCTACCCGTGGCCCATTACTCCGACAGTAGTCCCCGAAGCTGGTGAGGCTCCGAGGGTGATACGTCATGCGCCTCAACAGTTTCATTCTTCGAGCGGGGGAATGCAGGCTCTGATGGCCGTCTTCCTCCAGGCCGACTGACTGGAGTCGGATTCACTAAAGGCCGTCATGGTCAAGCCGACTAGCTGGAGTCGGATTCACTGAGGGCCGTCTTGCCCCTCGAGGTATTTCAAACGTCGCGGCGGGAACTAGGCGGCGTGCCTGATACACTTCCCGCGGTCGCCCGCCACGGCCCCGTCGCGCGGCGCCACATGGCAGGGGCAGTCTGCCTACCCACGCGCGCGACGGGACAGGCCGTCAGGAGGGGCCCGCCACTACCGTGCCTCGGCACGCGAACGGATCCACTGCGGCCGTGCGGGCGGTTGGGTTCCCCACGTCGTTACTGCGCGCAGTAACTTCGTGGGGGGCGTGGGGCCTCGCACGCATTTAATCCCACGCTGCCCCATCGGCTTCTCAGCCTGCGGGCCTATAAGTAGGCGGGGGGAGCGGGACGGCGAAGCGCGCGCTCGCTCTTCCCTGCTTCTCCTGCTTCTTCCTGCCTCTTCTTCTTCCTGCCTTCGCTGCACCACGCCGCACCGCACCGCAGCGATGAGCTCTTCCCCCGCCGCGGCTCCTGCCGTCCGCTCCGGCGTGTGGGATGGTTCTAGGGTGGACGATGACGCCATCGAGCACCTCTGCAGGACGCGCCGGCCTGGTACGAGCCCGCGCCGCGCCGAAGGGGGAGATAAGGATGGCGCCAGAGGAGGGCGAGCGGGTCATATTCCGCTCGCACCTCATGCGCGGCATGGGCCTGCCGGCGAGCGGCTTCCTCCGCTCTTTCTTGGAGTTCAACGGACTCCAGCCGCACCACCTCACCCCGAACACGGTGGTGCTGCTGGCCGCCTTCGCCATCCTATGCGAGGGTTTTCTCGGCGTTCTCCCCACCCTCGAGCTGTGGGGAGAGTTTTTCCAGTCGAAGCTCGGCACACACGTCGCCGGCATACCGGCTCAGTGCGGCGCCTTCATCGCAATGCGAAGGTCGACCGCCGACAACCCATTCCCCTCCATCGCGCTGATCAAGTCGGTGAAGATGTGGCAGCGGTCGTACTTCTACGTGAAGAACGTCGCTACGGAGGGCGACTGGGTCAACCTGCCGCATTATGAAGCCGGCGCACCGGCTGGGAGGCTTCCGAGCTGGTCCAATCGGTCCAAGACGCTGTCTCCTACCAGCACCGCCGCCGTCGCCCGACTCTGAGTGCTGACGCAGTCAGAAGGCCTGGTCGGAGCCGACTTGCTGGCTGCCTTCGTGGCGCGCCGAGTCCTCCCACTCCAAGGCCGGCCGCATCTGATCTGTCAGATGAGCGACCGCCGAGACCCGAGCCGGATGAGCACCTAGGAGATGCCCCACGCGGAGGTGGCGAACATGGTGAATCACATCGCGAACTGCGAGCTCACGGAAGACTGGTAGTTCGGCAAGGAGCCGTACTCACGTGCCAACCCTCCGCCTGTGGTAAGTCAGATCTTTTGTCCTCTGTTTTTCTTTATAGCCGAATCTGACTTCTGATCTTCTTAGTTCTTCGAGTCAGAACCCCCTTATCCAGCCTACAACCGGCGCCACGAGGCCGCCCCGCGAGTTCGCTCCAGACCGTGCGGAGAGCGACATCGACAACCGGCGCCGAAGGCGGAGGAGGAGGAGCGGAAGGCGGCCTCCGGCCCTCGGCGACCTTCGCCGACTGGCGAGAGGACGAGGCCGATGGCGAAATTGTCCCACGCCGCCAACCGAAAGCCGGCCATCCAGGCGCGAGTTCCTCCGCCGGCCTGGCCAGTCAAGTCGTCGCGAAGAAACGCCGGGCCGCGCCGAGTTCGCTCGGTGGTCGGCTGAAAAAGTTCAAGGGGGCGGCCGCCGCAACCAAGCGGGAGGAGGCGATCGCTAAGGCCAACCGCTTCCGCAAGGAAGTGAAGAAGCCGCCGCTGGTCTCTGCGTAAGTGCTGACTGCCTTTGTCTTGTTTTCTTTGAGGGATCTCTTCCGAGTCTTTTTCATTCTGTTTTTTGCTTCAGGGCCCCTCTTTCTCTTGAGAGGGTCGCCGTCCCCTCTGTCATGGGGTTGGCCGAGACGTCCGCCAACACCCGGTGGATTGACCCCGCCGCCGACCTCCGGGAGGCGACGGAGCGCAACGCGCGGGAGAAGCGCAACGAGGAAGAGGCCGATCGTCTGGAGAAGGCGGAGGCCGAGAAAGCGGCGGCCTCCGCCCAGAAGAAGCTGGAGGAGGCCGAAGCCACCACCGCGGCCAAGCAGCGGGCCGAGGAGGCCGCGCGCCGCTAGTCGGCGTTGCTTGTCGTCCCGCTGAACTCCGCGCCGCCGCCCCGGAGTTCACGGGGCAGACTGGAGAAGTCGGCGGGGAGCACTCCATCATGGAGAGGGACGGTGGCGAGGCCTCCGCGTCTGGCACGGCCTCGCCGCCACCGCCGCCTCCGCCACATGGCAAGCAACCGGCGGGCCCTCCAGTGCTGCCGGCTGAGGACGAGGCGGTGGCGAGGCTGCTTCTTCAAGTCGCCTCACCAGCGCGCCGCCGCCTTGCGAAGGCGGTCTCGGCGCCACGCCCCTTGGAAGCCGGCGCCGCTAGCTCTGCCATTCCAGATGCTGAGGCATCAAGTGCTGCGCCTACTGGATGGGTGTGAGGAGGCGGCGACGGTCCGCTGAACCAGGCGCTCCTGGACGTGCAGGCGAAGCTGCGAGCTGAGGGCGAAGCCATCCAGGGTTGCACCAAGGCGCATCTAGCGTCGCGAGCGTCTATCCGGGTATGTTTTTCTTTTTTGACTTTGTCTCTTCTTGTTCTTCTCTGTGGGGGCGCGCCAGCGCACCCACTGGGTGTAGTCCCCGGGTTTTGGGCCGGCTGCTGCGCAGGCGACCCGGAACTCAATCTGGCGAGTTCCTTATTTTTGTCTTTGTCCGATTTTTTATCACAGGAGTATCACAACCTCCGCGTCACCGCCTTCAACCGTAACGTTGAGCGGCTGGAGAAGCGGACTTCCGACTTGTCGGAGAACCGGAGTAAGTTCTTCTTCTTTTTCGCGGGGGCGCGCTGGCGCACCTGCGGGCTGTAGTCCCCGAGATTCGGGCCGACTGCTGAGCAGTCGGGCCAGATCTTCCCGACGACCTTTGTTGCTGACGACTTAACGTCTTTTCTCTTTGTTTTTCAGAGGCCAATGCCGCTCTTCAGGAATGGTTGGGAGAAGTCAACACGGCCCTTCGCTCCAAGGAGGAGGAGTGCGGCAAGCTTGCCAAAGAGCGCGACTTGCTAGCCGAGCAGTTGGCGGAGCAGAAGGAGCCGCTGAAGGCGGCTCGGGACGAGGCGGGGAAGAAAGAGACCGCTCTTCTGGCCGAGTTTGAGATGGAGCGCTCCTCCTGGACCGACAGGGAGGCGATGCTGACTTCCGGCTTCCACAAGATCGAGGACATTGTCGATGGTGAGTTTCTTTTCTTTCTTTCCTCGAGCTGCCAACTGTAAGTCAGGCCGACTGCTGATTTTCTCTTTTGCTTCTTTCTGTTTTGGGCAGACTTCTTCCCTGGCCATTCGCAAGTGGTCAATCGAGCCATCGAGGCTGATCGCGATGTGCGGAGGGCGAATGGCGAGGAGATCGCCGCCAACGCCCCCCTGACCGTCGACGAGCAGCTCCTGAGCATCGAGACCCGTCTGTAGCCGGCCCATCAGCTGCTGCGCCGGCTTCAACGCACCAGGGCCCAGGCAATCTCCGCCCTGTGGCCAGGCATGCCGGCTCTGCGCACTGCCAGTCGAACTGCCGACTGGCTGGAGGTCGCGGCCGGCCGTCTTGAGGCTTGGAAGGGTTCCTCGTCCCGGGCTGGAGCGCGCTGGGCCTTGGAATTCGTCAAGGCTTGGTATCCAGGGCTGGACCTGGACCGGCTGGCCACGTTCCGGTCAGAGGCCCAAGCAGAACTGGCGGCTGTGGAAGACGCCCTCATCAAGCGTGCGGTGGTGATCGCCGACTACACCGACACTAGCGTCTTCATTCCCGAGCGGGCCGCGAACGGCGAGGAGGTGCCTCCAGAGTGGTTCGGCATGAACCCCGACTACGACGAGGACTCGGCGGAGGTGATTGGCTCCAGCACCAAGGAGGAAGACGAGGCGGGGGACGGAGACGAGACGGAGGCGCCAGAAGACAGAGCAGACGACCAGCCTCAGCTCGATCGCGCCTCCAGCAATGAGCCGCGTCCGACCGGGCCGACTGCCGCCGGAGACGATCAAGCCGAGACCGCCCAGCCGGCCGCTTCGGCGCCTGACACCGCCGTCTCCGCCGACCCTCCGAACCCGTCTGCCGCCCCTTAGGCTGCCGTCTTGCCTTTACTTTATCTGCTTTCATAGTCTTTGAAGAACTTGTTAATTTGCACAATTCCACCCGCGGGGTGTATCTTGAACTTGGCCAGAGGCCTTTGCTATGTAAATATCTAAATATCTATCTGCCTTCTATCCTTCCTTGCTCGTTGCTCTTTTTGGCTTTTTCCTTTGCCGCCTTTCCATAGTCGCCGCTTTGCCAGACGAACAGCCGCTCCGCGGACTGCCGCAGGTCAAATGCTTGGCTACTTTAGGGAAGGCAAGTACTTGGCCTTTTTAGAGTTTTTTAACAAGTTGGATAGAACGCGGCGAGCCGACTATTCGAGAGTCGGCTCGCAGAGAGAGGCTGGAAGCCGGCTTGGGCCATGCATATGCTTTGAATCCTTAGCCATTTTTTCGTGTGTGCGCTTGTTTCTTGCTTACTCTCTGCCTACCAACAGTCGCTCTGCGAGCTGCGACTTTCGACAGGAGACGGCTTAAGCGCCGCACACTACTTGTTCGACTGCAGGAAGCATTTCATAGCGCAAGACGGCGAGTCCCCGGGCCGACTTGTCGAACCCGATGCCAAGCAGCATAACAAAGAGTAGCATACTCGGAGGCATAATTCTTATCATACAGATAACAAAAAGGGTAGTCCCCGAGCTCGTCTCTGTTGGGGAACGTAGTAATTTCAAAAAAAATTCCTACGCACACGCAAGATCATGGTGATGCATAGCAACGAGGGGAGAGTATGATCTACGTACCCTTGTAGATCGCAACGAAAGCGTTGACACAACGTAGAGGAAGTAGTCGTACGTCTTCTTCCCGATCCGACCGATCCAAGCACCGTTACTCCGGCACCTCCAAGTTCTTAGCACACATACAGCTCGATGATGATCCCCGGGCTCCGATCCAGCAAAGCTTCGGGGAGGAGTTCTGTCAGCATGACGGCGTGGTGACGATCTTGATGTTCTACCGTCGCAGGGCTTCGCCTAAGCACCGCTACAATATGATCGAGGTGGAATATGGTGGAGGGGGGCACCGCACACGGCTAAGGAACGATCACGAAGATCAACTTGTGTCTCTATGGGGTGCCCCCTGCCTCAGTATATAAAGGATGGAGGAGGAGGAGGCCGGCCAAGGCTATTGGTGTGGCCAGGATGGGAGTCCTACTAGGACTCCAAGTCCTAGTAGGAGTCCATCAAGAGGGGAGGAAGGGAGAAGGAAGTGGAGGAGTAGGGAAGGTGGCCGGCCCCCTTTTCCCTAGTCCAATTCGGACTAGAGGGGAGGGGGGGCGCAGCAGGCCTTTTCTCCTCTTCTCACTAAAGCCCATCAAGGCCCAATACTTCTCCCAGCGAATTCCCGTAACTCTCCGGTACTCCGAAAAATACCCGAATCACTCGGAACCTTTCCGAAGTCCGAATATAGTCGTCCAATATATCGATCTTTACGTCTCGACCATTTCGAGACTCCTCGTCATGTCCCCGATCTCATCCGGGACTCCGAACTCCTTCGGTACATCAAAACTCATAAACTCATAATATAACTGTCATCGAAACCTTAAGCGTGCGGACCCTACGGTTCGAGAACAATGTAGACATGACCGAGACACGTCTCCGGTCAATAACCAATAGCGGGACCTGGATGCCCATATTGGCTCCTACATATTCTACGAAGATCTTTATCGGTCAGACCGCATAACAACATACGTTGTTCCCTTTGTCATCGGTATGTTACTTGCCCGAGATTCGATCGTCGGTATCCAATACCTAGTTCAATCTCGTTACCGGCAAGTCTCTTTACTCGTTTCGTAATACATCATCTCACAACTACAATATTAGTTGTAATGCTTGCAAGGCTTATGTGATGTGCATTACCGAGAGGGCCCAGAGATACCTCTCCGACAATCGGGGTGAGAAAACCTAATCTCAAAATACGCCAACCCAACATGTACCTTTGGAGACACCTGTAGTACTCCTTTATAATCACCCAGTTACGTTGTGACGTTTGGTAGCACCCAAAGTGTTCCTCCAGTAAACGGGAGTTGCATAATCTCATAGTTACAGGAACATGTATAAGTCATGAAGAAAGCAACAGCAACATACTAAACGATCAAGTGCTAAGCTAACGGAATGGGTCAAGTCAATCACATCATTCTCCTAATGATGTGATCCCGTTAATCAAATGACAACTCTTTTGTCCATGGTTAGGAAACATAACCATCTTTGATAAACGAGCTAGTCAAGTAGAGGCATACTAGTGACACTATGTTTGTCTATGTATTCACACATGTATTATGTTTCCGGTTAATACAATTCTAGCATGAATAATAAACATTTATCATGAAATAAGGAAATAAATAATAACTTTATTATTGCCTCTAGGGCATATTTCCTTCAGTCTCCCACTTGCACTAGAGTCAATAATCTAGTTCACATCGCTATGTGATTAACACCAATAGTTCACATCTTTATGTGATTGGTTCACTTCTCCATGTGACTAACACCCAAAGGGTTTACTAGATTCAATAATCTAGTTCACATCGCTATGTGATTAACACCCAAAGAGTGATCATGTTTTGCTTGTGAGAAAAATTTAGTCAACGGGCCTGCCAAATTCAGATCCGTATGTATTTTGCAAAATTCTATGTCTACAATGCTCTGCACGGAGCTACTCTAGCTAATTGCTCCCACTTTCAATATGTATCAAGATTGAGACTTAGAATCATCTGGATCAGTGTCAAAAACTTGCATCGACGTAATCCTTTTACGACGAACCTTTTGTCACGTCCATAATCGAGAAACATATCCTTATTTCACTAAGGATAATTATGACCGCTGTCCAGTGATCTACTCCTAGATCACTATTGTAGTCCCTTGCCAAATCAGTGCAGGGTGTACAATAGATCTGGTACACAGCATGACATACTTTATAGAACCTATGGCCAAGGCATAGGGAATGACTTTCATTCTCTTTATATCTTCTGCCGTGGTCGGGCTTTGAGTCTTACTCAACCTTGTAATACAGGCAAGAACTCTTTCTTTGACTGCTCCATTTTGAACTACTTCAAAATCTTGTCAAGGTATGTACTCATTGAAAAAACTTATCAAGCGTCTTGATCTATCTCTATAGATCTTGAAGCTCAATATGTAAGCAGCTTCACTGAAGTCTTTCTTTGAAAAACTCCTTTCAAACACTCCTTTATGCTTTACAGAATAATTCTACATTATTTCCGATCAACAATATGTCATTCACATATACTTATCAGAAATGCTGTAGTGCTCCCACTCACTTTCTTGTAAATACAGGCTTTTCCAAAAGTCTGTATAAAACCATATGCTTTGATCAACTCATCAAAGCGTATATTCCAACTCCGAGATGCTTGCACCAGTCCATTGATGGATCGTTGGAGCTTGCACATTTTGTTAGTACCTTTAGGATTAACAAAACCTTATGGTTGCATCATATACAACTCTTCTTTAATAAATCCATTAAAGAATGTGGTTTTGACATCCATTTGCCAGATTTCATAACATGTGGCAATTGCTAACATGATTCGGACAGACTTAAGCATCGCTACAGTTTGAGAAAATCTCATTGTAGTCAACACCTTGAACTTGTTGAAAACATTTCGCAACAAGTCGAGCTTAGTAGATAGTAACACTACTATCAGTGTCCGTCTTCCTCTTGAAGATCCATTTATTTACTATGGCTTGCCGATCATCGGACAAATCCATCAAAGTCCATACTTTGTTCTCATACATGGATCATATCTCAGATTTCATGGCCTCAAACCATTTCGCGGAATCTGGGCTCATCATCGCTTCCTCATAGTTCGTAGGTTCATCATGATCTAGTAGCATGACTTCCAGAAAAGGATTACCGTACCACTCTGGCGCGGATCTTACTCTGGTTGATCTACGAGGTTCAGTAGTATCTTGTTCTGAAGTTTCATGATCATTATCATTAGCTTCCTCACTAACTGGTGTAGGTGTCACAGAAACAGTTTTCTGTGATGTACTACTTTCTAATAAGGGAGCAGGTACAGTTACCTCGTCAAGTTCTACTTTCCTCCCACTCACTTCTTTCGAGAGAAACTCCTTCTCCAGAAACTTTCCGAATTTAGCAACAAAAGTCTTGCCTTCGGATCTGTGATAGAAGGTGTATCCAATAGTTTCCTTTGGATATCCTATGAAGACGCACTTCTCCGATTTGAGTTTGAGCTTATCAGGATGAAACTTTTTCATATAAGCATCGCAACCCCAAACTTTAAGAAACGACAACTTTGGTTTCTTGCCAAACCATAGTTCATACGGTGTCGTCTCAACAGATTTAGATGGTGCCCTTTTAACGTGAATGCAGCTGTCTCTAATGCATAACCCCAAAATTGTAGTGGTAGATCGGTAAGAGACATCATAGATCGCACCATATCTAATAAAGTACGGTTATGACGTTCGGACACACCATTACATTGTGGTGTTCCAGGTGGCGTGAGTTTGTGAAACTATTCCACATTGTTTTAATTGAAGACCAAACTCGTAACTCAAATATTTGTCTCCGCGATCAGATCGTAGAAACTTTATTTTCTTGTCACGATGATTTTCCACTTCACTCTGAAATTCTTTGAACTTTTCAAATGTTTCAGACTTATGTTTCATCAAGTAGATATACCCATATCTGCTCAAATCATCTGTGAAGTTCAGAAAATAACGATACTTGCCATGAGCCTTAACACTCATCGGACCGCATACATCAGTATGTATTATTTCCAATAAGTCAGTTGCTCGCTCCGGAGAACGAAGTCTTAGTCATCTTGCCCATGAGGCATGGTTCGCAAGCATCAAGTGATTCATAATCAAGTGATTCCAAAATCCCATCAGCATGGAGTTTCTTCATGCGCTTTACACCAATATGACCTAAACGGCAGTGCTACAAATAAGTTGCACTATCATTATTAACTTTGCATCTTTTGGTTTCAATATTATGATTATGTGTATCACTACGATCGAGATCCAACGAACTATTTTCATTGGGTGTGTAACCATATAAGGTTTTATTCATGTAAACAGAACAACAATTTATTCTCTTACTTAAATGAATAACCGTATTACAATAAACATGATCAAATCATATTCATGCTCAACGCAAACACCAAATAACACTTATTCAGGTTCAACACTAATCCTGAAAGTATAGGGGAGTGTGCGATGATGATCATATCAATCTTGGAACTACTTCCAACACACATCGTCACTTCACCCTTAACTAGTCTCTGTTTATTCTGCAACTCCCGTTTCGAGTTACTAATCTTAGCAACTGAACTAGTATCAAATACTGAGGGGTTGCTATAAACACTAGTAAAGTACACATCAATAACATGTATATCAAATATACTTATGTTCACTTTGCCATCCTTCTTATCCGCCAATCACTTGGGGTAGTTCCGCTTCCAGTGACCAGTCCCTTTGCAGTAGAAACACTTAGTCTCAGGCTTAGGACCAGACTTGGGCTTCTTCACTTGAGCAGCAACTTGCTTACCGTTCTTCTTGAAGTTCCCCTTCTTCCCTTTGCCCTTTTCTTGAAACTAGTGATCTTGTCAACCATCAACACTTGATGCTCTTTCTTGATTTCTACCTTCATCGATTTCATCATCATGAAAAGCTCGGGATTCGTTTTCGTCATCCCTTGCATACTATAGTTCATCACGAAGTTCTACTAACTTGGTGATGGTGACTAGAGAATTCTGTCAATCACTATCTTATCTGGAAGATTAACTCCCACTTGATTCAAGCGATTGTAGTACTCAGACAATCTGGGCACATGCTCACTAGTTGAGCGATTCTCCTCCATCTTTTAGCTATAGAACTTGTTGGAGACTTCATATCTCTCAAGTCGGGAAATATTAACTTCAACTCCTGGAACATCTTATATGCTCCATGACGTTCAAAACGTCTTTGAAGTCCCGATTCTAAGCCGTTAAGCATGGTGCACTTAAACTATCAAGTAGTCATCATATTGAGCTAGCCAAACGTTCATAACGTCTGCATCTGCTCCTGCAATAGGCCTGTCACCTAGCGGTGCATCAAGGACATAATTCTTCTGTGCAGCAATGAGGATAAACCTCAGATCACGGATCCAATCCGCATCATTGCTACTAACATCTTTCAACACAATTTTCTCTAGGAACATATCAAAATAACACAGGGAAGCAACAATGCGAGCTATTGATCTACAACATAATTTGCAAAATACTACCAGGACTAAGTTCATGATAAATTAAAGTTCAATTAATCATATTACTTAAGAACTCCCACTTAGATAGACATCCCTCTAATCCTCTAAGTGATCACGTGATCCAAATCAACTAAACCATGTCCGATCATCACGTGAGATGGAGTAGTTTCATTGGTGAACATCACTATGTTGATCATATCTACTATATGATTCACGCTCGACCTTTCGGTCTCCGTGTTCCGAGGCCATATCTGTATATGCTTGGCTCGTCAAGTATAACCTGAGTATTCCGCGTGTGCAACTGTTTTGCACCCGTTGTATTTGAACGTAGAGCCTATCACACCCGATCATCACGTGGTGTCTCAGCACGAAGAACTTTCGCAACGGTGCATACTCAGGGAGAACACTTCTTGATAATTTAGTGAGAGATCATCTTATAATGCTACCGTCAATCAAAGCAAGATAAGATGCATAAAAAGATAAACATCACATGCAATCAATATAAGTGATATGATATGGCCATCATCATCTTGTGCCTGTGATCTCCATCTCCGAAGCACCTTCATGATCACCATCGTCACCGGCGCGACACCTTGATCTCCATCGTAGCATCGTTGTCGTCTCGCCAATCTTATGCTTCCACGACTATCGCTACCGCTTAGTGATAAAGTAAAGCATTACATCGCGATTGCATTGCATACAATAAAGCGACAACCATATGGCTCCTGCCAGTTGCCGATAACTCGGTTACAAAACATGATCATCTCATACAATAAAATTCAACATCATGTCTTGACCATATCACATCACAACCTGCCCTGCAAAAACAAGTTAGACGTCCTCTACTTTGTTGTTGCAAGTTTTACGTGGCTGCTACGGGCTTAAGCAAGAACCAATCTCACCTACGCATCAAAACCACAACGATAGTTTGTCAAATAGACTCCGTTTTAACCTTCGCAAGGACCGGGCGTAGCCACACTCGGTTCAACTAAAGTTGGAGAGACAGTCGCCTGCAAGCCATCTCTGTGCAAAGCACGTCGAGGGAACCGGTCTCGCGTAAGCGTACGCGTAAGGTTGGTCCGGGTCGTCTCGTCCAACAATACCGCCGAACCAAAGTATGACATGCTGGTAGGCAGTATGACTTGTATCGTCCACAACTCACTTGTGTTCTACTCGTGCAAATAACATCAAACCATAAAACCTAGGCTCGGATGCCACTGTTGGGGAACGTAGTAATTTCAAAAAAAATTCCTACGCACACGCAAGATCATGGTGATGCATAGCAACGAGGGGAGAGTATGATCTACGTACCCTTGTAGATCGCAACGGAAGCGTTGACACAACATAGAGGAAGTAGTCGTACGTCTTCTTCCCGATCCGACTGATCCAAGCACCGTTACTCCGGCACCTCCGAGTTCTTAGCACACGTACAGCTCGATGACGATCCCCGGGCTCCAATCCAGCAAAGCTTCGGGGAGGAGTTCTGTCAGCACGACAGCGTGGTGACGATCTTGATGTTGTACCGTCGCAGGGCTTCGCCTAAGCACCGCTACAATATGATCAAGGTGGAATATGGTGGAGGGGGGCACCGCACACGGCTAAGGAACGATCACGAAGATCAACTTGTGTCTCTATGGGGCGCCCCCTGCCTCAGTATATAAAGGATGGAGGAGGAGGAGGCCGGCCAAGGCTATTGGTGCGGCCAGGATGGGAGTCCTACTAGGACTCCAAGTCCTAGTAGGAGTCCATCAAGAGGGGAGGAAGGGAGAAGGAAGTGGAGGAGTAGGGAAGGTGGCCGGCCCCCTTTTCCCTAGTCCAATTCGGACTAGAGGGGAGGGGGGGCGCAGCAGGCCTTTTCTCCTCTTCTCACTAAAGCCCATCAAGGCCCAATACTTCTCCCAGCGAATTCCCGTAACTCTCCGGTACTCCGAAAAATACCCGAATCACTCGGAACCTTTCCGAAGTCCGAATATAGTCGTCCAATATATCGATCTTTACGTCTCGACCATTTCGAGACTCCTCGTCATGTCCCCGATCTCATCCGGGACTCCGAACTCCTTCGGTACATCAAAACTCATAAACTCATAATATAACTGTCATCGAAACCTTAAGCGTGCGGACCCTACGGTTCGAGAACAATGTAGACATGACCGAGACACGTCTCCGGTCAATAACCAATAGCGGGACCTGGATGCCCATATTGGCTCCTACATATTCTACGAAGATCTTTATCGGTCAGACCGCATAACAACATACGTTGTTCCCTTTGTCATCGGTATGTTACTTGCCCGAGATTCGATCGTCGGTATCCAATACCTAGTTCAATCTCGTTACCGGCAAGTCTCTTTACTCGTTTCGTAATACATCATCTCACAACTACAATATTAGTTGTAATGCTTGCAAGGCTTATGTGATGTGCATTACCGAGAGGGCCCAGAGATACCTCTCCGACAATCGGAGTGACAAAACCTAATCTCGAAATACGCCAACCCAACATGTACCTTTGGAGACACCTGTAGTACTCCTTTATAATCACCCAGTTACGTTGTGACGTTTGGTAGCACCCAAAGTGTTCCTCCAGTAAACGGGAGTTGCATAATCTCATAGTTACAGGAACATGTATAAGTCATGAAGAAAGCAACAGCAACATACTAAACGATCAAGTGCTAAGCTAACGGAATGGGTCAAGTCAATCACATCATTCTCCTAATGATGTGATCCCGTTAATCAAATGACAACTCTTTTGTCCATGGTTAGGAAACATAACCATCTTTGATAAACGAGCTAGTCAAGTAGAGGCATACTAGTGACACTATGTTTGTCTATGTATTCACACATGTATTATGTTTCCGGTTAATACAATTCTAGCATGAATAATAAACATTTATCATGAAATAAGGAAATAAATAATAACTTTATTATTGCCTCTAGGGCATATTTCCTTCAGTCTTTGGGGGGCCCAAACTCTCGGTACTTTAATACAAAGGATAGCGTGGTACATACTGCATCAACTGTAAAATCTTCGGAGAAGATTTGTGTTCCATGGTCGTTCTGACTCCTTGCCGGAGTCGTCCCTCTTGCGCGCTCGAGGCTTCTGAGCGTCGATTAGGTAGTAGGAGCCGTTGTCCAGCACTTTGCTGACGATGAAGGGGCCTTCCCAAGGCGCCGACAACTTGTGCTGGCCGGCTGTTCGCTGAATCAGCCGGAGCACAAGGTCGCCCTCTTAGAACGATCTCGGCCTGACCTAGCGGTTGTAGTATCAGCGTAGACTCTGCTGGTAGATGCCGGACCGGCTGAGTGCCAACAGTCGGCCCTCTTCCAGCAGGTCGACGCCGTCTTGACGTGCTTCTTCAGCTTCCTCTTCGGTGTACATGGTGACTCGTGGAGAGTCGAACTCTATGTCCGTCGGGATGACGGCTTCGGCACCGTAGACGAGGAAGAAAGGCGTGAAGCCGGTTGACTTGTTTGGAGTCGTGCGCAGACTCCAGAGGACGGCTGGCAGCTCCTCAAGCCAATAGCCAGCCGAACGCTCGAGTGGTTCGACTAGTCGAGGCTTGATGCCGAACAAAATGAGGCCGTTTGCTCGCTCCACCTGGCCATTTGACTGCGGATGGGCGACGGACGCTAAGTCCAGTCGGATGCCCTGCGTCACGCAGAAACGGGCCAAGGCACCTTTGGCAAAATTTGTGCCATTGTCGGTGATGATGCTGTGCGGTATGCCGTACCGCACCGTGATGTCGGCGATGAAGGTCACTGCAGTCGGACCGTTCAACTTCTTGATGGGCTTTGCTTCTATCCACTTGGTGAACTTGTCCACCGCGACAAGCAGATGAGTGAGGCCGCCTCGGGCCGTCTTGAATGGTCCCACCATGTCCAGGCCCCAAACTGCAAAGGGCCAGGCGATGGGGATTGTCTTCAGCACGGAAGCCGGCTGAAGCGGCTTGGAGCGGAACTTCTGGCACCCCTTGCATTTTTGGACTAATTCCTTGGCTTCTTCCAGGGCAGTCGGCCAGAAGAAACCATGCCGAAAGGCTTTGGTGATGAGTGCTCTTAAAGCCGCGTGGTGGCCGCACTTGCCTTGGTGGATGTCTCTGAGAATTGCTTGGCCTTGCTCTGGCTCCACGCAGCGCTGGTAGACGCTAGTGACACTGCGCCTGACCAGCTCTCTGTTGATTATGGTGTATGCTGCCGCTCGGCGTTGCACTTGCCGAGCCAAGATTTCATCAGTTGGCAGCTCCCTGTTCACTAGATACTTGAGGATGGGTTGCGCCCATGAAGGTGCTGCTATTTCTTCGATTGCCACCACTGCGACTTGGACAAGGGCGGCTGGGCTGGGAGGCGGCGGGCTGGAGTCTGCAGCCGCTTGCTGGATTGACGAAGTCCCCGGGCCGACTGGTGCAGTCCCCGGGCCAGGTTCTGAAGTCCCTGGGCCGGCTTCAACTATGATTTTCTTGGGGCCGTCTGCTGGGGCTCTTGAGTCGGATCCGACTTCTTCGGGAGGAGCCGGCACAAAGATGGAGTCTGATTCTGGTGAAGGCTTGATAGACGGCTTTAGGAGGCGCTGAAGAGCGACGCCGGATGGTATTGCTTGGCGGGTGGAGCCGACTCGTGCTAGGGCGTCTGCTTGGTCGTTGTCGTTTCTTGGCACGTGAAGGAACTCGCACCCCTCGAAATATCCACTGAGTTGCTGCACCAGGAAGCGGTAGCTCGCCATGTTTGCATCTTTGGCGTCCCAGTCGCCAGGTGACTGCTGGACCACCAAATCGGAGTCGCCATAGCACAGGATCCGGCGAATGCTGAGTTCTTTGGCAAGCCGGAGCCCATGAATGAGCGCCTCGTATTCGGTGACGTTGTTGGAGGCGGCAAAGTGGATCTGTAGCACATACTTGAGCTTGTAGCCTTTGGGGGAGGTGAGGACGACGCCAGCTCCTAGGCCGGTGCGCATCTTGGAGGCGCCGAAATGCATCCGCCAATGGGTGGAGTCGGGCGCTGGCGGCAGGTACTGGGTCTCGGCCTGGTCGACGAGGAAGTCGGCCAGTGCTTGCGACTTGATGGCGGTGCGGGGCTGGTAGTAGATGGTGTAAGGAGCCAGATCTATGGCCCATTTGGCTACTCGGCCAGAGGCGTCTCGACTTCCAATGATCTCGGCCAGCGGGGCCGTGCAAACCACAGTGATTGGATGCTCTTGAAAGTAAGGCTTCAGCTTCTTGGCGGCAAAATGCACACCGTAGCACATCTTCTGGTAGTGGGGGTAGTTCTGCTTGGAGGTCGACAATACCTCGCTCAGGTAATATACCGGTCTCTAGACAGGGAGCGCCTTGCCTTCCTCTTTGCGTTCGACTACAATGACTGTGCTGACTACTCGGCTGGTGGCGGCGATGTACAGGAGCATGGGCTCTTTGGGAGTCGGAGCCGCCAACATAGGGGGAGTAGTCAACATCTTCTTCAGCTGGAGAAATGCTTCATCCACCTTGTGGTTCCACTCGAAAAAGGTGGTCTTCTTCATCAATTGATACAAAGGGAGAGCTTTCTCGCCCAGCCGACTGATGAATCGGCTGATGGACGCCAAGCAGTCGGTGAACTTTTGCACATCTAACAGTCGGCTGGGTACTTCCATTCTCTCGATGGCCTTGATCTTCACGGGGTTGCACTCTATGCCGCGTTCGGAGACCAGGAAGCCAAGGAGTTGGCCGGCTGGTACTCCGAAAACGCACTTCTCAGGATTGAGCTTGATCTGGAATCGGCGCAAGTTCTCAAAGGTTTCCTTGAGGTCTTCCAGCAGCGTCCCACGCTTCTCCGTCTTCACCACCACATCGTCCATGTAGACGTGGGCATTTCTGCCGAGTTGCTTGAGGAGGCACTTCTGCATGCAGCGCTGAAAGGTGGCGCCGGCATTCCTCAAGCCAAACGTCATGGTCAGGTAGCAGAAGGCTCCGAACGGCTTGATGAAGGCGGTCTTCAGTCTGTCTGCCAGGTTTAGCTTGATCTGATGATATCCTGAATATGCATCTAAGAAACTCAACAGCTCGCATCTGGCCGTGGAGTCTATCACCTGATCGATTCTTGGCAAAGCAAAGGGGTCCTTTGGGCAGGCTTTGTTGAGGCTTGTGTAATCGATGCACATTCGCCACTGCTTGTTTTTCTTCAGTACCAAGATCGGGTTTGCCAACCACTCTGGAAAGAACACCTCCATAATGAAGCCGGCCGCCCAGAGCCGGGCTATCTCTTCTCCAACAACTCTCCTCTTCTCTTCTGACAGGCGGCGCAAGGGCTGCCTGACAGGCTTCACATCTGGTCTGACATGTAACTTGTGCTCGGCGAATTCCGTTGGTACACCTGGCATGTCTTTAGGGGACCATGCGAAGATGTCTCGATTCTCACGGAGGAAATCGACGAGCTCGCCTTCCTATTTGCTGTCAAGGTTTGTACCCACGACAATGTACCTCTCTGGGTGCTCCGGGTCCAAGGGTATCTTCTTGGTTTCTTTGGCTGGCTTGAACGAACCCTCAGCTTCCGACTCCTTGGGGTCAGGCGACATCTCTGGCTGCTTTCCGGCCATCGCCACGACCCGATCAAGGAGCCGCTTCTCAGCTGTGATCACCAGGGACTCGGCCAGCCGGCTGCTCTCGGCCGCGCATGCGGATGACTTCCTGTAATCGCCGGCTACGGTCAGAATTCCCTTGGAACTCGGCATCTTCATCTTCAGGTAGGCATAGTGAGGAACCGCCATGAACTTGGCCAGTGCAGGTCGGCCAAGAAGTGCGTGGTATGGGCTTTCAAGGTCCACTACTTCAAACCAGACTGGCTCTCGGCAGAAATGATCTTTGTCTCCGAAGAGGACGTCTATCAGGATCTTGCCGATTGGTGAGCAGGAAAGGCCGGGTACAATACCATGGAACACAGTCCGGCTGCTCTGCAGCTGTCTTTGCTTGATACCTAGCTTCTCCATAGTATCTTTGTACAGGATGTTGATGCTACTGCCTCCGTCTATCAGCACTCTCGAAAAGCGGGCGGCCCGCCTATCAGTGGCAAAGGTGGCACCTAGGACCAGGGCATAGGAGCCTGGATTCGGCATCACCTCTGGGTGATCCGCTCTGCTCCAACTGATAGGCTTCTTGGACCAATGCATGAACTCTGGAGTACTTGACGCCACCACATTTAGTTCTTGCTGCTGCAGCCGTCTGCTGCGTCGATCATCTGCACACTGGTGAACACCACATAGGCTCCATGCTCTTCAGGGTACTCGTCTTGTACTGCGCCGACTGGCCGAGCAGCCGGCTGCTGGGGCGGCGGTGGAGGCGGCGGCCCAGCAGGCGGAGGGGGAAGGAGGCCGTCTCCCTTGGCGATTCTGGTGAGCCAGTGGCACTTTCGGGTGGTATGATTTGACGGCTTTGCACCACTGTGGAATTTGCAGGGACCATCCAGAGTCTGCTCATAGGAGAAGGCCGGCAACCAATTGGATTTGCCGCCTTTCTGCCGTTTGGCCGGAGGCTGCCCCTCCGGCTGTTGATCTTCGACTGTTGCAACCTGCCGACTGCTGGAAGTCGGCTGTTGGGCCTTGCGTTTGTTGTCGCTTTGTTGTTGTCGCTGACTGGTGTCTCTAGCTGGAGTTCTGGGAGCCTGAGGGGCCACTTTGCCAGCCGCATTGACTTGAATCTCTGTCTTCATGGAGGAGTCGGCTATGGCGTATTTGTCTGCTATGACCAGCAGTTCGTCGAGGGTTTCTGGCTCGTCGCAGAGGAGCTTGTGCTTGAGGAGGGTGCCTTCTCGGCACCAGGCAGTGAAGTACTCGATAGCCTGCACCTCGTGCACGCCCTCACAGGAGTTCCGAAGCTCGCCCCAGCGCGTGAGGTAGTCGCGTGTTGACTCATCAGGGCCTTGCACGCACAAGGAAAGCTGGCACAACTTGGGAGGTCGCTTGTACATGCTCGTGAAGTTGCGGATGAAGGCTTCAGTGAAGTTGACCCAGCTGTTGATGCTGCGGGGCTTCAGACTGTTCAACCATGTCCGGGCCGTGCCCTGGAGCATGAGTGGAACATACTTCACGGCAACTCGCTTGTTGCCGTTCGCTATACTGACGGTCGTGGAGTAATCAATTAGCCAGTCTTCTGGCTTCATGGAGCCGGTGTACTTGGGTGTGTCTCGGGGGAGCGTGAACCCTTTGGGGAAAGGCTCGTCTCGGATGCGGGGTCCAAAGCAAGGTGGACCCAGCTCATCTTCTTCTTCCAGCGCCAGGGATCGGTGGAGTCGGTCGATCCGATGGCGGGCGTCGTTTTCTCCGACTCCCTCCCGGCGGCCAAGGCGGCCACCGAGAGTCGGATGCTCGACAGGCGGCAGGGAAACTCGCCATTCTCTTCTTGGTGGGGGAGGCAGGTAGTCGTCCTGCCGCTCCACTGCTCTCGGACGGCCGTCTTGGTCGCGCTCGATGGTCATGCGAGTCCGACTGCGACCGACAGCCGGCTCTTTTTCTTTCCTTCCGCGGACTCCGCCAGTCGGCGTCCGAGATGTCGTGCCTTGATCTCGGCAGGGTGGCAAGTCGTCATTTGGTTGCTGCAGCGCATCCGTGCGGCCGCTGGCCGCGTTCTGCGCAGCAACCGCGTCGAGGAGCTTCTCGACTCGCTCCGTCATCATGCGGCGCTCTTCGCCCTCGAAGTTCTTCAGCTCGTCAATCGCCGCTTGGGCGGCGCGGATGTTCTCCGCAGGGGTGGCGTATACTGGGCGATTGGCCCCGAACAAGTCGGCGATGGTCGCGCCGCATTGCCGGACCGTGCCTAGGCGGCTAGGCCCAGTCGGAGCTGGCGAGCCGCCCACGGCGCGATCCATTTCACGCTGGTAGGCTTCTGACAGGCGCCTCATGCTCGCCAGCTTCTTGGCGCCTTCGATGATCTGAAGGCGGCGTGTCTCCAGCGTCTCGGCGTCTGCATCCTCTGGAATGGGCGCAGTTAGGTCTTGCAGGGCCGCGGTGAGCGGGTCCTGAGCTTCCTCACCAGAGCGCTCATCGTGACTGATGACGAGCACCTCCGTGACGGTGCTTCCGCCGCTCTCCTCGTGAGGAAGCGGCTCGTCGTAGACCACCACGTTGGTGGGGAAAGTGTCAAGCGACACGGCGTCGGAGTCGACCAGGATCGGGTCGGTGGAGCCTACGGACTCCAAGTCCACGGCAGGCTTGCCGACAACGTGGAGTTGATCGAGGAGGACCGTGAGGAGACTCTCGGGGCCACCCGCGCCTGTGTCGGATGCAGGCTCGTCGGAGAGGCGAACCTCGCCGACAAGTTCGGCGAGGCTGCTCGCTGCACAGGCGGCCTCAGCGCCGCGCAGCGCGTCGATGCAGACTCCATCTGGCGAGCCTGGCTGGCTGCGCTTGCCAGGGAGGAAGAGGGTTCCCGTCCAGAACAGATCTCCGGACGACGGTGCACCAGGCCCCACGGTGGGCGCCAAATGTCGGGGGTTGGGTGCGACATATGCCAAAGGATGGCTTATCATGGTGGGGGCGAGTAGAACGTCGCCGGTGCCGGGAAACGGGATGAGGCAAAGATATGCACGCGGGCGGATCTTACCCAGCTTCAGGGCTCTCCGAGGAGATAACACCCCTACTGCTACTCTGCGGGGTCTCGGCATGATCACTAAGGCAAAGTGAATACAAGGGTGCTCCTAGAGCTGTTTCTGGAGGTAGGTGAAGGCAAGGCTAGCTCTCTCCCTCCGGTGTGGTCTGTCTAATGCTACTGGATGTGAACCCTTTGCATGGGTACCCTGGGGGGTTTATATAGGCCTACCCCCCAAGGTTACAATGGTAAAACCGGCTGGGTATGGGTCCCAGCCGTCTGTCTCTCAGGCACCGTCTTCTCCGCCAACTCCTGGGGCCCGCCGACTGGTGGGCCTCGCCGACTGGCCTGGTACGAGGGCGTCAGCCCGTGTCCGCCGCGGGCGGGTCTTGCCGGCTGCGGATTACTATAGCCGTGCTTCTAATGACGCAGGCTTGGTCGTGGGGTCATGGCAACAGTGCCGCCGCCTGACGGGCAATCACTGTTGCCATTCCCCTGTCGCGTCTGGTTAATGGCGTGCGGGGCCCGTGGGAGGGGCCGGCCGACTCCAGGGGCCGACTCCCAACGGGTCCGATGTTCGAAATATGCCCTAGAGGCAATAATAAAAGTATTATTATATTTCGTTGTTCATGATAATTGTCTTTTGTTCATGCTATAACTATATTATCCGGAAATCGTAATACACGTGTGAACACATAGACCACAATATGTCCCTAGTGAGCCTCTAGTTGACTAGCTCGTAGTGATCAACAGATAGTCATGGTTTGCTGGCTATGGACATTGGATGTCGTTGATAACGGGATCACATCATTAGGAGAATGATGTGATGGACAAGACCCAATCCTAAGCATAGCACAAAGATCGTGTAGTTCGTTTGCTAGAGCTTTTCCAATGTCAAGTATCTCTTCCTTAGACCATGAGATCGTGTAACTCCCGGATACCGTAGGAGTGCTTTGGGTGTATCAAACGGAACAATGTAACTGGGTGACTATAAAGGTGGACTACAGGTATCTCCGGAAGTGTATGTTGGGTTGACACGGATCGAGACTGGGATTTGTCACTCCGTATGACGGAGAGGTATCTCTGGGCCCACTCGGTAATGCATCATCATAATGAGCTCAAGGTGACCAAGGGGTTGGCCACGGGATCATGCATTACGGTACGAGTAAAGTGACTTGCCGGTAACGAGACTGAACAAGGTATTGGGATACCGACGATCGAGTCTCGGGCAAGTAACGTACCGATTGACAAAGGGAATTCTATACGGGGTTGTTTAAATCCTTGACATCGTGGTTCAACCGATGAAATCATCGAGGAGCATGTGGGAGCCAACATGGGTATCCAGATCCCGCTGTTGGTTATTGCCCGAGAGTCGTCTCGGTCATGTCTACGTGTCTCCCGAACCCGTAGGGTCTACACACTTAAGGTTTGGTGACGCTAGGGTTGTATGAATATGAGTATGCAGCATACCGAATGTTGTTCGGAGTCCCGAATGAGATCCCGGACGTCATGAGGAGTTTCAGAATGGTCCGGAGGTAAAGAATAATATATAGGAAGTGGTATTTCGGCCATCGGGAAAGTTTCGGGGTCACCCGGTATTGTACCGGGACCACCGGAAGGGTCCCGGGGGTCCACCGGGTGAGGCCACCCATCCCGGAGGGCCCCATGGGCTGAAGTGGGAGGGGAGCCAGCCCATAGTGGGCTGGTGCGCCCCCTAGGCCCACCCCCTGCGCCTAGGGTTGAAACCCTAGGGGGGGGGGGGGGGGGCGCACCACATGCCTTGGGGGGCACTCCTCCCCACTTGGCCGCCGCCCCCTTGGGAGATTCAATCTCCCAGGGCCGGCGCGCCCCCTGGGGGCCTATATAAAGGAGGGCAAGGGGGAGGGCAGCCGTACCCTTGTGCTTGGCGCCTCCCTCCCCTTGCTACACCTCGTCCTCCTCCGGTAGTCGCTTGGCGAAGCCCTGCTGGAGTTCTGCTGCATCCACCACCACGCCGTCGTGCTGCTGGATCATCATCAACCTCTCCTTTCCCCTTGCTGGATCAAGAAGGAGGAGACGTCTCCCGTCCCGTACGTGTGTTGAACGCGGAGGTGCTGTCCGTTCAGCACTTGGACATCAGTGATCTGAATCACGTCGAGTACGACTCCATCATCACCCTTCCCGTGAACGCTTCCGCACTCGATCTACAAGTGGTATGTAGATGCAAACTCACTCCCTTGACTCGTTGCTTAGATGAACTCATAGATGGATCTTGGTGAAACCATAGGAAAAATTTTAATTTTCTGCAATGTTCCCCAACAGTGGCATCATGAGCTAGGTCTATGCGTAGTTCTCTATTGCATGAGTAGAACACAATTTTGTTGTGGGCGTAGATCTTTTCAACTTGCTTGCCGCTACTAGTCTTATCTTGCTTCAGCGGTATTGTGGGATGAAGCGGCCCGGACCAACCTTACACGTACGCTTAAGTGAGACCGGTTCCACCGACTGACATGCACTAGTTGCATAAGGTGGCTGGCGGGTGTCTGTCTCTCCCACTTTAGTTGGAGCAGATTCGATGAAAAGGGTCCTTATGAAGGGTAAATAGAAGTTGACAAAATCACGTTGTGGTTATTCGTAGGTAAGAAAACATTCTTGCTAGAACCCAATTGCAGCCACGTAAAAGATGCAACAACAATTAGAGGACGTCTAACTTGTTTTTGCAGCAATTGTCATGTGATGTGATATGGCCAGAAGTTGTGATGAATGATGAATGACATATTGTGATGTATGAGATCATGTTCTTGTAATAGGAATCACGACTTGCATGTCGATGAGTATGACAACCGGCAGGAGCCATAGGAGTTGTCTTTATTTTTTGTATGACCTGCGTGTCATTGAAGAACGCCATGTAACTTACTTTACTTTATTGCTAAACGCGTTAGCCATAGAAGTAGAAGTAGTCGTTGGCATGACAACTTCATGAAGACACAATGATGGAGATCATGATGATGGAGATCATGGTGTCATGCCGGTGACAAGATGATCGTGGAGCCCCGAAGATGGAGATCAATGGAGCTATATGATATTGGCTATATCATGTCACTACTATATATAATTGCATGTGATGTTTATTATGTTTATGCATCTTGTTTACTTAGAACGACGGTAGTAAATAAGATGATCCCTTACAACAATTTCAAGAAGTGTTCCCCCCTAACTGTGCACCGTTGCTAAAGTTCGTCGCTTCTAAGCACCACGTGATGATCGGGTGTGATGGATTCTTACGTTCACATACAACGGGTGTAAGACAGATTTACACACCCAAAACACTTAGGGTTAACTTGACGAGCCTAGCATGTACAGACATGGCCTCGGAACACGGAGACCGAAAGGTCGAACACGAGTCGTATGGAAGATACGATCAACATGAGAATGTTCACCGACGATGACTAGTCCGTCTCACATGATGATCGGACACGGCCTAGTCGACTCGGATCGTGTAACACTTAGATGACTAGAGGGATGTCTAATCTGAGTGGGAGTTCATTAATAATTTGATTAGATGAACTTAATTATCATGAAATTAGTCTAAAACCTTTGCAAATATGTCTTGTAGATCAAATGGCCAACGCTCATGTCAACATGAACTTCAACGCGTTCCTAGAGAAAACCAAGCTGAAAGATGATGGCAGCAACTATACGGACTGGGTCCGGAACCTGAGGATCATCCTCATAGCTGCCAGGAAACAATATGTCCTAGATGGACCGCTAGGTGACGCTCCCGTCCCAGAGAACCAAGACATTATGAATGCTTGGCAGACTCGTGCTGATGATTACTCCCTCGTTCAGTGCGGCATGCTTTACAGCTTAGAACCGGGGCTCCAAAAGCGTTTTGAGCATCACGGAGCATATGAGATGTTCGAAGAGCTGAAACTTGTTTTCCAAGCTCATGCCCGGGTCGAGAGATATGATGTCTCCGACAAGTTCTATAGTTGTAAGATGGAGGAAAACAGTTCTGTCAGTGAGCACATACTCAAGATGTCTGGGTTGCACAACCGTATGACCCAGCTAAACATTAACCTCCCAGATGAGGCGGTCACTGACAGAATCCACCAGTCGCTCCCACCAAGCTACAAGAGCTTTGTGATGAACTACAACATGCAGGGGATGGTGAAGACCATTCCTGAAGTGTTCTCAATGCTGAAGTCAGCAGAGGCTGAAATCAAGAAAGAACATCAAGTGTTGATGGTCAATAAGACCACTAAGTTCAAGAAGGGCAAGGGCAAGAAGAACTTCAAGAAGGACGGCAAGGATGTTGCCGCGCCCGGTAAGCCAGTTACTGGGAAGAAGTCAAAGAATGGACCCAAGCCTGAGACTGAGTGCTTTTATTGCAAGGGGAAGGGTCACTGGAAGCGGAACTGCCCCAAATACTTAGCGGATAAGAAGGCTGGCAACACCAAAGGTATATTTGATATACATGTAATTGATGTGTACCTTACCAGTACTCGTAGTAACTCCTGGGTATTTGATACCGGTGCTGTTGCTCATATTTGTAACTCACAGCAGGAGCTGCGGAATAAACGGAGACTGGCGAAGGACGAGGTGACGATGCGCGTCGGGAATGGTTCCAGAGTCGATGTGATCGCCGTCGGCACGCTGCCTCTACATTTACCCACGGGATTAGTTATGAACCTCAATAATTGTTATTTAGTGCCAAGTTTGAGCATGAACATTGTATCTGGATCTCGTTTAATGCGAGATGGCTACTCATTTAAATCCGAGAATAATGGTTGTTCTATTTATATGAGAGATATGTTTTATGGTCATGCTCCGATGGTCAATGGTTTATTCTTAATGAATCTCGAGCATAATATTACACATGTTCATAGTGTGGATGCCAAAAGATGTAAGGTTGATAACGATAGTCCCACATACTTGTGGCACTGCCGCCTTGGTCACATTGGTGTCAAGCGCATGAAGAAGCTCCATGCTGATGGACTTTTGGAGTCTCTTGATTATGAATCGTTTGACACATGCGAACCATGCCTCATGGGCAAAATGACCAAGACTCCGTTCTCCGGAACAATGGAGCGAGCAACCAACTTGTTGGAAATCATACATACCGATGTGTGCGGTCCAATGAGCGTTGAGGCTCGCGGAGGATATCGTTATGTTCTCACTCTCACTGATGACTTGAGTAGATATGGGTATGTCTACTTAATGAAACACAAGTCTGAGACCTTTGAAAAGTTCAAGGAGTTCCAGAATGAGGTGGAGAATCAACGTGACCGAAAGATAAAGTTCCTACGATCAGATCGTGGAGGAGAATACTTAAGTCACGAATTTGGTACACACTTAAGGAAATGTGGAATCATTTCACAACTCACGCCGCCTGGAACACCTCAGCGTAACGGTGTGTCCGAACGTCATAATCGCACTCTATTGGATATGGTGCGGTCTATGATGTCTCTTACCGATTTACCACTATCATTTTGGGGATACGCTCTAGAGACAGCTACATTCACTTTAAATAGGGCACCGTCTAAATCCGTTGAGACGACACCGTATGAATTATGGTTTGGGAAGAAACCTAAGCTGTCGTTTCTAAAAGTTTGGGGATGCGATGCTTATGTCAAGAAACTTCAACCTGAAAAGCTCGAACCCAAGTCGGAAAAATGCGTCTTCATAGGATACCCTAAGGAAACCGTTGGGTATACCTTCTACTTAAGATCCGAGGGCAAGATCTTTGTTGCCAAGAACGGATCCTTTCTGGAAAAAGAGTTTCTCTCGATAGAAGTAAGTGGGAGGAAAGTAGAACTCGATGAAGTACTACCTCTCGAACGGGAAAGTGGCGCAGCTCAGGAAAATGTTCCTGTGATGCCCACACCAACTGAAGAGAAAAATAATGATGATGATCAAGGTACTTCGGATCAAGTTGCTACTGAACTTCGTAGGTCCACAAGGACACGTTCCGCACCAGAGTGGTACGGCAACCCTGTCCTGGAAATCATGTTGTTAGACAACGGTGAACCTTCGAACTATGAAGAAGCGATGGCGGGCCCAGATTCCAACAAATGGCTTGAAGCCATGAAATCCGAGATAGAATCCATGTATGAAAACAAAGTATGGACTTTGACAGACTTGCTCGATGATCGGCGAGCGATAGAAAACAAATGGATTTTTAAGAAGAAGACGGACGCGGATGGTAATGTTACCATCTACAAAGCTCGGCTTGTCGCTAAGGGTTATCGACAAGTTCAAGGGATTGACTACGACGAGACATTCTCTCCCGTAGCGAAGCTGAAGTCCGTCCAAATCATGTTAGCAATTGCCACATACTATGATTATGAGATATGGTAGATGGACGTCAAAACGGCATTCCTTAACGGACATCTTAAGGAAGAGCTGTATATGATGCAGCCGGAAGGTTTTGTCGATCCTAAGAACGCTAACAAAGTATGCAAGCTCCAGCGATCCATTTATGGGCTGGTGCAAGCATCTCGGAGTTGGAACATTCGCTTTGATGAGATGATCAAAGCGTTTGGGTTTATGCAGACTTATGGAGAAGCCTGCGTTTACAAGAAAGTGAGTGGGAGCTCTCTAGCATTTCTCATATTATATGTAGATGACATACTCTTGATGGGAAATGATATAGAACTTCTGGACAGCATTAAGGCCTACTTGAATAAATGTTTTTCAATGAAGGACCTTGGAGAAGCTGCTTATATATTAGGCATCAAGATCTATAGAGATAGATCGAGAGGCCTCATAGGTCTTTCACAAAGCACATACCTTGATAAGATTTTGAAAAGGTTCAAAATGGATCAGTCCAAGAAGGGGTTCTTGCCTATGTTACAAGGTGTGAGATTGAGCTCGGCTCAGTCCCCGACCACGGCAAAAGATAAAGAAGAGATGAGTGTCATCCCCTATGCTTCAGCCATAGGATCTATTATGTATGCCATGCTGTGTACCAGACCCGATGTAAACCTTGCCGTAAGTTTGGTAGCGAGGTACCAAAGTAATCCCGGCAAGGAACACTAGACAGCGGTCAAGAATATCCTGAAGTACCTGAAAAGGACAAAGGACATGTTTCTCGTTTATGGAGGAGACGAAGAGCTCGTCGTAAAGGGTTACGTCGACGCTAGCTTCGACTCAGATCTGGATGACTCTAAGTCACAAACCGGATATGTGTATATGTTGAATGGTGGAGCAGTAAGCTGGTGCAGCTGCAAGCAGAGCGTCGTGGCGGGATCTACGTGTGAAGCGGAGTACATGGCAGCCTCGGAGGCAGCGCATGAAGCGATTTGGGTGAAGGAGTTCATCACCGACCTAGGAGTCATACCCAATGCGTCGGGGCCGATCAAACTCTTCTGTGACAACACTGGAGCTATTGCCCTTGCCAAGGAGCCCAGGTTTCACAAGAAGACCAGGCACATCAAGCGTTGTTTCAACTCCATCCGTGAAAATGTTCAAGATGGAGACATAGATATTTGCAAAGTACATACGGATCTGAATGTCGCAGATCCGTTGACTAAACCTCTCTCGCGAGCAAAACATGATCAACACCAGAACTCTATGGGTGTTCGATTCATCACAATGTAACTAGATTGGTGACTCTAGTGCAAGTGGGAGACTGTTGGAAATATGCCCTAGAGGCAATAATAAAAGTATTATTATATTTCATTGTTCATGATAATTGTCTTTTGTTCATGCTATAACTGTATTATCCGGAAATCGTAATACACGTGTGAACACATAGACCACAATATGTCCCTAGTGAGCCTCTAGTTGACTAGCTTGTTGTGATCAACAGATAGTCATGGTTTCCTGGCTATGGACATTGGATGTCGTTGATAACGGGATCACATCATTAGGAGAATGATGTGATGGACAAGACCCAATCCTAAGCATAGCACAAAGATCGTGTAGTTCGTTTGCTAGAGCTTTTCCAACGTCAAGTATCTCTTCCTTAGACCATGAGATCGTGTAACTCCCGGATACCGTAGGAGTGCTTTGGGTGTATCAAACGTCACAACGTAACTGGGTGACTATAAAGGTGCACTACAGGTATCTCCGAAAGTGTCTGTTGGGTTGACACGGATCGAGACTAGGATTTGTCACTCCGTATGACGGAGAGGTATCTCTGGGCCCACTCGGTAATGCATCATCATAATGAGCTCAAGGTGACCAAGGGGTTGGCCACGGGATCATGCATTACGGTACGAGTAAAGTGACTTGCCGGTAACGAGACTAAACAAGGTATTGGGATACCGACGATCGAGTCTCGGGCAAGTAACGTACCGATTGACAAAGGGAATTCTATACGGGGTTGTTTAAATCCTCGACATCGTGGTTCAACCGATGAAATCATCGAGGAGCATGTGGGAGCCAACATGGGTATCCAGATCCCGCTATTGGTTATTGCCCGAGAGTCGTCTCGGTCATGTCCACGTGTCTCCCGAACCCGTAGGGTCTACACACTTAAGGTTCGGTGACGCTAGGGTTGTATGAATATGAGTATGCAGCATACCGAATGTTGTTTGGAGTCCCGGATGAGATCCCGGACGTCACGAGGAGTTTCGGAATGGTCCGGAGGTAAATAATAATATATAGGAAGTGGTATTTCGGCCATCGGGAAAGTTTCGGGGTCACCAGGTATTGTACCGGGACCACCGGAAGGGTCCCGGGGGTCCACCGGGTGGGGCCACCCATCCCGGAGGGCCCCATGGGCTGAAGTGGGAGGGGAGCCAGCCCATAGTGGGCTGGTGCGCCCCCCTAGGCCACCCCCTGCGCCTAGGGTTGAAAACCTAGGGTGGGGGGGGGGGCGCACCACATGCCTTGGGGGGCACTCCTCCCCCCTTGGTCGCCGCCCCCTTGGGAGATTCAATCTCCCAGGGCCGGCGCCCCCCCTGGGGGCCTATATAAAGGAGGGCAAGGGGGAGGGCAGCCGTACCCTTGTGCTTGGCGCCTCCCTCCCCCTGCTACACCTCGTCCTCCTCCCGTAGTCGCTTGGCGAAGCCCTGCTGGAGTTCTGCTGCATCCACCACCACGCCGTCGTGCTGCTGGATCATCATCAACCTCTCCTTTACCCTTGCTGGATCAAGAAGGAGGAGACCTCTCCCGTCCCATACGTGTGTTGAACGCGGAGGTGCTGTCCGTTCAGCACTTGGACATCGGTGATCTGAATCACGTCGAGTATGACTCCATCATCACCCTTCCCGTGAACGCTTCCGCACTCGATCTACAAGTGGTATGTAGATGCAAACTCACTCCCTTGACTTGTTGCTTAGATGAACTCATAGATGGATCTTGGTGAAACCGTAGGAAAAATTTTAATTTTCTGCAACGTTCCCCAACATCCGACTCTCGGCGCTCTCGCCGTCTTCAACACTCTTGCTGACTGATGGGCCCTGCCGTCTTGGGACTCGGCTTGAATGGGAGTCGCCCCTGGGACTCGGCTCTTCTTGGAGTCGCCTCTGAGGACTCGGCTTGTCTCGGAGTCGCCCGCAGGTACTTGAGGGGCGCAGTCTGCCCCGATGTCTTGAAAGGTTCTGGGACTCGGGTTAGCCTACCCGTGGCCCATTACTCCGACACTCACATTGTTCCGTGGTCGGCTGTTCAAACCTATCGGAACCTTGCACCGGCCCTGGAGCCGGAGCCACAAGATGAGCTTCCACGACTATCTGTTTATTCTTGGGATCCAGAGGAGGCCGCCAGCCAGTGGCAGCCGGAGTCTTCTTCATCACAGTACGACCCCAGCTTCACCTACGGATATCCGCCAGGCCATCCCTGGCAATAGACCAACTTAGGCCAAGAGCCTAAGCTTGGGGGAGTATGTATTTCCCACCGACATTACATTCATGTTCACACACAGTCATTGCTAGATGTTGGTGCTCATACTCTTTCACTGTAATATCCATGCTAGTTTATTTTCTTTTTCCTGCTTTCTTCTTGTGTGTTTGATAAACCTTAAGAGAAAACCAAAAAAAATTAGTTAGTTTACTCTCCATGCTTGTAGTAGAATTAAAAAGAAAAACCCAAAAATATTTCCCATTCTTCTTTTACTTGTTGGGAGCTTTCCCATGTAAATAGTTTTTATTTCTTTTCCTTTCTTTGGGGGTCGAGAAGACTATATTGAAAATGCTTAGTGGCTCTCATATGCATGATCGTTTATTTAACTTAGAGCCCATATTACTTGTCTTCTCTCTTGAGTTGAATGCTTGCAGATTCCAGCTTAGTCCAATGCACGTGCACTCTTATTATTATACACACCGTTCGGTCGTGCAAGTGAAAGGCAATAATGATGATATATGATGGACTTATTGAGAAGAGAAAAGCTGGTACGAACTCGACCTCTTTTGTTTTTGTAAATATGATGATTCATCGTTCCTGATTCAGCTATTATGAAGTAAACATATTTGCAATGACATTTAGAGATTATAGTTGCTTGTGCCATGCTTGATTAGCTATGAGTTATAATGGTTTACCTTGCGTGCCAACATGCTATTAGAATGATTATGATATGGTTGTTGGGGAACGTAGTAATTTCAAAAAATTTCCTACGCACACGCAAGATCATGTGATGCATAGCAACGAGGGGGAGAGTATTGTCTACGTACCCAACGCAGACCGACTGCGGAAACGATGACACGACGTAGAGGAAGTAGTCGTACGTCTTCACGATCCAACCGATCAAGCACCGAAACTACGGCACCTCCGAGTTCGAGCACACGTTCAGCTCGATGACGATTCCCGGACTCCGATCCAGCAAAGTGTCGGGGAAGAGTTCCGTCAGCACGACGGCGTGGTGACGATCTTGATGAACTACAGCAGCAGGGCTTCGCCTAAACTCCGCTACAGTATTATCGAGGAATATGGTGGCAGGGGGCACCGCACACGGCTAAGGAACAGATCACGTGGATCAACTTGTGTGTTCTAGGGTGCCTCTACCTCAGTATATAAAGGAGCCAAGGGGGGAGGGGGGCGCCGGCCAGGGAGAGAGGCGCAGGAGGAGTCCTACTCCTTCCGGGAGTAGGACTCCCCCCAATCCTATTCCAACTAGGATTCCCAAGGGGGAAAGGGGAAGAAGGGTGGCCGGCCACCTCTCCTAGTCCTAATAGGACTAGGGGAAGGGGGGAGGCGCGCAGCCCTTGTGGGCAGCCCCTTCACCTTTCCACTAAGGCCCATGAAGGCCCATATGGCTCCCGGGGGGTTCCGGTAACCTCCCGGTAATCCGGTAAAATCCCGATTTCACCCGGAACACTTCCGATGTCCAAACATAGGCTTCCAATATATCAATCTTTACGTCTCGACCATTTCGAGACTCCTCGTCATGTCCGTGATCACATCCGGGACTCCGAACAACCTTCGGTACATCAAAACTCATAAACTCATAATATAACTGTCATCGAAACCTTAAGCATGCGGACCCTACGGGTTCGAGAACAATGTAGACATGACCGAGACACGTCTCTGGTCAATAACCAATAGCGGGACCTGGATGCCCATATTGGCTCCTACATATTCTACGAAGATCTTTATCGGTCAGACCGCATAACAACATACGTTGTTCCCTTTGTCATCGGTATGTTACTTGCCCGAGATTCGATCGTCGGTATCCAATACCTAGTTCAATCTCGTTACTGGCAAGTCTCTTTACTCGTTCCGTAATACATCATCTCACAACTAACATATTAGTTGTAATGCTTGCAAGGCTTATGTGATGTGTATTACCGAGAGGGCCCAGAGATACCTCTCCGACAATCGGAGTGACAAATCCTAATCTCGAAATACGCCAACCCAACATCTACTTTTGGAGACACCTGTAATGCTCCTTTATAATCACCCAGTTACGTTGTGACGTTTGGTAGCACCCAAAGTGTTCCTCCGGCAAACGGGAGTTGCATAATCTCATAGTCATAGGAACATGTATAAGTCATGAAGAAAGCAATAGCAACATACTAAACGATCGTGTGCTAAGCTAATGGAATGGGTCATGTCAATCAGATCATTCAACTAATGATGTGACCTCTTTAATCAAATAACAACTCATTGTTCATGGTTAGGAAACATAACCATCTTTGATTAACGAGCTAGTCAAGTAGAGGCATACTAGTGACACTTTGTTTGTCTATGTATTCACACATGTATTATGTTTCCGATTAATACAATTCTAGCATGAATAATAAACATTTATCATGATTATAAGGAAATAAATAATAACTTTATTATTGCCTTTAGGGCATATTTCCTTCAGTCTCCCACTTGCACTAGAGTCAATAATCTAGATTACACTGTAATGATTCTAACACCCATGGAGCTTTGGTGCTGATCATGTTTTGCTCGTGGAAGAGGCTTAGTCAACGGGTCTGCAACTTTCAGATCCGTATGTATTTTGCAAATCTCTATGTCCCCCACCTGGACTAGATCCCGGATGGAATTGAAGCGTCTCTTGATGTGTTTGGTCCTTTTGTGAAATCTGGATTCCTTTGCCAAGGCAATTGCACCAGTGTTGTCACAAAAGATTTTCATTGGACCCGATGCACTAGGTATGACACCTAGATCGGATATGAACTCCTTCATCCAGACTCCTTCATTTGCTGCTTCCGAAGCAGCTATGTACTCCGCTTCACATGTAGATCCCGCTACGACGCTTTGTTTAGAACTGCACCAACTGACAGCTCCACCGTTTAATGTAAACACGTATCCGGTTTGCGATTTAGAATCGTCCGGATCAGTGTCAAAGCTTGCATCAACGTAACCTTTTACAGTGAGCTCTTTGTCACCTCCATATACGAGAAACATATCCTTAGTCCTTTTCAGGTATTTCAGGATGTTCTTGACCGCTGTCCAGTGATCCACTCCTGGATTACTTTGCTACCTCCCTGCTAAACTTATAGCAAGGCACACATCAGGTCTGGTACACAACATTGCATACATGATAGAGCCTATGGCTGATGCATAGGGAACATCTTTCATATTCTCTCTATCTTCTGCAGTGGTCGGGCATTGAGTCTTACTCAACTTTACACCTTGTAACACAGGCAAGAATCCTTTCTTTGCTTGATCCATTTTGAACTTCTTCAAAATTTTGTCAAGGTATGTGCTTTGTGAAAGTCCAATTAAGCGTCTTGATCTATCTCTATAGATCTTAATGCCTAATATGTAAGCAGCTTCACCGAGGTCTTTCATTGAAAAACTTTTATTCAAGTATCCCTTTATGCTATCCAGAAATTCTATATCATTTCCAATCAGTAATATGTCATCCACATATAATATCAGAAATGCTACAGAGCTCCCACTCACTTTCTTGTAAATACAGGCTTCTCCGAAAGTCTGTATAAAACCAAATGCTTTGATCACACTATCAAAACGTTTATTCCAACTCCGAGAGGCTTGCACCAGTCCATAAATGGATCGCTGGAGCTTGCACACTTTGTTAGCTCCCTTTGGATCGACAAAACCTTCCGGTTGCATCATGTACAACTCTTCTTCCAGAAATCCATTCAGGAATGCAGTTTTGACATCCATCTGCCAAATTTCATAATCATAAAATGCGGCAATCGCTAACATGATTCGGACAGACTTAAGCATCGCTACGGGTGAGAAAGTCTCATCGTAGTCAACCCCTTGAACTTGTCGAAAACCTTTCGCGACAAGTCGAGCTTTGTAGACAGTAACATTACCATCAGCGTCAGTCTTCTTCTTGAAGATCCATTTATTCTCAATTGCTTGCCGATCATCGGGCAAGTCAACCAAAGTCCATACTTTGTTCTCATACATGGATCCCATCTCAGATTTCATGGCTTCAAGCCACTTTGCGGAATCTGGGCTCACCATCGCTTCTTCATAGTTCGTAGGTTCATCATGATCTAGTAGCAAGACTTCCAGAACAGGATTACCGTACCACTCTGGTGCGGATCTTACTCTGGTTGATCTACGAGGTTCAGTAGTATCTTGTTCTGAAGTCTCATGATCATTATCATTAACTTCCTCACTTATTGGTGTAAGTGTCGCAGAAACAGTTTTCTGTGATGTACTACTTTCCAATAAGGGAGCAGGTACAGTTACCTCGTCAAGTTCTACTTTCCTCCCACTCAATTCTTTTGAGAGAAACTCCTTCTCAAGAAAAATTCCGAATTTAGCAACAAAAGTCTTGCCTTCGGATCTGTGATAGAAGGTGTATCCAATAGTTTCCTTTGGATATCCTATGAAGACACATTTCTCTGATTTGGGTTCGAGCTTATCAGGTTGAAGCTTTTTCACATAAGCATCGCAGCCCCAAACTTTCAGAAACGACAACTTTGGTTTCTTGCCAAACCACAGTTCATAAGGCGTTGTCTCAACGGATTTTGATGGTGCCCTATTTAACGTGAATGTGGCCGTCTCTAGAGCGTATCCCCAAAATGATAGCGGTAAATCAGTAAGAGACATCATAGATCGCACCATATCTAGTAAAGTACGATTACGACGTTCAGACACACCATTACGCTGTGGTGTTTCGGGTGGCGTGAGTTGCGAAACTATTCCACAGTTTTTCAAATGTACACCAAACTCGTAACTCAAATATTCTCCTCCATGATCAGATCGTAGAAACTTTATTTTCTTGTTACGATGATTTTCAACTTCACTCTGAAATTCTTTGAACTTTTCAAATGTTTCAGACTTATGTTTCATTAAGTAGATATATCCATATCTGCTCAAATCATCTGTGAAGGTGAGAAAATAACGATATCCGCCACGAGCCTCAATATTCATCGGACCACATACATCGGTATGTATGATTTCCAACAAATCTGTTGCTCTCTCCATAGTACCGGAGAACGGGGTTTTAGTCATCTTGCCCATGAGGCACGGTTCGCAAGTACCAAGTGATTCATAATCAAGAGGTTCCAAAAGTCCATCAGTATGGAGTTTCTTCATGCGCTTTACACCGATATGACCTAAATGACAGTGCCACAAATAAGTTGCACTTTCATTATCAACTTTGCATCTTTTGGCTTCAACATTATGAATATGTGTATTACTACTATCGAGATTCAATAAAAATAGACCACTCTTCAAGGGTGCATGACCATTATTCTCTGATTTAAATGAATAACCGTCTCGCATTAAACAAGATCCAGATATAATGTTCATGCTCAACGCTGGCACCAAATAACAATTATTTAGGTCTAATATTAATCCCGAAGGTAGATGTAGAGGTAGCGTGCCGACCGCGATCACATCGACTTTGGAACCGTTTCCCACGCGCATCGTCACCTTGTCCTTAGCCAATCTTCGATTAATCCGTAGCCCCTGTTTCGAGTTGCAAATATTAGCAACAGAACCAGTATCAAATACCCAGGTGCTACTGCGAGCATTAGTAAGGTACACATCAATAACATGTATATCACATATACCTTTGTTCACCTTGCCATCCTTCTTATCCGCCAAATACTTTGGGCAGTTCCGCTTCCAGTGACCAGTCTGCTTACAGTAGAAGCACTCAGTTTCAGGCTTAGGTCCAGACTTGGGTTTCTTCTCTTGAGCAGCAACTTGTTTGCCGTTCTTCTTGAAGTTCCCCTTCTTCTTCCCTTTGCCCTTTTTATTGAAACTAGTGGTTTTGTTTACCATCAACACTTGATGCTCCTTTTTGATTTCTACCTCCGCAGCTTTCAGCATTGCGAAGAGCTCGGGAATAGTCTTGTTCGTCCCTTGCATATTATAGTTCATCACGAAGCTCTTGTAGCTTGGTGGCAGTGATTGGAGAATTCTGTCAATGACGCAATCATCTGGAAGATTAACTCCCAATTGAATCAAGTGATTATTATACCCAGACATTTTGAGTATATGCTCACTGACAGAACTATTCTCCTCCATCTTGCAGCTATAGAACTTATTGGAGACTTCATATCTCTCAATTCAGGCATTTGCTTGAAATATTAACTTCAACTCCTGAAACATCTCATATGCTCCATGACGTTCAAAACGTCGTTGAAGTCCCGATTCTAAGCCGTAAAGCATGGCACACTGAACTATCGAGTAGTCATCAGCTTTGCTCTGCCAGACGTTCATAACATCCGGTGTTGCTCCAGCAGCAGGCTTGGCACCCAGCGGTGCTTCCAGGACGTAATTCTTCTGTGCAGCAATGAGGATAACCCTCAAGTTACGGACCCAGTCCGTGTAATTGCTACCATCATCTTTCAACTTTGCTTTCTCAAGGAACGCATTAAAATTCAACGGAACAACAGCACGAGCCATCTATCTACAATCAACATAAATAAGCAAGATACTATCAGGTACTAAGTTCATGATAAATTTGGTTCAATTAATCATATTACTTAAGAACTCCCACTTAGATAGACATCCCTCTAATCCTCTAAGTGATCACGTGATCCAAGTCAACTAAACCATGTCCGATCATCACGTGAGATGAAGTAGTTTCATCGGTGAACATCATTATGTTGATCATATCTACTATATGATTCATGCTCGACCTTTCGGTCTCTGTGTTCCGAGGCCATATCTGTATATGCTTGGCTCATCAAGTATAACCTGAGTATTCCGCGTGTGCAACTGTTTTGCACCCGTTGTATTTGAACGTAGAGCCTATCACACCCGATCATCACGTGGTGTCTCAGCACGAAGAACTTTCGCAACGGTGCATACTCAGGGAGAACACTTCTTGATAATTTAGTGAGAGATCATCTTATAATGCTACCGTCAATCAAAGCAAGATAAGATGCATAAAAAGATAAACATCACATGCAATCAATATAAGTGATATGATATGGCCATCATCATCTTGTGCTTGTGATCTCCATCTCCGAAGCACCGTCATGATCACCATCGTCACCGGCACGACACCTTGATCTCCATCGTAGCATCATTGTCGTCTCGCCAATCTTATGCTTCCACGACTATCACTACCGTTTAGTAATAAAGTAAAGCATTAAATCGCGATTGCATTGCATACAATAAAGCGACAACCATATGGCTCCTGCCAGTTGCCGATAACTTGGTTACAAAACATGATCATGTCATACAATAAAATTCAGCATCATGCCTTGACCATATCACATCACAACATGCCCTGCAAAAACAAGTTAGACGTCCTCTACTTTGTTGTTGCATGTTTTACGTGGCTGCTGCGGGCTAAAGTAAGAACCAATCTCACCTACGCATCAAAACCACAACGGTAGTTTGTCAAATAGACTCCGTTTTAACCTTCGCAAGGACCGGGTGTAGCCACACTCGGTTCCACTAAAGTTGGAGAGACAGTCGCCCGCAAGCCATCTATGTGCAAAGCACGTCGAGGGAACCGGTCTCGCGTAAGCGTACGCGTAAGGTTGGTCCGGTTCGTCTCGTCCAACAATACCACCGAACCAAAGTATGACATGCTGGTAGGCAGTATGACTTGTATCGTCCACAACTCACTTGTGTTCTACTCGTGCATATAACATCAACATAAATAACCTAGGCTCGGATGCCACTGTTGGGGAACGTAGTAATTTCAAAAAATTTCCTACGCACACGCAAGATCATGTGATGCATAGCAACGAGGGGGAGAGTATTGTCTACGTACCCAACGCAGACCGACTACGGAAGCGATGACACGACGTAGAGGAAGTACTCGTACGTCTTCACGATCCAACCGATCAAGCACCGAAACTACGGCACCTCCGAGTTCGAGCACACGTTCAGCTCGATGACGATCCCCGGACTCCGATCCAGCAAAGTGTCGGGGAAGAGTTCCGTCAGCACGACGGCGTGGTGACGATCTTGATGAACTACAGCAGCAGGGCTTCGCCTAAACTCCACTACAGTATTATCGAGGAATATGGTGGCAGGGGGCACCGCACACGGCTAAGGAACAGATCACGTGGATCAACTTGTGTGTTCTAGGGTGCCTCTACCTCAGTATATAAAGGAGCCAAGGGGGGAGGGGGGCGCCGGCCAGGGAGAGAGGCGCAGGAGGAGTCCTACTCCTTCCGGGAGTAGGACTCCCCCCCCCCCAATCCTATTCCAACTAGGATTCCCAAGGGGGAAAGGGGAAGAAGGGTGGTCGGCCACCTCTCCTAGTCCTAATAGGACTAGGGGAAGGGGGGGAGGCGCGCAGCCCTTGTGGGCAGCCCCTTCACCTTTCCACTAAGGCCCATGAAGGCCCATATGGCTCCCGGGGGGTTCCGGTAACCTCCCGGTAATCCGGTAAAATCCCGATTTCACCCGGAACACTTCCGATGTCCAAACATAGGCTTCCAATATATCAATCTTTACGTCTCGACCATTTCGAGACTCCTCGTCATGTCCGTGATCACATCCGGGACTCCGAACAACCTTCGGTACATCAAAACTCATAAACTCATAATATAACTATCATCGAGACCTTAAGCGTGCGGACCCTACGGGTTCGAGAACAATGTAGACATGACCGAGACACGTCTCCGGTCAATAACCAATAGCGGGACCTGGATGCCCATATTGGCTCCTACATATTCTACGAAGATCTTTATCGGTCAGACCGCATAACAACATACGTTGTTCCCTTTGTCATCGGTATGTTACTTGCCCGAGATTCGATCGTCGGTATCCAATACCTAGTTCAATCTCGTTACGGGCAAGTCTCTTTACTCGTTCCGTAATACATCATCTCACAACTAACATATTAGTTGTAATGCTTGCAAGGCTTATGTGATGTGTATTACCGAGAGGGCCCAGAGATACCTCTCCGACAATCGGAGTGACAAATCCTAATCTCGAAATACGCCAACCCAACATCTACTTTTGGAGACACCTGCAATGCTCCTTTATAATCACCCAGTTACGTTGTGACGTTTGGTAGCACCCAAAGTGTTCCCCCGGCAAACGGGAGTTGCATAATCTCATAGTCATAGGAACATGTATAAGTCATGAAGAAAGCAATAGCAACATACTAAACGATCGTGTGCTAAGCTAATGGAATGGGTCATGTCAATCAGATCATTCAACTAATGATGTGACCTCTTTAATCAAATAACAACTCATTGTTCATGGTTAGGAAACATAACCATCTTTGATTAACGAGCTAGTCAAGTAGAGGCATACTAGTGACACTTTGTTTGTCTATGTATTCACACATGTATTATGTTTCCGATTAATACAATTCTAGCATGAATAATAAACATTTATCATGATTATAAGGAAATAAATAATAACTTTATTATTGCCTCTAGGGCATATTTCCTTCAATGGTATGATGGGATGGTATCCTCCTTTAAATGTATTGAGTGACTAGACTTGGCACATGTTCACGCATGTAGTTGAATCAAATCAACATTGCCTTTATGATATTTATGTTCATGGTGGATTATATCCTACTCATGTTTGTATTCGGTGTAAATTAATTTTGATGCATGTTTACGACTGTTGTCGCTCTCTCAGTTGGTCGCTTCCCAGTATTTTGCTAGCCTTCACCTGTACTAAGCGGGAATACTGCTTGTGCATCCAAACTACTTAAACCCCAAAGTTATTCCATATGAGTCCACTATACCTACCTATATGCGGTATTTACCTGCCGTTCCAAGTAAATTTGTATGTGCCAAACTCTAAACCTTCAAATAAACATTCTGTTTTGCATGCTTGAATAGCTCATATGTCAACTGGAGCTGCCCTTATCTTCCGTGTTAGGCGGGTTATTCTCAAGAGGAGTGGACTCCGCTCCTCATTCACGAGAAAATGGCTGGTATCCGGGATGCCCAGTCCCATGCTTTGTGCAAACTAAATCAAAATAACTGCAAACAAAAGTCCCCTTGGGACCCGTTGAATGTTGGAGGCACTCGTTGTTTCGAGCAAGCCATGGATTGATGCTTGTAGGAAGGGGAGTATAAACTTTACCATTCTGTTTGGGAACCACCTATAATCTGTTTAGCATGGAAGATATCATCGTCTTTTAGTTGTTATGTTGACAATGAAAGTATGCCGCTCAAAATATAATTTATCTCTATTTCAAAACCGAGCTCTGGCACCTCTACAAATCCCTGCTTCCCTCTGCAAAGGGCCTATCTATTTACTTTTATGTTGAGTCATCACCTTTCTTATTAAAAAGCACCCGCTGGAGAGCACACTGTCATTTGCATTCATTATTATTGGTTTATATTGGGTATGACTTGACTGGATCTCTTTTACCATGAATTACAATGTTTAGTCAGTCCTTGATCTTTAAAGGTGCTCTGCATTTTTGTTTTGCGGTCTCAGAAAGGGCTAGCGAGATACCATTTTGTTATATCATGTTATGATTATTTTGAGAAAGTGTTGTCACCCGAGTTTTATTATTATGGCTCGCTAGCTGATGATGCTATTGATATGAGTAATTGTGAGACCTACGTGTTATTGTGAGTATGGTTAGTTCGTAATATTTGCTGAGACTTGAATGCTGGCTTTTCATGTTTACAACAACAAGAGCAAACAGAGTTTGTAGAAGTTTTTCTTTTTCTCTTTCAGTTGGTCAACTGAATTGCTTGAGGACAAGCAAGGGTTTAAGCTTGGGGGAGTTGATACGTCTCCGTCGTATCTACTTTTCCAAACACTTTTGCCCTTGTTTTGGACTCTAACTTGTATGATTTGAATGGAACTAACCCGGACTGACGTTGTTTTCAGCAGAATTGCCATGGTGTTGTTTTATGTGCAGAAAACAAAAGTTCTCGGAATGACCTGAAACTCCACGGAATATCTTAGAATAAATAATAAAAAAATCCTCGCCAAAGATGAAGGCCAGGGGGCCCACACCCTGTTCACGAGGGTGGGGGCGCGCCCCTCCCCCCTGGGTGCGCCCCCTACCTCGTGGGCCCCCTGGTGGCCGTCCGACGCCAACTCCAACTCCATATATTGGCTTTCAGGGAGAAAAAAATCAGAGAGAAAGTTTCATCACGTTTTACGATACAGAGCCGCCACCAAGCCCTAATCTCTCTCGGGAGGGCTGATCTGGAGTCCGTTCGGGGCTCCGGAGAGGGGGATTCGTCGCCGTCATCGTCATCAACCATCCTCCATCACCAATTTCATGATGCTCACCGCCGTGCGTGAGTAATTGCATCGTAGGCTTGCTGGACGGTGATGGGTTGGATGAGATTTATCATGTAATCGAGTTAGTTTTGTTAGGGTTTGATCCCTAGTATCCATTATGTTCTAAGATTGATGTTGCTATGACTTTGCTATGCTTAATGCTTGTCACTAGGGCCCGAGTGCCATGATTTCAGATCTGAATCTATTATGTTTTCATGAATATATGTGTGTTCTTGATCCTATCTTGCAAGTCTATAGTCACCTACTATGTGTTATGATCCGGCAACCCCGAAGTGACAATAATCGGGACCACTCCCGGTGATGACCATAGTTTGAGGAGTTCATGTATTCACTATGTGCTAATGCTTTGTTCCGGTTCTCTATTAAAAGGAGGCCTTAATATCCCTTAGTTTCCAATAGGACCCCACTGCCATGGGAGGGTAGGACAAAAGATGTCATGCAAGTTCTTTTCCATAAGCACGTATGACTATATTCGGAATACATGCCCACATTACATTGATGAACTGGAGCTAGTTCTGTGTCACCCTATGTTATGACTGTTACATGATGAACCACATCCGTCATAATTATCCATCGCTAATCCGGTGCCTACAAGTTTTCCATATACTGGTTCTCGCTTATTTACTTTTCCGTTGCTACTGTTACAATCACTACAAAATACCAAAAACATTACTTTTACTGTCTTTACTTTTGTTACCGTTACCACCACTATCATATTACTTTGCTACTAAACACTTTGCTGCAGATACTAAGTTATCCAGGTGTGGCTGAATTGACAACTCAGTTGCTAATACTTGAGAATATTCTTTGGCTCCCCTTGTGTCGAATCAATAAATTTGGGTTGAATACTCTACCCTCGAAAACTGTTGCGATCCCCTATACTTGTGGGTTATCAATCATCATCTTCAGTTTCTGATTCATCCTGTGACAAAGAGGGATTTTAGTGCGTGCAAGAAAAACTGTGCAAGGCTACAGATTCTGATGATAAACATCAATTTACTTAAGCTCTTACACGGGCAGCGAAGGTCAAGGTGAACCTAAGGAAATATCATATTCGGCAAAAAAAAAGTTGAAAGAAGACGATCAAATTAAAATCATGTAACTAAATACATAGAAGAATCTTCTTATAAATAAATCAGGAAACCAATATTTTGCCCGATATTCAAAGAGCTATGTTTGATTGACTCTTCTATATTATACGATGCTCTATGGCAATAGATAAATGAGGGCCAAAAGAGTATTATTAAAATTGCATGCATGCCTTATCATTCTTGAGAAAATTTGTAGCTCATGCCTCATGACATTTAGAAGAAAATTTTGGATAATATGTAGGTGCTAGAACTTTGCAGAAGGTACCACAAATCATATAATCGCACAACAATGGTTCTCATAATTACAGAAAAATTGAGAGAGAGAGAGAGAGAGAGAGAGAGAGAGAGAAGCAACTGGTTGGAGTTTGAGAAGAACTGCAGCAACGGGTTTGAGAAGAGCTTCAGAAGAAGTGCAGCAGCAACAACCAGCAAGGAGCAGAGAGGAGAGGTAGCAGAGCCAAGGCAAGACTACTACAGAACCTACAACTAAGTCAAACTATATACTTTTATGATTGATGGGCATATTCGCGACTTCACCCATAATAATTCAAAAAAAATTGAATCCTTCATTTTTCAAATTTGAGCATTGGCGCATATACACTGTATGGATTAGTCATATTATCAGGCTGCGTCAGTATATTAGTAAATTTGTCACATATACACAGTTTGTCGAACCAATTCCAATAATGGTCAATAGACATGCATATCTCTGGAAAAAAAGGAACACACATGCATACAGTGGAAGTGTCTCAAGGGCCAAACTATTGTGGAAACTATCATAGCAGAAATCATATTTTTCTTAATTTGGACTAAAAGGGGATGTACACACACTTATCTTGGCTTGATCACCTGCATAATCAAATCTTACTACTGGACATTGGCATTGTCTGATGCTTCCTATCGAAGATCAGCCAATTTGTGATTTACCATTGCCCTAGGGACTCAAATCCCAGCTATCTTGCTCTGGCAGCTTGGTGGTACCAAACCAAAATGCTTGGATGCCTATTCTGGAAGTTCTTCCAAATCTGTGCAGCTCCCTAGGTGGACTCATAGAAGGTTGAACAATGTTTTGTTAATCAGTTACACCATACGTACACTTCAAAAAATGCATAGAACGGAGTCTACCTCATTAGGTGCATCCTTTTATGATTCTTGGCAGTTAGGTGAGCACAGAGATAATAAGAAACTGGCTTTTTGAACTTGCATTGCAGTATGCAAGAAATTGATGATATTGTCCCCAAGTGGTCTAGGATAACCTGATGATCAAACAAAACGCTAAGTGATTATGTAGAGAATTATAGATTCATCAAATTCTTAAATCAGTATTTTCATAAAATAACATCTGTTAATTTGGAACTATTTGATGTTGGTTGTTCGTAAGCCCATTTAGTTAGAGAAGGTTCTCAATCGGATACCATCCCGCTTTCATTCAATTAGGTTCAGCAAATTCCTGTTATTACCTTGATAGTGCCCACTGCTGGAGAGAGTTAATATTTTTGGCAAGAAATCTCTGTTATAAATGAGTCCAAATTTGTCTATATGTGTTATGTATGTCCCCAATAATAGAAAAACATTCTGGTCCTCTTCCTCTAGAAAATCTTCGTCAGTGACGGGGATATGCCAATAACCTTTCTCCGATTTCTAAGTTTCAGACATAGAGGGTGAAATAATTAGAAAGTCAACAAAGGGCTAGATGAATCTGATTGAAGAACAAAAGACAACAGAATATCTTGTTGTGCATAAATCATCAATTATATGTCCAATTAGCTGTCCAGTTAAAGGTCGAAGCTAGAATCATAGATCTTACAACTGTACTTCCAAAAAGAACCATTCAATGTCAAATTTTTATCATTGCTAAATGTCAGAATCTCATATCATACAGTGATAATCCTCCTAGATTAGGATTATACCAAATTAGTGAATGAATAAAATAACTACAATTTGGAGGTTCAAGTAAAGCAAACAGTTAACTTAATTCTCTAGTCGACGACTATGTTGGTACCTGAAGAATCATTCTGCCCCTGGTGTTAGTTCAGCACCTTGGTCCCTCGTTCTTGGCGCAGCATCCGATCCCAAATCTCCAACCTGGTAGCGAATTCTGGTCAACAAATAGTAGCATGGAATAGTTCTACAACTAACTTAGAATCAGACAAGAAGACATGCTTACCATGTTGGCGTATATGACACTGGAACCACTCATGCAACCAATGTCTAGATGCGTCTCTTTGGGTTCTAAACTCTGAATTTTAGAGATGCACTTCTCTGAAAGCATAAAGATGCCATATCAGACTCAACACTTGGTTCAACAAATCATACAGTTCGGTGCAAGTATTTATACTACTTTCATGTGCAAATCCAAGTGAGAGTAGTATATTGGTAATCCATATTTCAGATGGAAACGGGGAAAACAGAAGTGTGATCTTAGAGGTGAATACCTTATCCTCCCGTTCATGGATAAAATAGCCGCAGTCAGATGCGTGCTAGGCGGCAGCCTCCTGCTCGAAGGTCGTGGCTCTTCTTCCACCTCCCTCTGCGCTCGTTGATCTAGATGGAATGGGGAGTGCCGCATCCTCGTGCGACAGATTGATTGACCCAACTCCCTCCTCTTCCTCTATCTCTTTGCTGCGTGGGCGGCAAGACGACGACGTGCAAGAGAGGAGTTGGGGAAGAAAGAAAGAAGGAGCGGGAATGAAATTCAAACACCAGGGCACTGTTGATTGCCGGCAAAACATTGAGATGCCTGGGTTTTAAATTCTAGTAAATCCAAAACTCGTCTGAAATTCATGAAACTTGGCATGCTATCATGGAGTGGCATCAACATGCCGTGGTAAAAATTTTGTCCCACTTGGGGCAGGTTTGGGTATAAGTTTCTCACAAACCAGAGCTTCTCACAACAAGCGTGATGGTTTTGGTAGGGAACGTGCCATCTTTGGGGACGGAACGATATCCGTTGCCTCTTATTGCTTTCAAAAAATTTCTACTGTCAACATAGAACAACAGGAGTGTTGTGTTTAATTTTGGATTTTTTTCGGGGTTCGTTTGGCCTTTTTTATACATTAATGAGTTTCTTGGCATTTAATGTGCATAATTCAAATTTGAACTACAAGCACATGCTCCAGTGCACCAAAGTTGGTTGAAAAATCACATGTGTGTCCTTGGGTGAATCTCTACGTCCCATGCAAGAAATGGGAATGAAATTCAAACACCAGGGCACTGTTGATTGCTGGCAAAATGTTGAGATACCTGGTTTTTAAATTCTAGTAAATCCAAAACTCATTTGAAATTCATGAAACTTGGCATGCTATCATGGAGCGGCATCAACATGCTGTGGTAAATTTTTTGTCCCATTTAGGGCAGGTTTGGGTATAAGCTTCTCACAAACTAGAGCTTCTCACAACAAGCGTGATGGTTTCGGTAGGGAACGTGCCACCTTTGGGGATGAAACGATATCCATTGCCTCTTATTTCTTTCAAAAAAATTCTAGTGTCAACATAGAACAACATGAGTGTTGTGTTCAATTTTGGAATTTTTTGGGGTTCGTTTGGCCTTTTTTATACCTTAATTGAGTTCCTGGGCATTTAATGTGCATAATTCAAATTTGAACTACAAGCACATGCTCCAGTGCACAAAAGTTGGTTGAAAAATCACATGTGTGTCCTTGGGTGAATTTCTAGGTCCCATGCAAGAAATGGGAATGAAATTCAAACATCTGGGCGTCATGGCTCGGCCGGAAAGATTGAGAAATTTGGTTTTTTAATTCCTGTAAATCCAAAACACGCCTGAAAATCATGAAACTTGGCATGGTGTCATGACATGGCACCAACATGTTGTGGTAATTTTTCTGTCCGATTTGCGAAGGCGCACACATTAACAATCAACAAAGTCATTTTGGAACAAGTGCTGTCACGTTACAAATCGGAAACACAAGTATTATTGAAACCGTGGGTGTTTCACTTACCGATTAAGTGCCACCACGTGCCCCTTTATTATTGGCTAGGAGACGCCGTACGGGGTAGTTATTTGAGTACAGGAGGTGTGCGATCAGACCCCTGCGCGTGCTCATCAGCAGGAGAGCCCTTTGACCTCTACCCGCCGTGCACCTTCCTCCCAACGTCTCCATTAATGGCGCCCAAGCCCCTGTTCTACGGTGTGGCTATATGTCTCACTAGACTGAGATTTAAGAGAGAAAAATGAAAATCTGAAAACAAAAGTTTTGCACGGATCTTGATGTAAGATCCGACGGACCTATATAGCATCTACTGCGAATTATAGCAAGCATGATGAATATAAGGACGATGACAGTGGATAGTAATTGTCTTACATATTTAGGAACATAATTAAAAAAACCACATGCGGCAACGCCCGAAATACACAAGGGCAAAAGAAGAAGGAAGACAACGGTCTGGCTCGTTGATCTCTACTTTCTTGATGCGTTGCCGCAGGCCGTGGGAACTAGTCTCCGCGGCGAGCGGCGATGAGCTCTTTATTGTCCTCAAGATGCTGCTTGAGAGCATCCACGGATTCCTCCACTAGCCTTCTGTGCTCGATGCGCATCATGGCATTCTCATCCATAAGTTTCTCGACGATGACGCCAGTCCTCTTCAACAAGGCAGTGGTCTCCTCCTGCTGCTCTGCACTTCCGACGATCTTCGCCCTCAGCAGGTCGCGCTCGGCCCGAAGCTTCGCATTACTCTCATTTAGTTGCCAGATGACGTCGGTAGCCTGTTCAAAAGAGGCTTTCATGTCGTTCTGCAACCTCGCTCAGCTGGAGATCTGATCCATCTGGCTATGGATGATCGCATGCATGCGCCTATAAGAGTCCTCGCCTGCCCGTGAGACATTTTCCCAGGCCGCCGCCGCGCGGGAGGACATCTCTGCTGCATTTGCGGCGCGGTGGGACATCTCTTCTGCTTCTGCGACGCGGCCGGACCAGTCTGTTGCATCAACGGCACGACGGGACCTCCGTGCTGCTTCGGCGGTGCGTCGGGACCTCTGTGCTGCTACGGCCGCGCAGCAGGATATGCCGGCCGCGTTCGCGGCGAGGCAGGACATCTCTCGTGCTTCCGCTTCCATGCTCGCATCTCCCTAGTGGCAATCTCTCGACCCAGAACTCACGCTGGCCATGGCAGACGCAAGGGAACGATGATTAATGACTTGTTTGTTTTTGTGGATGAGGAGTTGAGGAGGAATGTGCAGTCATTTGGGAGTAGTAGTATTTATAACCGAGTGCTAATACACTCCTAAGTGGGAAACCATTTAGGTTTTGATCGGTGTGAACAGCTTTGCATTTTGGAATGTGACGGGACGTAGGCTAAAAATTTACTGACGGTTATAAGTGCGGCACTATTCCCGAACGGCGTAACGTGGGCACTTACGCCTTCTCGGCCGCGTACGTGGCGTTTGCACCATAGGGTGCACCGCAATAGGCAACGTCAGCACATGTCTTGTTCCAACAACCGTTCACGCTCGTTATTACCATCACGCACGCTTCTTTAAATTAGAATGTGTGTGCCCGTCTAGCGCACACACGTTGATCTATCTAACTATTTCAGTTTGTTATGGCTAATCGCAAACAGTTCATCCGTGTGAAGTGTATGCCATCAATCTCAGACAATTTTTTTTGCTTATAATCACAGGCACTTTGATCTGGCTGACCCGTTTCTGTTCTGTTGCCTAATAGCAAACAGTTAATCTTTCTGAAGCGTATGCCCTCAATCGCACACACCTTTATCTAGCTGCCCGTTTCTATTGTTCCTCCTCATCACAAACAGTTCATTCGAGTGAATTGTATGTTGTATATCGCACACGCCTTCATTTGGCTACCCGTTTCTTTTGTCCCTCCTCATCGCTAACAGTTCATTGAACTGAACCGTATGCCCTGCATCGCACACACAACTAAAATATGAACCGTGTTTGATGGCTCCGCCATCGCAAACGTTTTGCACCTCTTTTGACGGTTCTTTTACACCATCGTTTGCGATTATTGCATCGCACACAGTTTCGTCGAAGGGTCTCTGATCGTAGTGTCGCGTTAGCAGCATCTTGCAGTAGTGATAGTAGTAGATGCACAATTGTTTCAGTCTACTTGTCACGGAAGTAATGCCTATATGCATGATCATTGCCATGAATAACATCATAACTATGTGTTTTTCTATCAACTGCCCAACAGTAATTTGTCTACCCACCCGCTATTTTATGAGAGAGAAGCCTCTAGTGAATATCATGGCCCCTGGGTCTATTTTAATCATATTACTAAAACCAAAAATACCTTACTGCAATTTTCTTTCTTTTATTTTACTTTGCAATTTATCTATCTATCATTACCAGATTTAATCCTTGCAAGTAACGAGTTCAAGGGGATTGACAACCCTCTTGCCCGCGTTGGATGCAACTATTTGCCCTTGTGTGTGTAGGTACTGCTAACTAGGCATTTGCGTGGTTATCCTTTTGGTTCAATAAGCTTGGTTCCCACCGAGGGAAATATTATCCGCTTCTATATTGCTTCACCCGTCCTCTTCAGGGAAAATCCCAACGCAACTCACAAGCGGTAGAAAGAATTTATGGCACCATTGTTGGGAGACATCATCAAATACCTACAGGTTCCTACATTCACATTATCATTTATTTTTTCTACTTTTTATTTGCCTTCTCTTTTTCATCTCCCTCACTTCTCTAAAAAGTCAAAAATACCAAAAATATTTTGTGTGCTATCTTTGCTTGTGCTGCCATGTGCCTTCTATTTGCTTGCTAAAAACTATTGATATGCATCCTCATCCACTTGCTAATATTTTCAAAAATCAAATTATGATGAACCAATTGCTAGTGCACTGAGTGCACTAGATTATCTTTATAAAGTTTTGCTTGAAAATCATGTATTTGAAAATTGTGATGAAGTATTGATACGTCTCCGTCGTATCTACTTTTCCAAACACTTTTGCCCTTGTTTTGGACTCTAACTTGTATGATTTGAATGGAACTAACCCGGACTGACGTTGTTTTCAGCAGAATTGCCATGGTGTTGTTTTATGTGCAGAAAACAAAAGTTCTCGGAATGACCTGAAACTCCACGGAATATCTTAGAATAAATAATAAAAAATCCTCACCAAAGATGAAGACCAGGGGGCCCACACCCTATCCACGAGGGTGGGGGCACGCCCCTCCCCCCTGGGCGTGCCCCCCTACCTCGTGGGCCCCCTGGTGGCCCTCCGACGCCAACTCCAACTCCATATATTGGCTTTTGGGGAGAAAAAAATCAGAGAGAAAGTTTCATCGCGTTTTACGATACGGAGCCGCTGCCAAGCCCTAATCTATCTCGGGAGGGCTGATCTGGAGTCCGTTCGGGGCTCCGGAGAGTGGGATTCGTTGCTGTCGTCATCATCAACCATCCTACATCACCAATTTCATGATGCTCGTCGCCGTGCGTGAGTAATTGCATTGTAGGCTTGCTGGATGGTGATGGGTTGGATGAGATTTATCATGTAATCGAGTTAGTTTTGTTAGGGTTTGATCCCTAGTATCCATTATGTTCTGAGATTGATGTTGCTATGACTTTGCTATGCTTAATGCTTGTCACTAGGGCCCGAGTGCCATGATTTCAGATCTGAATCTATTATGTTTTCATGAATATATGTGTGTTCTTGATCCTATCTTGCAAGTCTATAGTCACCTACTATGTGTTATGATCCAGCAACCCCGAAGTGACAATAATCGGGACCACTCCCGGTGATGACCATAGTTTGAGGAGTTCATGTATTCACTATGTGCTAATGCTTTGTTCCGGTTCTCTATTAAAAGGAGGCCTTAATATCCCTTAGTTTCCAATAGGACCCCGCTGCCACGGGAGGGTAGGACAAAAGATGTCATGCAAGTTCTTTTCCATAAGCACGTATGACTATATTCGGAATACATGCCCACATTACATTGATGAACTGAAGCTAGTTTTGTGTCACCCTATGTTATGACTGTTACATGATGAACCACATCCGTCATAATTATCCATCGCTAATCCGGTGCCTACAAGTTTTCCATATACTGGTTCTCGCTTATTTACTTTTCCGTTGCTACTGTTACAATCACTACAAAATACCAAAAACATTACTTTTACTGTCTTTACTTTTGTTACCGTTACCACCACTATCATATTACTTTGCTACTAAACACTTTGCTGCAGATACTAAGTTTCCAGGTGTGGTTGAATTGACAACTCAGCTGCTAATACTTGAGAATATTCTTTGGCTCCCCTTGTGTCGAATCAATAAATTTGGGTTGAATACTCTACCCTCGAAAACTGTTGCGATCCCCTATACTTGTGGGTTATCAAGACCTTTTTCTGGCGCCGTTGCCGGGGAGCATAGTTCTATTCTCTGAGTCACTTGGGATTTATATCTGTTGATCACTATGAAGAACTTGAAAGATGCTAAAACCAAGATGTTGCCCTCAACTACGAGGGGAGGTAAGGAACTGCCATCTAGCTCTGCACTAGATTCTCCTTCTATTATGAATAAGTTTGCGACACCTAAACCTACTATTGCTATTGATTCTGATATGTCGCATGTTATAGATGATGCCACTTCTGCTATGCACGATACTTATGATGAAACTACTTCTATGCTTGATACTACTGTGCCACTCGGTGAATTTCTTGATGAGCAAATTGCTAGGTCTAGAGAAAGAGAAATTAATGAACCTGAACACGATGATGTTAGTGATGATGGGCCTATGCCTTCTATTCCTGAGGGTTATCTTTTTAGTGCTGAATCTTTTGAAGCTATTGTTGCTTGCCAGGATAGTCTTGAACGTAAGAGGTTGCTAACTAAGTGGAGTAAAGAATCTTTTAGAGGTAGGATGAGACCCGACCCTGCTTTTGCTACTTCACCTATCTGTGTTCCTGATTATGATTATTATGATATTCTTGTTGATCGAGATATAATTACTTTGGTTGAATCTGATCCTTTTTATGGCTATGAATCTGAAACTGTTGTGGCACATCTTGCTAAGTTAAATGATATAGCTGCCCTATTTACTAATAACCTGAGATTGTGTTACTTTTATATACTCAAAATATTTCTGTTCTCATTAAAAGGTGATGCTAATAAATGGTTTAATTCTCTTGATCCTGCTTGTGTGCAAAGTCCCCAAGATATGGTTTATTACTTCTCTGCTAAATATTTCCCTGCTCATAAGAAACAAGCTGCTTTGAGGGAAATATACAATTTTGTGCAAATTGAAGAAGAGAGTCTCCCACAAGCTTGGGGGAGGCTTCTCAAGTTACTTAATGCTTTGCCTGATCATCCTCTTAAGAAACCTGAAATATTTGATATCTTTTATAATGGACTAACCGATGCTTCCAGAGATTACCTGGATAGTTGTGCTGGTTCTCTTTTCAGGGAAAGAACACCGGATGACGCTGAACTTCTATTGAATAATATGTTGGCTAATGAAAATAATTGGGCACCTCCTAAGCTACCTCCTGAGCCAATTACTGAGCCTATTCCTAAACCAACTCCGAAGAAGAGAGGTGTTCTATTTCTCAGTCCCCAAGATATGCAAGAGGCAAAGAAATCTATGAAAGAAAAAGGTACTAAAGCTGAAGATGTTAAGAATTTACCTCCTATTGAAGAAATACATGGTCTTAATTTACCGCCTGTTGAAGAAGTATATGATCTCAATTACTTATTTACTGAAGAACCTCCCGATATCCCGACACAGGTAGTAAAGGTAAATTCTCTCTATAGATATGATAAAGCTGAAGTTCCTCCTACTAAAATTGCTAGTCAGTGCTTGGATGAGTTTGATGACTTTATGTTTAAGCAAGATGACTTTAATGCTTATTTTGGTAGACAATTAAAATAGAATACCTTTATGATTAAACGCTTGAGTGATTATATGGCTGATATTAGAGGTGAACTTAAACTTGTTAGCAAACATGCTTCTATGGTTACCACTCAAGTAGAACAAGTACTTAAAGCTCAGAAAGAAGTGCTTGATGAAATGAATAGTAAGAAAAATGATTATGCTGTTTGAGTGGCTACTAGAACTGGTAGAATGACTCAGGAACCTTTGTATCCTGAAGGCCACCCTAAGAGAATCGAGCAAGATTCTCAGAGAAATAATATTGATATGCCTAGTTCTTCTAAGAGGAAGAAAAAGAAAAATGATAGGACTTTGCAAACTTCTAGTGAACCTATCGCTGAACCACCTGATAATACAAATGATATCTCTATGTCTGATGCTGAAACACAATCAGGTGATGAACATGAACCTAGTGATAATGTTAATGATAATGTTCATGTTGATGCTCAACCTAGTAATGATAATGATGTAGAAGTTGAACCTGATGTTGATCTTTATAACCCACAATCAAAGGATCAACGTTATGATAAAAGAGACTTTGTTGCTAGGAAACATGGTAAGGAAAGAGAACCATGGGTTCAGAAACCCATTCCTTTTCCTCCCAAACCATCCAAGAAAAGGATGATGAGGATTTTGAGCGCTTTGCTGAAATGATTAGACCCATCTTTTTGCGTATGCGATTAACTGATGTGCTCAAAACAAATCCTTATGCTAAGTATATGAAGGATATTATTACTAATAAAACAAAGATACTTGAAGCTGAAATTTCCATCATGCTTGCTAATTATACTTTTAAGGGTGGAATACCAAAGAAACTTGGAGATCCCGGAGTGCCTACTATACCATGCTCCATTAAGAGAAATTATGTTAAAACTACTTTATGTGATCTTGGAGCCGGTGTTAGTGTCATGCCTCTCTCTTTATATCATAGACTTGACTTGAATAAGTTGACACCTACTGAAATATCTTTGCAAATGGCTGATAAATCAACTGCTATACCTGTCGGTATTTGTGAGGATGTGCCTGTTGTGGTTGCAAATGTTACTATTTTAATGGACTTTGTTATTCTTGATATTCCCGAGGATGATAGTATGTCTATTATTCTTGGAAGACCTTTCCCTAATACTGCAGGGGATGTATTGATTGCACCAAAGGCAATGTCACTTTTCATGTTAATGGTAATGAGCATACGGTGCACTTTCCAAGGAAACAACCTCAAGTTTATACTATCAACTCTATTGGAAAAGTTCCATCGATTATATTTGGAGGTTTTCAATTTCCTCTCCCTACTGTCAACAAAAAGTATGATATTCTTATTGTTGGGGATTTTCATATCCCCGTTGAGGTAACTTAGTGTCATTCGAAATTTCTCCGGTTTCGGGATTATTCGGAATGAGTTTGTTAACAAGACTTGATCAACCTTGTTAGTGGGTTCATTTTGATAATCACGAGATGGATGAAACTAGAAGCACAACCTTCTATACCCTCTTTATATTTTCTGTTATTTAGTAGAAATAAAGTAAAATAGTATTTTTCTGTCTGTTTCCTGACTTATCCGTGCAATATAAAAATATCCCGAAAATAAAAGTCCTCGGAATGCCATGCAAATTTAATATGATTTTTTCGGGAATATTTGAGAATTTACTGTGCAAAAATTACCACGGGGGGAGCTGCCACCTGGCCACGAGGGTGGAGGGCGCGCCCTACCCCCTGGGCGCGCCCCCCTGCCTCGTGGGCCCACGGTGGCCCTCCTCCACTTATTCCTGCACCCATCTCCTTCCTCTGCCTCACACAAACACGAAAAACCAACTCAAGCACGAGTTCCAGCCCCCGTTGCTGTGATTTTCGATCTCCTTGCTCAAAGCACCTCTTGCAAAACTGCTTGGGGAGATTGTTCCTTGGAATGTGACTCCTCCATTGGTCCAATTAGTTTTTGTTCTAGTGCTTTATTCATTGCAAATTTGTGCTGCATAGGTGACCATGTTCTTGAGCTTGCATGTCAAATTTATATGGTTCCAAGTAGTTCTAATGCTTGATATAGGCTCTAGGCACTTGTGAGAGTTGTTGCTATCAATTTTATTGAAGTTGGTTCACTTTTATTTGAAGTTACTAAAAATTTCAGAAATTTTTCAGAGGAAACAATATGCTTAGGAGGATGTTCCAAGGTGGTCCTTCAAGGAAGCAAGGTCCCAGGCTTGCAATACGTGATGCTGACGAGGAACCACCAAGAGACGCACTCGTGAGGCCCTGTCAATGGCCCTCAGAAAATTTTATGAATCAAGTGGGAATTAAAGAAGAATTCTACGCATATGTGCGTAATGCCGGTCTTGAGGACTTTGAAGCTGATAAATGCCCACAGTATCGTTACCTCACAAGTTCATTTGTGGGGAGGTTTGATTTTACAACTTCGCGTAATTCTCCTTCAGTCATGTTTGACCTTTATGACAAATCTTATACCATGGACTTAGAAGATTTCACTCTTGCATGCAAACTTCCATCTTGGGGTAGTATCCGGGATCCCCCTAAATCTGAATATAGAGACTTTCTTACTAGAATAACTGTGGGGGAATCTAGAGATATAGCGCAGGCCACTATAGGGAGCATTCAATTTCCTGCTATGCATTATTTTGCTCTCTTCATTGGTAGATGTATAACTGCTAAGGATGAAGCTTGTCACATGTGTGCCCCTGATCTCACCATTCTTAGAAGTGCTGTGCTAGGAGACCAATCTTATCATTCGGGCGCCATTGTAGCTCGTAGGTTGCATCAGAATAGGCATAGCGGAGATTTCTTTGGAGGAATATATGCAACCCGTTTAGCTAATTTTCTTGATGTAGACATTCGTGAGGGTGATATGGAGTTACCCTCTTCTTATTTAGATCTTGATTCTATGTTTTTCCACCAGTTCATTGAGAGGACTGGACCACCTTACCAGTATCGACTAATTTTTGACAGACGGCATGTGGTCCGTGTTGCTCTTCCTGCTCCTACCTTCTTTGATTTTCAGGCGGGAGGAAGATATATTATTACCAGAGAGGAGGCAGATGAGTATGAAAGGGGAGTGGAGGCTGCTCGACTCCACACTACAGCTCAGGCGGCAATAGCCGCTGCGTCACGATACGACCCCAGCTTCACCTACGGATATCTTCCAGGCCATCCCTGGCAATAGACCAACTTAGGCCAAAAGCCTAAGCTTGGGGGAGTACGTATTCCCACTGACATTACATTTATGTTCACACACACTCATTGCTAGATGTCGGTGCTCATACTTTTTCACTGTAATATCCATGCTAGTTTAAATTTATTTTTCCTGCTTTCTTCTTGTGTGTTTAATAAACCTTAAGAAAAACAAAAAAAATTAGTTAGTCTACTTTCCATGCTTGTAGTAATAATTAAAAAGAAAACCCAAAAATATTTCCCGTTCTTCTTTTGCTTGTTGGGAGCTTTCCCGTGTAAATAGTTTTTATTTCTTTTTCTTTCTTTGGGGGTCGAGAAGACCATATTGAAAATGCTTAGTGGCTCTTTTATGCATGATTGATTATTTATACCTAGAACCCATATTACTTGTCTTCTCTCTTGAGTTAAATGCTTGCAGATTCCAGCTTAGTCCAATGCACGTGCACTCTTATTATTATACACACCGTTCGGTCGTGCAAGTGAAAGGCAATAATGATGATATATGATGGACTTATTGAGAAGAGAAAAGCTGGTACGAACTCAACCTCTCTTGTTTTTTGTAAATATGATGATTCATCATTCCTGATTCAGCTATTATGAAGTAAACATATTTGCAATGACATTTAGAGATTATAGTTGCTTGTGCCATGCTTGATTAGCTATGAGTTATAATGGTTTACCTTGCGTGCCAACATGCTATTAGAATGATTATGATGTGGTATGATGGGGTGGTATCCTCCTTTAAATGAATTGAGTGACTCGACTTGGCACATGTTCACGCATGTAGTTGAATCCAATCAACATAGCCTTCATGATATTTATGTTCATGGTGGATTATATCCTACTCATGCTTGTACTCGGTGTGAATTTAATGCATGTTTACGACTGTTGTCGCTCTCTCAGTTGGTCGCTTCCCAGTCTTTTGCTAGCCTTCACCTGTACTAAGCGGGAATACTGCTTGTGCATCCAAACTCCTTGAACCCCAAAGTTATGCCATATGAGTCCACTATACCTTCCTATATGCGGTATTTACCTGCCATTCCAAGTAAATTTGTATGTGCCAAACTCTAAACCTTCAAATAAACATTCTGTTTTGCATGGTCAAATAGCTCATATATCAACTAGAGCTGCCCTTATCTTCCGTGTTAGGCGGGTTATTCTCAAGAGGAGTGGACTCCGCTCCTCATTCACGAGAAAATGGCTGGTATTTGGGATGCCCAGTCCCATGATCCAAAAAGATCAAAGCTAAATCAAAATAACTGCAAACAGAACTCCCCTTGGGACCCGTTGAATGTTGGAGGCACTCGTTGTTTGGAGCAAGCCATGGATTGATGCTTGTGGAGGAGGGGGAGTATAAACTTTACCATTCTGTTTGGGAACCGCCTATAATCTGTTTAGCATGGAAGATATCGTCGTCTTTTAGTTGTTATGTTGACAATGAAAGTATGCCGCTCAAAATATAATTTATCTCTATTTCAAAACCGAGCTCTGGCACCTCTACAAATCCCTGCTTCCCTCTGCGAAGGGCCTATCTATTTACTTTTATGTTGAGTCATCACCCTTCTTATTAAAAAGCACCCGCTGGAGAGCACACTGTCGTTTTGCATTCATTATTATTAGTTTATATTGGGTATGACTTGACTGGATCTCTTTTACCATGAATTACAATGTTTAGTCAGTCCTTGATCTTTAAAGGTGCTATGCATTTATGTTTTGCGATCTCAGAAAGGGCTAGCGAGATACCATTTTGTTATATCATGTTATGATTGTTTTGAGAAAGTGTTGTCATCTGAGTTTTATTATTATGGCTCGCTAGCTGATTATGCTATTGATATGAGTAATTATGAGACCTACGTGTTATCGTGAGTACGGTTAGATCATAATGATTGCTGAAACTTAAATGCTGGCTTTTCATGTTTACAACAACAAGAACAAACAGAGTTTGTAAAAGTTTTTCTTTTTCTCTTTCAGTTTGTCAACTGAATTGCTTGAGGACAAGCAAGGGTTTAAGCTTGGGGGAGTTGATACGTCTCCGTCGTATCTACTTTTCCAAACACTTTTGCCCTTGTTTTGGACTCTTACTTGTATGATTTGAATGGAACTAACCCGGACTGACGATGTTTTCAGCAGAATTGCCATGGTGTTGTTTTATGTGCAGAAAACAAAAGTTCTCGGAATGACCTGAAACTCCACGGAATATCTTAGAATAAATAATAAAAAATCCTCGCCAAAGATGAAAACCAGGGGGCCCACACCCTGTCCACGAGGGTGGGGGGCGCGCCCCTCCCCCCTGGGCGCGCCCCCTACCTCGTGGGCCCCCTGGTGGCCCTCCGACGCCAACTCCAACTCCATATATTGGCTTTCGGGGAGAAAAAAAATCAGAGAGAAAGTTTCATCGCGTTTTACGATACGGAGCCGCCGCCAAGCCCTAATCTCTCTCGGGAGGGCTGATCTGGAGTCCGTTCGGGGCTCCGGAGAGGGGGATTCGTCGCCGTCGTCATCATCAACCATCCTCCATCACCAATTTCATGATGCTCACCGCCGTGCGTGAGTAATTGCATCGTAGGCTTGCTGGATGGTGATGGGTTGGATGAGATTTATCATGTAATCGAGTTAGTTTTGTTAGGGTTTGATCCCTAGTATCCATTATGTTCTGAGATTGATGTTGTTATGACTTTGCTATGCTTAATGCTTGTCACTAGGGCCCGAGTGCCATGATTTCAGATCTGAATCTATTATGTTTTCATGAATATATGTGTGTTCTTGATCCTATCTTGCAAGTCTATAGTCACCTACTATGTGTTATGATCCTGCAACCCCGAAGTGACAATAATCGGGAGCACTCCCGGTGATGACCATAGTTTGAGGAGTTCATGTATTCACTATGTGCTAATGCTTTGTTCCGGTTCTCTATTAAAAGGAGGCCTTAATATCCCTTAGTTTCCAATAGGACCCCGCTGCCATGGGAGGGTAGGACAAAAGATGTCATGCAAGTTCTTTTCCATAAGCACGTATGACTATATTCGGAATACATGCCTACATTACATTGATGACCTGGAGCTAGTTCTGTGTCACCCTATGTTATGACTGTTACATGATGAACCACATCCGGCATAATTATCCATCGCTAATCCGGTGCCTACGAGTTTTCCATATACTGGTTCTTGCTTATTTACTTTTCCGTTGCTACTGTTACAATCACTACAAAATACCAAAAACATTACTTTTACTGTCTTTACTTTTGTTACCATTACCACCACTATCATATTACTTTGCTACTAAACACTTTGCTGCAGATACTAAGTTTCCAGGTGTGGTTGAATTGACAACTCAGCTGCTAATACTTGAGAATATTCTTTGGCTCCCCTTGTGTCGAATCAATAAATTTGGGTTGAATACTCTACCCTCGAAAACTGTTGCGATCCCCTATACTTGTGGGTTATCAAGTGTTAAAAGAAGGAATTTATAAAGTGATTCATGGTAGCTCCTTGAATGAAAAGCATGATTGCAATGATGTTATTATAAATTCTATTAATTCCAATTGTGTTAGCGATATGCAAAATTACAAGCTTGGGGATGATGATTTTCTTATGTCCACTACTCATTGTAATGATCATGATTGGGGTGATGCTTCTTATGCTCAGATTATTCATTGAAAATAATTGAGTATTTTTTGAACTTTATTATGCATGATTATTATAGCTTTGTGTTTCTCTCTGATCTATCCATTTGGTTTTGCCAACTAGATTGATCTATCTTCAGTGGAAGATGTGCTTTGTAGTGGCCTCAATCTTGCGGTGTCCCCACCTTGTGGCAGAAGGGGTAGCGAGGCATGTATTTAGTTGTTGACACTAAGGGTAAACCTACGGGGTTTAATCATATGTCTTGTTTTTATTCTGTCTACATTATGTCATCTTGCTTAAAGCGTCACTCTGTTTGTCATGAACTTAATACCATAGATGCATGTTGGATAGCGGCCGATTGGTGGAGTAATAGTAGTAGATGTAGAACGGACGTAATGCCTATATACATGATCATTGGCATGAATAACATCATAACTATGTGCTTTTCTATCAATTGCCCAACAGTAATTTTTTTTACCCACCGTATGCTATTTTTATGAGAGAGAAGCCTCTAGAAAAAACTATGGCACCAGGTCTATTTTAATCATATTACTAAAACCAAAATTACCTTGCTGCAATTCTTTCTTTTATTTTACTTTGCAATTGATCTATCTATCATTACTAGATTTAATCCTTGCAAGTAACAAGTTCAAGGGGATAGACAACCCTCTTGCCCGTGTTGGGTGCAAGTATTTGCTATTCTGTGTGTAGGTACTGCTTACTCTAAGCATTTGCATGGTTCTCCTATTGGTTCGATAACCTTGGTTCCCAATGAGGGAAATACTATCCGCTACTATATTGCTTCACCGTTCCTCTTCGTGGAAAATCCCAACACAGCTCACAAGTAGCAGCAGCGGGCTGGCCCGTGCGGAGGGCATTTTTGCCGGGCTTAGCCTGTTCTCTAGCATCCGGGAAATGCTTGGTTAACCCGGACATAGGTCAGCATCCCCAAGCTTAATTCTTGCTCATCTTCGAGTAGGTAAATGATAAAAACATGAGATTCGTTGCCTACCAAAGAAAGGTGCAAATAAGCCATTTTATTCAATTTTGCCTCTGCCGATCCCGCTCATGCTTTTTTATCAATTGGTAAAGTCTCTTAGCCTTGCAAAGTGGAAAAAGATATGGGCATCGGATCCATGTTTCGCTAATCCTGAACTTGAAGAAGTTTTGATGTTGAGTGCTACCTAGCATGTTTATCATGTAATCTCTTTACGTTATAAATATTGAGAAACGATGAAGTAATTGATATCAACATAATAATATCCACGAATACAAGAACATAATTATTACTTTTTCAAAATATACAGTGCTTAACAAATGTTATCCATACTCATTGAATTATGTAAGCATGACATGACTCCGCCTTCACCGCATAAATATAAATCATGAGCACCCTAGTGTCAAACCAAGCAATTGGATAAGTCATCCAGGGAAAATTGCTACTGTCCTACAAAACTCTGCGCTTGGAGGCCCAACACGAGTCTACAAGAATAAAGTTGCATGGTAGACATCATCGCTGCACAGCCGTGGCCACCGAGCTCCCCGCCGGTCGAGGCTTCGCCAGGAGCCCCGCCCACCTCCTCTGCTTCGTCTACGAGAGCCAACTCGAGCACTATGCCACTACACCGAGGGGATCGGGCTGATAGTCAATCTCTGGCTGCCATCGTTCGACGCGTTGATCCACCGTTTACAGGACATCCTCGACTTCGTCGTCGCGCCTGTTAGCATCGCGGCGAGATCCGCCTTCTTCCCCCTCGTACTATTTTGCTCGCGTGCGTCCCTAGCTAGATTTCCTCCGAGCTCCGACTCCGACTCCGCCAACCACGTAGCCACCAAAGCCAGATCCCGTGCTCGTCATAGTTGAGCACACCAATGTGCACAGGAGGTTCTCGAGAGGCCATTGCACACGCGAGCCCCTTCCCCCATGCATTCTAGGCTCGAAACCAAGCAAGTCCGATCTCGGCAGCCTCGGAACCTGATATGTCTCCAACGTATCTACTTCTCCAAACACTTTTGCCCTTGTTTTGGACTCTAACTTTCATGATTTGAATGAAACTAACCCGGACTGACGCTGTTTTCAGCAGAACTGCCATGATGTTGTTTTATGTGTAGAAAAGAAAAGTTCTCGGAATGTCCTGGAAATCCACCGAGGCACTTTTCAGAATTAATAAGAATTTTTGGTGAAAGAATCAAGGCTAGGGGCCCACGGGCTGTCCACGAGACAGGGGGTGCCCCCCCCTAGGGCGCGCCCTCCTATCTCATGGGCCCCCCTGGACCTCCTTCGACCTCAACTCCAACTCCATATATACCGTCTCGGGGAGAAAAAAATCAAGGAGAAAGTTTCATCGCGTTTCACGACACGGAGCCGCCGCCAAGCCCTAATCTCTCTCGGGAGGGCTGATCTGGAGTCCGTTCGGGGCTATGGAGAGGGGGATTCGTCGCCGTCGTCATCATCAACCATCCTCCATCACCAATTTCATGATGCTCACCGCCGTGCATGAGTAATTCCATCGTAGGCTTGCTGGATGGTGATGGGTTGGATGTGATTTACCATGTAATCAAGTTAGTTTTGTTAGGGTTTGATCCCTAGTATCCACTATGTTCTGAGATTGATGTTGCTATGACTTTGCTATGCTTAATGCTTGTCACTAGGGCCCGAGTGCCATGATTTCAGATCTGAACCTATTATGTTTTCATGAATATATGTGTGTTCTTGATCCTATCTTGCAAGTCTATAGTCACCTATTATGTGTTATGATCCGACAACCCCGAAGTGACAATAATCGGGATACTTCTCGGTGATGACCGTAGTTTGAGGAGTTCATGTATTCACTATGTGTTAATGCTTTGTTCCGGTTCTCTATTAAAAGGAGGCCTTAATATCCCTTAGTTTCCGTAAGGACCCCGCTGAACACGGGAGGGTAGGACAAAAGATGTCATGCAAGTTCTTTTCCATAAGCACGTATGACTATTTACGGAATACATGCCTACATTACATTGATGAATTGGAGCTAGTTCTATATCACCCTATGTTATAACTATTGCATGAGGAATCGCATCCGGCATAATTATTCATCACTGATCCATTGCCTACGAGCTTTTCACATATTGTTCTTCGCTTATTTACTTTTCCGTTGCTACTGTTACAACTACTACAAAAACCCCAAAACATTTATCTTTACTTTTGCTACCGTTACCATTATTATCATACCACTTTTGCTACTAAACACTTTGCTGCAGATACTAAGTTATCCAGGTGTGGTTGAATTGACAACTCAACTGTTAGTACTCAAGAATATTCTTTGGCTTCCCTTGTGTCGAATCAATAAATTTGGGTTGAATACTCAAACCTCAAAGCTGTTGCAATCCCCTATACTTGTGGGTTATCAAGAGTAACTTCTGGCGCCGTTGCCGGGGAGCATAGCTCTATTCTCTGAGTCACTTGGGATTTATATCTGTTGATCACTATGAAGAACTTGAAAGACGCTAAAACCAAGATTTTGCCCTCAACTACGAGGGGAGGTAAGGAACTGCCATCTAGCTCTGCACTAGATTCTCCTTCCGTTATTAGTAGGCTGGCGACACCTAAACCTACTACTACTATGAATTCTCATATGTTGCATGTTATTGACGATGCCACTTCTGCTATGCATGATGAAACTACTTCTGTGCATGATACTACTTTGCCATTAGGTGAATTTCTTGATGAACAACTTGCTAGAGTTAGGGGGAATGAAAATATTGAAGAACCTATTATTGATGATAGTGATGATGAAGGTCCCCCCAATGATTATTTGTTACCTGTTGTTCCTAAGGGTTATGTTATGAATGAAAAAGCTGCTATGGAAATTCTTGCTTGCAATGATAGAAACGATCTTAAGAAATTATTAGCTAAATGGAAGCAGCAGTCTCTTAATGCTAGAATGAAACCCGATCCTGCTTTTGCTACTTCACCTATCTATGTTACTGATAAGGATTATGAATTCTCTGTTGATCCTGATATTATTACTTTAGTTGAATCTGATCCTTTTTATGGCCTTGAATCTGAAACTGTTGTGGCAGATCTTACCAAGTTGAATGATATAGCCACCCTATTTACTCATGATGAGAAGTCTCGCTATTTATATATCCTTAAGATATTTTCGTTCTCATTAAAGAGTGATGCTAAGACTTGGTATAATTCTCTTGCTCCTGGTTGTGTGCGTAGTCCCTAGGATATGATTTATTACTTCTCTGCTAAATATTTCCCTGCTCATAAGAAACAAGCTGCCTTGTGCGAAATATATAATTTTGTGCAAATCAAAGAAGAGAGTCTCCCACAAGCTTCGGGGAGGCTTCTCCGGTTACTTAATGCTTTGCCAGATCATCCTCTTAAGAAAAATGAAATACTTGATATCTGTTATAATGGACTAACCGATGCTTCCAAGGACTACTTGGATAGTTGTGCTGGTTGTGTATTCAGGGAAAGAACAGTCGACGAAGCTGAAATACTATTGAATAATATGTTGACTAATGAAAATAATTGGACTCTTCCTGAGCCAATTCCTGAGGTAATTCCTGAACCAATTGAGCCAACTCCTGAGCCTATTCCTAAACCCACTCCAAAGAAGAGAGGTGTTTTATTTCTCAGTCCTGAAGATATGCAAGAGGCAAAGAAATCAATGAAAGAAAAAGGTATTAAAGCTGAAGATGTTAAGATTTTACCTCCTATTGAAGAAATACATGGTCTTAATTTACCGCCTGAAGAACCATATTGTCTTGATAACCCGACACAGGTAGTAAAGGTAAATTCTCTCTATAGATATGATAAAGTTGAAATACCCTCTATTAAATTTCATAGCCCATGCTTAGATGAATTTGATGACTTTATGGATAGACAAGAAAGTTTTAATGCCTATGTTGGTAGAGAGTTAAAGAATAATGCTTTCGAAATAGGACATGTAGGTGATAATCTGGCTAGAGTTAAAGATGAACTTCACCGCGTTAGCAAATATACTTCTATGGTTGCTACCCAAGCTGAGCAAGTACTCAAAGCTCAAAATGATTTGCTTGATGAATTAAATAATAAAAATGAGTTTGCTGTTAGAGTGGCTACTAGAACTGGTAGGACGACTCAGGAACCTTTGTATCCTGAAGGCCACCCTAAGAGAATCGAGCAAGATTCTCAAAGAAACAATTTAGAGGCACCTAGTTCTTCTAAAAATAAGAAGAAGAGAAACGATAGAACTTTGCATGCTTCTAGTGAACCTATTGTAGACACACCTGAGAATCCCAATGATATTTCTATTTCTGATGCTGAAACACAATCAGGTGATGAACATGAACCTAGTGATAATGTTAATGATAATGTTCATGTTGATGCTCGTCCTAGCAAAACAATGATGTAGAGATTGAACCTGTTGTTGATCTTGATAACCCACAATCAAAGAATCAACGTTATGACAAGAGAGATTTTGTTGGTAGGAAGCACGGTAAAGAAAGAGAACCATGGGTTCAGAAACCCATGCCCTTTCCTCCTAAACCATCCAAGTCAAAGGATGATGAGGATTTTGAGCGCTTTGCTGAAATGACTAGACCTATTTTCTTACGTATGCGCTTAACTGATATGCTTAAAGTAAATCCTTATGCTAAATATATGAAGGATATCATCACTAATAAAAGAAAGATATCGGAAGCTGAAATTTCCACCATGCTTGCTAATTACACTTTTAAAGGTGGAATACCAAAGAAACTTGGAGATTCGGGTGTACCAACTATACCATGCTCCATTAAAAGAAATTATGTTAGAACTGATTTATGTGATCTTGGAGCCGCTGTTAGTGTTATGCCTCTCTCTTTATATCGTAGACTTGAATTGAATAAGTTGACACCTACTGAAGTATCTTTGCAAATGGCTAATAAATCAACTGCTATACCTGTCGGTATTTGTGAGGATGTGCCTGTTGTGGTTGCAAATGTCACTATCTTAACAGACTTTGTTATTCTTGATATTCTCGAGGACGATAGTATGTCTATTATCCTTGGTAGACCTTTTCTTAATACTGCAGGGGCTGTTATTGATTGCAACAAAGGCAATGTCATTTTTCATGTTAATGGTAATGAGCATACGGTACACTTTCCAAGGAAACAATCTCAAGTTCATAGCATCAATTCTATTGAAAAAGTTCCAACTATCATTTTTGGAGGTTTTGAATTTCCTCTCCCTACTGTCAAGAAAAAGTATGATATTCTTATTGTTGGGGATTTTCATATCCCCGTTGAGGTAACTTAGTGTTATTCGAAATTTCTTCGGTTCCGTGTTATTCGGAATGAGTTTGTTAACAAGACTTGATCATCCTTGTTAGTGGGTTCATTTTGATGATCACGAGATGAATGAAACTAGAAGGCACAACCTTCTGTACCCTCTTTTTACTTTCTGTTATTTAGAATAAATAAAGCAAAATTAGTATTATTTGTTTGTTTTCTAATTTATCCGTGCATTAAAAAATAGTCCGAAAATAAAAGTGCTCGAAATGCCCTGCAAATTTAGTATGATTTTTTCTGGAATATTTGAGGAGTTTAGGCACTGAAAACACTACAGGAGGGCCAAGAACCAGGCCACGAGAGAGGAGGGCCCCCCTGTAGGGCGTGCCCCCTGTCTCGTGGGCCCCTGGTGGCTCCCCTCCACTTATGCCAGCACCCACACACTTCATCTTCTACCCAAAAAAATCCCCATCCAGCTCAAGCCCGAGTTCTAGCTCGTTTTGCTGCGATTTTTGATCTCTTAGCTCAAAGCTCCTTTCGCAAAACTGCTTTGGGAGATTGTTGCTTGGTATGTGACTCCTCCATTGGTCCAATTAGTTTTTGTTCTAGTGCTTTATTCATTGCAAATTTTTGCTGCATAGGTGACCATGTTCTTGAGCTTGCATGTTAAATTTTTGAGGTCCCAAGCAATTCCAATGCATGATATAGGCTCTAGGCACTTGTAGGAGTAGTTGCTATCAATCTTGTTTAGTTTTATCCACTTTTATTCTGAAGTTACTAAAATTTCAGAAATTTTCAGAAAAAGAAATATGCTTAGAAGAATGTACCAAGGTGGTTCCTCGGTAAAGAAAGGTCCAAGGATTGCTATACGTGAACAAGATGTTAATTTGCCGAGAGACGCAAATGTACGAGCTTGTGAATGGCCATCTGATGACTTTATGGTCGAAGCAGGCTTCAAAGAGGAATTTGACGCGTATGTGCGTAATGCCGAGCTGGAGGACTTCTTACAAGATAAGTGTCCTCAATATTATCAACTGACTGATTCCTTTGTCCGGAGGTTCGAATATATTTCTTCGCGTAATTCCCCTAGTGTTATGTTTGATATTTATGATACATCTTATACCATGGATTTAGAGGATTTCACAACTGCTTGCAAACTCCCGCAGTGGGGTAATATTAATGATCCTCCCAAATCTGAAGTTAGAGATTTTCTTGCTAGTATTACTGTGGGAGAATCTAGGGACGTAACACAAGCTACCATAGGGAGCATTCATTTTCCTACTATACATTACTTTGCTCTCTTTATTGGTAGATGCATTAACGGTAAGAGAAGTATGTCACATGTGTGCCCCTGATCTTTGTGTCCTCAAGAGTGTCGTGTCAGGTTATAGAGGTTATAACTTGGGGGCAATAGTTGCACGTAGGCTGCATAATAATAATAGAAGAGGAGATTTCTTTGGAGGAATTTATGCGACACGTGTGGCTAATTTTCTTAATATAGCTCCATGAGAGGGGGATATGATTGTACCTCCTGTTTATTTGGATAAAGAAGCTATGTTTGATCATCATTTTCTTGAGAGGAATGAACAATTCCTCCATTATCGACTAACCTATAACAGACGCAACGTCGTCCCTGTTACTCTTCCTGCTCCCTACCTTTTTGATTATCATACAAAAGGAAGATATGTTGTCACCAGGGAAGAAGCCACTGAATATGAGAGGGGAATGGAGGCAGCTCGCCAACATGCTGCTGCTCAGGAGGCGGTCGCCTCTTCATCTCAGTACTACCCCAGTTTCACTTATGGATATCAGCCAGGTGGTCACTGGTATTAAACCAACTTAGGCCAAAAGCCTAAGCTTGGGGGAGTACGTATTTCTCACCGGCTTTACATTCATGTTCACACACTAGTCGTCGGTGCTCATACTCTTTCATTGTATTATCCATGTTAGTTTAAATTTCTTTTTCTAGCTTTCTTCTCGTGTGTTTGTTAAACCTTAAGAAAAAACCAAAAAAAAGTTAGCTTAATTTCCTTGCTTGTAGTAGAAATTAAAATGAAAACCCAAAAAGATTTCTAGTTCTTCTTCTTACTTGTTGGGAGCTTTCCAGTGTAAATAGTTTTATTTTTTTTCTTTCTTTTGGGGGTCGAGAAGACTATATTGAAAATGCTTAGTGGCTTGAGGGAGTCCTGGACTAGGGGGTGTCCGGATAGCCGGACTATCATCATCGGCCGGACTCCAAGTATGAAGACACAAGATTGAAGACTTCGTCCCGTGTCCGAATGGGACTTTCCTTGGCGTGGAAGGCAAGCTTGGCGATACGGATATGTAGATCTCCTACCATTGTAACCGACTCTGTGTAACCCAAGCCCTCTCCGGTGTCTATATAAACCGGAGGGTTTTAGTCCGTAGGACGAACAACCATTACAACAATCATACCATAGGCTAGCTTCTAGGGTTTAGCCTCCTTGATCTCGTGGTTGATCCACTCTTGTACTACCCATATCATCAATATCAATCAAGCAGGAGTAGGGTTTTACCTCCATCGACAGGGCCCGAACCTGGGTAAAAACATCGTGTCCCTTGTCTCCTGTTACCATCCGCCTAGACGCACAGTTCGGGACCCCCTACCCGAGATCCGCTGGTTTTGACACCGACATGGGTGCTTTCATTGAGAGTTCCTCTGTGTCGTCACCGATAGGCTTGATGGCTTCTTCAATCAACAACAACGCAGTCCAGGGTGAGACTTTTCTCCCTGGATAGATCTTCGTGTTTGGCGGCTTTGCACTGCGGGCCAATTTGCTTGGCCATCTGGAGCTGATCGAAAGCTACGCCCCTGGCCGTCAGGTCGGGTTTGGAAGCCTAAACTTCACGGCTGACATCCGCGGAGACTTGATATTCGATGGATTCGAGCCACAACCAAGCGTGCCGCACTGTCACGGTGGGCATGATTTAGCTCTGCTACCGGACAGTGCCCTGGAGGCCGCACACGAGTCCGCTCTGACCCATAGTTCGGAGCCGACCGTGCAGATCGAGGACAGGTGGCTGGACACCGCCTCGGGGGCTGCAATCTCTACGGCGATGGAGCCGAATACTGACCTTGTCCTTTGCAAGGCTCGTGACTCCGAGGTGTCGGACTCCTCACCGGACTCCGAACCTCCTGCGCCCCTGCCAATCGAATCCGATTGGGCGCCGACCATGGAGTTCACCACCGCGGACATCTTTCAGCACTCACCCTTTGGCGACATCCTGAATTCGCTAAAGTATCTCTCGTTATTGGGGGAGCCCTGGCCGGACTGCAGTCAGGATGGTTGGGATGCGGACGACGAAGAAATTCAAAACCCACCCACCACCCATTTTGTAGCCACTGTCGACGATTTAACCGACATGCTAGACTACGACTCCGAAGACATCGACGGTATGGATGACGATGCCGGAGACGACAATGAACCAGTGCCTACGGGGCACTGGAAGACCACCTCGTCATACGACATATACATGGTGGACATCCCAAAGGATGGGAACGGCGAAGAAGCCGCGGAGGCAGATTCCTCTAAGAAACAGCCCAAGCGCCAGCGTCAGCGGCGCCGCTCTAAATCCCGCCACAGCAAGAATGGAGATTCTGGCACCGGAGATAATAACACCCCAGAGAGTGCCGAAGACAACCCCCTCCAGCAAGATTCAGCACAGGAGGATGGAGATGCCAGCCCTCAAGAGAGAGCGGCAGACGAGGAGATGGAGGACGATAATTACATGCCTCCCTCCGGAGACGAGGCAAGCCTCGACGACGACGAATTCGTCGTGCCCGAGGATCCCGTCGAACAAGAGCATTTTAAACGCAGGCTAATGGCCATGGCGAACAGCCTAAAGAAAAAGCAGCAACAGCTTCGAGTTGATCAAGACCTGCTGGCCGACAGATGGACCGAGGTCCTCGCGGCCGAAGAGCATGAACTCGAACGCCCCTCCAAAAGCTACCCAAAATGCAAGTTGCTCCCCCGATTAGAGGAGGAGGCATACAAACCTTCATCACCAGCGCACAACACGGCAGACCGACCACCGCGTGGCCGCGACAGAGAGGCATCTAGGCCCTCCACCAGAACCGTACCCCAGCACCGCTTGAAAAGCGCGAAGCCACGGGGGAATGTGTCGGACTTGTGAGACATATTGGAGGACAAGGCAAAACAATCAAGATCTATCTACGGATCACGTGGGCACCCCACGATCCATGATGACTATCGTCGCGCCGGATACAACAACTCCGGCCGGGCCGAACACAGCAGACAAAGCTCTCTTGAGCTACGTCGTGACATTGCCCAGTATAGAGGCGCCGCACACCCACTATGCTTCACAGATGAAGTAATGGATCATCAAATCCCCGAAGGGTTTAAACCCGTGAACATTGAATCCTATGATGGCACAACGGACCCCGTGGTTTGGATCAAAGATTATCTCCTTCATATCCATATGGCCCGCGGTGACGATCTCCACGCCATCAAGTATCTCCCACTCAAGCTTAAAGGACCAGCTCGGCATTGGCTTAACAGCTTGCCAGCACAGTCAATTGGGTGTTGGGAGGATCTGGAAGCCGCATTCCTCGACAACTTCCAGGGCACATATGTGCGACCACCAGATGCCGATGACCTAAGCCACATAATTCAGCAGCGAGACGAATCGGCCAGACAGTTCTGGACACGGTTCTTAACAAAGAAAAATCAAATCGTCGACTGTCCGGATGCAGAGGCCCTCGCAGCCTTCAAACATAACATCCCGATGAGTGGCTGGCCCGGCACCTAGGACAGGAAAAGCCGAAATCCATGGCAGCCCTCACATCACTCATGACCCGCTTCTGTGCGGGGGAGGACAGCTGGCTAGCCCGCAATAACAACCTCAGCAAAAATTCTGGCAGTCCGGACTACAAGGACCGCAATGGCAGGTCGCGTCGCAACAAAAACAAACGTCGCGTTAACGGCGATAACACTGAGGATACGGCAGTCAACGCCGGATTCAGAGGCTCAAAACCCGGTCAGCGGAAAAAGCCATTTAAAAGAACTACCCCGGGTCCGTCCAATTTGGACCGAATACTCGACCGCTCTTGCCAGATACATGGCACCCCCGAAAAGCCAGCTAATCACACCAACAGGGATTGTTGGGTATTCAAGCAGGCAGGCAAGTTAATTGCCGAAAACAATGACAAGGGGCCGCATAACGATGACGAGGAGGAGACCCGGCCGCCGAACAGTAGAGGACAGAAGGGGTTCCCCCCACAAGTGCGGACTGTAAACATGATATACGCAACCCACATACCCAAGAGGGAGCGGAAGCGTGCACTTAGGGACGTATATGCGATGGAGCCAGTCGCCCCGAAGTTCATGGTCCTCTTGCCCGATCACTTTCGATCGAAGGGACCACCCCACCAGTATCCGCCATGGCGGATTCGCCGCATTGGTTTTAGACCCAATCGTCGATGGATTTCACCTCACTAGAGTCCTGATGGACGGCGGCAGCAGCCTGAACCTGCTTTATCAGGATACAGTGCGCAAGATGGGCATAGACCCCTCAAGGATTAAACCTACAAAGACGACCTTCAAAGGCGTCATACCAGGTGTTGAGGCCAATTGTACAGGCTCAGTCACACTGGAAGTGGTCTTCGGATCCTCGGATAATTTCCGAAGCGAGGAGTTAATCTTCGACATAGTCCCGTTCCGTAGTGGCTATTACGCTCTGCTCGGACGAACCGCGTTTGCAAAGTTCAACGTGGTGCCGCATTACGCATACCTTAAGCTCAAGATGCCAGGCCCTCGTGGAGTCATCACGGTCAACGGAAACACTGAACACTCCCTCCGAACGGAGGAACACACAGCGGCTCTCACGGCAGAAGTACAGAGCAGCCTCTTAAGGCAAGTTTCGAGTCCGACCGTTAAACGATCGGACATGGCCAAACGCGCCCGGAGCAACATACATCAAGACCACCTGGCACGTTCCGAGCACGCGTAGCAATGCGGCCCCAACCCCAGCCCTTCCATGATTGCAAGACCAGCTCTTCGCGTACATCATTACGCTCTGGAGATACCATGGGCATAGGGGGAGGGGCATGACCACGACAGGCCCAGAGTGCGGCTCAACCACACCAGGGGCTCCCAAGTGTGTTGCTCTTTTTCTTTTCTTTTTTTCTATTTATCCACAGGACTCCGTTAACCAGAGACCCTGTCCGGCGGTGAATCTGCCGAACTCACGATGCAACAGCCAGGGAAGGACAAAGGCTATGACGAACACTCAGGTGGTCTCCATTATGAGCATTAAATCTGTTAAATACACCATTCCGCAGCCTACCCCTGGAGGGGGACATGTCTAATAGTCCAATCCCTTGCTTACCGCACTATTTGTATCGTTCTGCACTCATGGCAGAATTCCTTGAATAAACAATGCATCACTTTTCGCTTATAATTGCATTCCTTTCTTACATATATGCTCATTCATGACGTTTTGCATCCGTACACTTTGGTACGGCCGAATACACCAGGGGCTTATGTTCCCTGCATTATGGTGTGATAAGTCCGAACAATTTCACAAGTGCGGCACCCCGAACTTATAGCACTATATGCATCGGCTCTGAATCATGTCTTGGGTCAATAGTTGGGTTTCCCGGCTCCCATGTTTTGGTACCTTACGTTCCGTTCTATCGGCTAAGGTAGCACTGGGAGTACCACTGTGATTGCGCCCCGGTTGAGCTGGGCGAGCGCCTCAGTGGAGAAAGCTAAAACTGACTGTCATGATAAGGCGAGAGCTGGTCGCTGTTCGAGAGGTCTTTTCGAGTCCCTAAAGACTTATGCTGCTTAGAGCAAGGAACCGGCTTCGTCCGGCCCAGGCGTGGATAGCGCCCCGAACTCGGTCTTCCGAACACTAGGGGCTTCGCCGAAGTTTAAAATTATAGAATTCTATGGCTAAGTGAGAGTGTTCAAGCATTATAAGTCTGGTTGCCTTGTTCATTGTGTTGAGCGCCTCCCTAGATGGACCCAAAAATGGGAACAAGAGCACTCAAGTTTATCCCGAACACCCCAGCACTCGTGGCATGGGGGCTGAAGCCGATGACTTGCCATCTCTCAGATTTGATAAACGGCCGCACAGAAGGTAATATTTTAAATTAATAAGCGTTGCTTAGCGCATATGAACAAAGTTTTCAGCGCACAGGATAACACATTGCGAGTCTACTCAAATATTACATCTTTGGGGCACTCATCCGCAATTTTGCGGGCACCCTTCAGGACACTCTTATAATTCATTTCGGGCGTACGATACTCCTTGCCCGCCGGCAGCGCGTCTGTCAGAAGCCTCTCAGCATCCAGCCTGCCCCAGTGCACCTTTGCGCGGGCAAGGGCCCGACGGGCACCTTCAATGCAGGCGGAGCGCTTGATGACTTCCACCCAAGGGCATGCATCCACCAGCCGCCGCACGAGGCCGAAGTAGCTCCCAGGCATGGCCTCTTCAGGCCACAGCCGGACTATGAGGCCCTTCATGGCCTGCTCGGCTACCTTGTGGAGCTCGACCAGCTGCTTCAGCTGGTCGCTAAGGGGCACCGGATGTCCGGCCTTAGCATACTGAGACCAGAAGACCTTCTCCGTTGAGCTCCCCTCCTCGGCCCGGTAGAATGCGGCGGCATCGGACACGCTGTGAGGCAGATCTGCAAACGCTCCTGGAGAGCTCCGAATCCGGGTAAGTAACAGGTAATTCACATTCACATGCTTGCTTTGCATGAAAAATGCCTTACCCGCCGCTATTTTCTTCACCGCCTCAATCTCCTGGAGGGCCTTATGGGCCTCGGCCTTAGCGACTTTGGCACTCTCAAGAGCCGAGGCAAGCTCGGAATCTCGAGTCTTCGAGTCGCGCTCCAAACTCTCATGCTTTTCCATGAGAGCCTGGAGCTCTTGCCGCACCTCCGCCACCCGCGCCTCCTGCTTCTCTCGCTCCGCTTGTTTCGCGGCCGCATTACATTCGGCCGCGGACAGGGCCTCCTTCAGGGTCGCCACCTCATTCGTGGCCCCTGCAGTGCCCACATTATCCTTGTTATTTCTATTGCAACCAAAATCCTTTTCTGTAAGGTACAAATTTAATACGGTGTTACTCACCTTCTTTGTCCTCGAGCCGCTTCTTGGCATGGCCGAGCTCGTTCTCGGTCCACTCGAGGTCCTGCTTCAAAGCACCGACCTCCGCAGTCAATGCGGCAGAGGTCAGCAGCGCAGCCTGCAATCCCATATTGACATAATTTTTAGAACTCCTGCGTATATCTTTTTAGATCCTCAGTCCGGCTTTTCTTTCCGAACACCGAACGGAGCATCAGGGGCTACTGTCTATGCGGTATTACATTATATATTTTAAAACTTCTTACCTCAAAGCCTGTTAGCAGGCTGCTGCAGGCTTCGGTCAGCCCGCTCTTGGCGAGTTGAACCTTCTGAATCACCGCACTCATGATAGTGCAGTGTTCTTCCTCGATGGAAGTGTTGTTGAGCGCCTCCAACAAGTTATCCGGCACCTCCGGTTGGACGGGGGCCACCGGCGCCACGGTCTTGCCCTTCTTACGAAGGGGCCGCCCGCCGGACTCCGGAACCACTTCGGGTTCCGGTGTGGAGTCCGGCGCGAAGTCCGGGAGGTCGCCCTGTGCCACCTCTGGGTCCTCCTTCTCCGGATGGGTCCCTCCCTGGGATCCCATATCGATGTCGTCAGCGTCACGGGGAGAGGAGGCGGTTGGGAGTGAAGTGTTGTTCACATCCGACGAATCCAAGGACCCGCTCGACGAAGCGGGAAGATCGTCCTTGGGCGGACTGCAGGGTTGTATGCGGTGTTAGAAAGACACCAAGTGGCAAAAAGAAAAATCATGAAGTCATTCGGGAGTCCGGATACTTACGACTTCGCCAGGGGCTTGGCCCTTGAAGGCCAATCCTCGTCGTCGCCACCGGCGTTGGCGGAACAGTCCGGGGGAAGAGCCTTTCCCTTCTTGGACCCTTCGGCCTCCCTAGCTGGGGAGGCCTTCCTTTTCTTCCCTCCCCCCGCTGGGGGAGGGGCCTTTTTCTTCTCCTCCTCGTCCTCGGGGGAGGAGTCCGCCTCGGAGTCAACGGACACCTGAAAACGGGAACTCTTTCGAGTACCCGTGGCCTCCTTCTTGGCCTTCTTCTCCGGCACCACATGGGGTGCCGGAACCAGCAGCCCCGCTAGACGGGCATCTACTGGGTCTTCTGGCAAGGGGGCCGGATAGTTAGCCTGCTCGGCCTTCTTCAGCCAGTCCTGTCAAAGGAAAGGGGAGATTAGATCCTGCATACGGTCAAACTATGGAAAACAAGTGTCCCGTAAGGGGTAGAATCACTTACCTTGTCAGCCAGACGCTGCGAGCGAAATCCACGATCTTCGGTAGCGGATGCGGGAGCCTCGGCGCCCTTGAAAAGCACCTTCCAGGCATCTTCGTACCTAGTGTCGAAGAGCCTGCTCAAGGTTTGGTGCTGTGCCAAATTGAACTCCCACAATTTAAAGGCCCGTTGTTGGCACGGGAGAATCCGGCGAATGAGCATGACTTGGACCACGTTGACAAGCTTGATGTCGGTGTCAAAACCGGCGGATCTCGGGTAGGGGGTCCGGAACTGTGCGTCTAGGCGGATGGTAACAGGAGACAAGGGACACGATGTTTTTACCCAGGTTCGGGCCCTCTCGATGGAGGTAAAACCCTACTCCTGCTTGATTGATATTGATGATATGGGTAGTACAAGAGTGGATCTACCACGAGATCAAGGAGGCTAAACCCTAGAAGCTAGCCTATGGTATGATTGTTGTAATGGTTGTGTGTCCTACGGACTAAAGCCCTCCGATTTATATAGACACCGGAGAGGGCTAGGGTTACACAGAGTCGGTTACAATGGTAGGAGATCTACATATCTGTATCGCCAAGCTTGCCTTCCACGCCAAGGAAAGTCCCATCCGGACACGGGACGGAGTCTTTAATCTTGTATCTTCGTAGTCTTGGAGTCCGGCTGACGATGATAGTTCGGCTGTCCGGACACCCCCTAGTCTAGGACTCCCTCAGTAGCCCCTGAACCAGGCTTCAATGATGATGAGTCCGGCGCGCATATTGTTCGGCATTGCAAGGCGGGTTCCTCCTCCGAATAATCCATAGAAGATTGTGAACACCAGGATAGTGTCCGGCTCTGCAAAATAATTTCCACATTCCACCGTAGAGATAATATTATGTACACAAGTTCAATCTGCTGACGTATCTTGTAGCATGACGTCACGCCACTACCAAGCCTTTACTTGAATCGTTTTTATTATACCACCTCAGCGCGTTTAGCGAAGCGGTTTCCTTGGCACGTCTTGTCGAAGCAGAGATTGTGTTACCCTTATTTCGGGATTCTCATCAATACGGACGTGGGTAACCCAACCGCGCCATTGATGGTGGCGCTTGGGAGATAAACGAGTTTTACCAGGCCGGTGGGAACATATAGTCTTCGTCCGCCCATATATAAGGGGATAAGGATCCACCCTTTTTACCTACGCCTTCTTCCTCCTTTGCTTATCCATCTCCGCGCACTCTCAAGCTCCAGCGCCCAAGTCCGTGCATCTCGCCTCGACCTTCTCCGACCATGTCCGGAGCGGGAGGCAAATGGCTGGCCTCCTCCGTGACGGAGGAGCACATCGCAAAACTGCGCAGCGCCGGATAGCTTTCCGCCGACATCGCGCATCGGCTGCCCCACAAGGGGCAGCTCATCCCCACCCCCAGGCCCCATGAGAGGGTTGTGTTTCTCCCCTACTTCCTCCGCGGATTGGGCTTCCCGCTGCATCCCTTTGTCTGGGGGCTCATGTTCTATTACGGCCTAGATTTCCACGATCTGGCGCCAAACTTCATCCTCAACATCTCGGCGTTTATCGTCGTGTGCGAGGCCTTCCTCTGCATCCAGCCCCACTTCGGCTTGTGGCTCAAGACCTTCAATGTCAAGCCGAAGGTAGTGAAGGGCACTCAAGCGGAGTGCGGAGGCGCCATGTTGGGCAAGATGCCCAACATCATCTGGTTCGAAGGGGGCTTCGTGGAATCCGTCAAGGGGTGGCAATCGGGGTGGTTCTATATCACCGAGCCGCGCGACCCTAACTGGGCGGCGGCCCCCGAGTTCAGATCTGGTATCCCTATGCAGCTCACCTCCTGGAAAGAGAAAGGCTTGCTATGGGGTAGTTCGGAGGAGCTGACGGGACTTCAAGCCTGTATCCAGAAGCTGGTGAACAAGAAGCTCAAGCTTGTCAATGTGGTCCAAGTCATGCTCATCCGCCGGATTCTCCCCTGCCAACAACGGGCATTTAAATTGTGGGAGTCCAATCCGGCACAGCACCAGGCATTGAGCGGGCTCTTCGATACGACGTACGAAGGCGCCTGGAGGGTGTTGTTCAAGGGCGCCGAGGCTCCTGCATCCGCCACTGAAGATCACGGATTTCACTCACAGCGTCCAGCTGACGAGGTAAGTGATTCTACCCCTTTACGGGACACTTGTTTTTAATAGTTTGACTCCACGTGGGTTTCAATCTCCCTTTTCCTTTGACAAGACTGGATGAGGAAGGCCGAGCAGATCATCTGCCCAGCTCCCATGCCAGAAAACCCAGTAGACGCCCGTCTAGCGGGGCTGCTGGTTCCGGCACCGCATGTGGTGCCGGAGAAGAAGGCCACAGGTACTCGAAAGAGTTCCTGCTTTCAGGTGTCCGACGATTCCGGGGCGGACTCCTCCCCCGAAGGCGAGGAGGAGAAAGAAGACCCTCTCTCAGAGGAAGGAGAGAGGAAGAGGAAGGCTTCCCCGACAGGGGAGGCCGAAGGGTCCAAGAGGGGAAGGACTATTCCCCCGGACAGCTCCGCCAACACCAACGTTGGCAACGAAGAGTGGCCCTCAAGGGCCAGGCCTCCGGCAAGATCGTAAGTATCCGGATTCCTGAATGATTTATAATTTCTCTTTTGTGTCACATAGTGTCCTTCTAATGCCGCACACTGCCCGCAGTCCGGCCGATGATGATCTCCCCGCTTCATCGAGCGGGTCGTTGGCTCCGTCGGATGTGGATTCCATCCCGACTGCCTCCACCCCTCGCACCGCTGAGGATGCCGAGGTGGGATCCAAGGAAGGAACCATCAGGAGGAGGCTTCGGAGGCGCCGCAAGGCAGCCTCCCGGACTTTGCCCCGGACTCCACGCCGGAACCCGCAGTGGTTCCGGAGTCCGGCAGGCGGCCCCTTCGCAAGAAGGGCAAGACCGTGACGCCGGCGGCCCCCGTCCAACCGGAGGCGCCGGACAACTTGCTGGAGGCGCTCAAAGGCGCTTCCATCGAGGAAGAACACCGCACTATTATGAGTGCGGTGATTCAGAAGGTTCAGCTCGCCAAGAGCGGGCTGACCGAAGCCTGCAGTAGCCTTCTAACAGGCTTTGAGGTAAGAAGTTAAAAATATTCAATGTAATACCGCATAGACAGTAGCCCCTGATTCTCGGTTTGGTGTTCGGAAAGAAAAGTCGGACTGAGGATCTAAAAAGATATACGCAGGGTTGTTAAAAATTATGTCAATATGGGTTTGCAGGCTGCGCTGCTGACCTCTGCCGCACTGACTGCAGAGGTCGGTGCTTTGAAGCAGGACCTCGAGCGGTCCGAGCAAGAGCTCGGCCGTGCCAAGAAGCAGTTCGAGGACAAAGAAGGTGAGTAACACCACTTTGAATAGTTACCTTACAGAAAAGGATTTAGGTTGCAATAAAAATAACAAGGATAACGTGGGTACTGCAGGGGCCACGAATGAGGTGGCAACCCTGAAGGAGGCTGTGTCCGCGGCCGAACGCAATGCGGCCGCGGAACGGGCAGAGCGAGAGAAGCAGGAGGCGCGGGTGGCGGAGGTGCGGCAAGAGCTCCAGGCTCTCATGGAAAAGCATGAGAGTTTGGAGCGTGACTCGAAGACTCGAGAGTCCGAGCTTGCCTCGGCTCTCGAAAGTGCCAAAGCCGCCAAGGCCGAGGCCCATAAGGCCCTTCAGGAGGTTGAGGATGTGAAGAAAATAGCGGCGGGTAAGACATTTTTCATGCAAAGCACGCATGTTAATGTAAACTACCTGACACTTACCCGAATTCGGAGCTCTCCAGGGGCGTTTGCAGATCTGCCTCGCAGTGTATCCGATGCCGCCGCATTCTACCGTGGCGAGGAGGGGAGCTCAAAGGAGAAGGTCTTCTGGTCTCAGTATGCTGAGGCCGGCCATCCGGTGCCCCCTAGCGACCAGCTGAAGCAGCTGGTCGAGCTCCACAAGGTAGCTGAGCAGGCCATGAAGGGCCTCATAGTCCGGCTGTGGCCTGGAGAGGCCATGCTTGGGAGCTACTTCGGCCTCGTGCGGCGGCTGGTGGATGCGTGCCCCTGGGTGGAGGTCATCAAGCGCTCCGCCTGTATTGAAGGTGCTCGTCGGGCCCTTGCCCGCGCAAAGGTGCACTGGGGCAGGCTGGATGCGGAGAGGCTTATCACTGACGCTCCGCCAGTGGGCAAGGAGTATCGTACGCCCGAGATGTACTATAAGACTGTCCTGAAGGGTGCCCGCAAGATTGCGGATGAGTGCCCCAGAGATGTAATTATTGAGTAAACTTGCTATGTATTATCCCGTGCGCTGAAAACTTTGTTCATATGCGCTAAGCAACGCTTGTTTAATTTAAAATATTACCTTCTGTGCGGCCGTTTATAAAATCTGAGAGATGGCAAGTCGTCGGCTTCAGCCCCCATGCCACTAGTGCTGGGGTGTTCGGGATAAACTTGAGCACTCTTGTTCCCATTTTTGGGTCCATCTAGGGAGGCGCTCAACACAACGAAGACATATAATGCTTGAACACTCTCACTTAGCCATAGAATTCTATAATTTTAAATTTCGGCGAAGCCCCTAGTATTCGGAAGACCGTGTTTGGGGCGCTATCCACGCCTTGGCCGGACATGATCCGGTTCTTCGCTCGAAGCGGCATAAGTCTTTAGGGTCTCGAAAAGACCTCTCGAACAGCGACCAGTCTCTCAACTTATCATGCCAGTCAGTTTTAGCTTTCTCCACTGAGGCGCTCGCCCAGCTCAACCGGGACGCAATCGCAGTGGTTCTCCCAGTGCTACCTTAGCCGACGGAACGGAACGTAAGGTACCAAAACATGGGAGCCGGGCAAACCCAACTATTGACCCAAGACATGATTCGGAGTCGATTCATATAATGCTATAAGTTCGGGGTGCCGCACTTATGAAAGTGTTCGAACTTATCACACCATAATGCGGGGAACATAAGCCCCTGGTGTATTCGGCCGTACCAAAATATACGGGTGCAAGATGTCATTAATGAACATATATGTAAAGTGATGCAATTATAGGCAAAAAATGCTGCATTATTTATTTAAGGAATTCTGCTATGAGTGCGGAATGATACAAATAGTGCAGTAAGCAAGGGATTGGACTAATTAAACATGTCCCCCTCCAGGGGTGGGCTGCGGACTGGTGTGTATAATCAAATTTAATGCTCTTAATGGAGACCACCTAAGTGTTCGTCGCAGCCTTTTTCCTTCCCTGGCTGTTGCATCGTGAGTTCGGCGGGTTCGCCGCCGGACAGGGCCTCTTGGTGAACGGAGTCCTGTGTATAAAAAGAAGGAAAATAAAAAATAAAAAGAGTGACACACTTGGGAGCCCCTAGTGTGGTCGAGCCCCTCCCCCTATGCCCATGGTATCTCCAGAGCGTAATGATGTACGCGGAGGGCTGGTCTTGCAATCATGCGAGGGCTGGGGTTGGGGCCGCATTGTTACGCGTGCTCGGAACGTGCCAGATGGTCTTGATTGATGTTGCTCCGGGCGCGTTTGGCCGTGTCCGGTCGTTTAACGGCCGGACTCGAAAATTGCCTTGAAAGGCTACTCTGTACTTCTGCCGCGAGAGCCGCTGTATGTTCCTCCGTTCGGAGGGAGCGTTCCGTATTTCCATTGACCATGATAACTCCACGAGGGCCTGGCATCTTGAGCTTGAGGTATGCATAATGCGGCACTGCGTTGAACTTTGCAAGCGCGGTTCGTCCGAGCAGAGCGTGATAGCCGCTGTGGAACGGAACTATGTTGAAGATTAACTCCTCGCTTCGGAAATTATCCGGGGATCCGAAGACCACTTCCAGTGTGACTGAGCCTGTACAATTGGCCTCAACACCTGGTATGACGCCTTTGAAGGTCGTCTTTGTAGGTTTAATCCTTGGGGGGTCTATGCCCATCTTGCACACTGTATCCTGATAAAGCAGGTTCAGGCTACTGCCGCCGTCCATCAGGACTCTCGTGAGGTGAAATCCATCGATGATTGGGTCTAAAACCAATGCGGCGAATCCGCCATGGCGGATACTGGTCGGATGGTCTCTTCGGTCGAAGGTGATCGGGCAAGAGGACCATGGATTGAACTTTGAGGCGACTGGCTCCATCGCATATACGTCCCTTAGTGCACGCTTCCGCTCCCTCTTGGGTATATGGGTTGCGTATATCATGTTTACCGTCCGCACTTGTGGGGGGAAACCTTTCTGTCCTCTACTGTTCGGCGGCCGGGTCTCCTCCTCCTCGTCGCTGTGTAGCCCCTTGTCGTTGTTTTCGGCAATTAACTTGCCTGCCTGCTTAAATACCCAACAATCTCTGTTGGTGTGGTTAGCTGGTTTTTCGGGGGTGCCATGTATCTGGCAAGAGCGGTCGAGTATTCGGTCCAAATTGGACGGACCCGGGGTGGTTCTTTTAAATGGCTTCTTCCGCTGACTGGGTTTAGAGCCTCGGAATCCGGCGTTGACTGCCGTATCCTCCTTGTCGTCGCTGTTAACGCGGCGTTTATTTTTGCTTCGACGCGACCTGCCATTGTGGTCCTTGGTATCCGGACTACCAGCATTTTTACTGAGGTTGTTGCTGCGAGCTAGCCAGCTATCCTCTCCCGCACAGAAGCGGGTCATTAATGATGTGAGGGCTGCCATGGATTTCGGCTTTTCCTGTCCTAGGTGCCGGGCTAGCCACTCATCGCGGATGTTATGTTTGAAGGCTGCGAGGGCCTCTGCATCCAGACAGTCGACGATTTGATTTTTCTTTGTTAAGAACCGTGTCCAGAATTGCCTGGCCGATTCGTCTGGCTACTGAATTATGTGGCTTAGGTCATCGGCGTCTGGTGGTCGCACATATGTGCCCTGGAAGTTGTCGAGGAATGCGGCTTCCAGGTCCTCCCAACACCCAATTGACTCTGCGGGCAAGCTGTTAAGCCAATGCCGAGCTGGTCCTTTAAGCTTGAGTGGGAGATATTTGATGGCGTGGAGATCGTCTCCGCGGGCCATATGGATATGAAGGAGATAGTCTTCAATCCAAACCGCGGGGTCTGTTGTGCCATCGTAGGATTCAATGTTTACGGGTTTAAACCCTTCAAGGATTTGATGATCCATTACTTCGTCATTGAAGCATAGCGGGTGTGCGGCGCCTCTATATTGAGCAATATCACAACGTAGCTCAAGGGAGCGTTGCCTGCTGTGTTCGTCCCGGCCGGAGTTGTTGTATCCGGCGCGACGGTATTCGTCGTGGGTCGTGGGGCGCCCACATGATCCATAGATGGATCTGGATTGCCTTGCTTTGTCCTCCAATATATCTCGCAAGTCCGGCGCGTTCCCTCGTGGCTTCGTACTTTTGGAGCGATGCCGGGGTACGGTCTTGGTGGAGGGCCTGGATGCCTCTCTGTCGCGACCACAGGGTGGTCGGTCGGCCGTATTGTGCGCTGGTGATGAAGGTATGTATGCTTCCTCCTCTAATCGGGGGAGCAACTTGCATTTTTGGTAACTCTTGGAGGGACGTTCGAGTTCATACTCTTCGGCCGCGAGGACCTCGGTCCATCTGTCGGCCAGCAGGTCTTGATCAGCTTGAAGCTGCTGCTGCTTTTTCTTTAGGCTGTTTGCTGTGGCCATTAGCCTGCGTTTGAAACGCTCTTGTTCGACGGGATGCTCGGGCACGATGAATTCGTCGTCGTCGAGGCTTGCCTCGTCTCCGGAGGGAGGTATGTAATTATCATCCTTGAACTCTTCGTCTGCCGCTCTCTCGTGAAGGCTTGCTTCTGCATCCTCCTGCGCTGAATCTTGCTGGAGGGGATTGTCTTCGGCACTTTTTGGGGTGTTATTATCTCCTGTGCCGGAATCTCCATTCTTGCTGTGGCGGGATTTAGAGCGGCGCCGCTGACGTCGGCGCTTGGGTTGTTTCTTTAAGGAATCTGCCTCCGCTGCTTCTTCGCCGTCCCCATCTTTTGGGGTGTCCACCATGTATATGTCATATGACGAGGTGGTCTTCCAGTGCCCTGTAGGCGCTGGTTCTTGTTCGTCTCCGGCATCGTCGTCCATACCGTCGTTGTCTTCGGAGTCATAGTCTAGCATGTCGGTTAGATCGTCGACAGTGGCTACAAAGTGGGTGGTGGGTGGGCTTTGAATTTCTTCGTCGTCCGCATCCCAACCATCCTGGCCATAATCCGGCCAGGGCTCTTCGGATAGCGAGAGATGCTTTAGCGAATTTAAGATGTCGCCAAAGGGCGAGTGCTGAAAGATGTCCGCAGCGGTGAACTCCATGATCGGCGGCCAATCGGATTCGATTGGCAGGGGCGCAGGAGGTTCGGAGTCCGGCAGGGAGTCCGGCACCTCGGAGTCATGAGCTTTATAAGGGACGGGGTCAGTGTTCGGCTCCATCGCCATGGAAGTTGCAGCTCCCGAGGCGGTGTCCAGCCACCCGTCCTCGATCTGCGTGATCGGCTCCGGACTATGGGTCGGAGCAGATTCGTGTGCGGCCTCCGAGGTACTGTCCGGCGGCAGAGTTAGATCATGCCCATCGCGACAGTGCGGCACGCTCGGCTGCGGATCGGATCCATCGAAGATCAAGTCTCCGCGGATGTCCGCCGTGAAGTTTAGGCTTCCAAATCTGACCTGACGGCCAGGGGCGTAGCTTTCGATCTGCTCCAGATGGCCAAGTGAATTAGCCCGCAGTGCGAAGCCGCCGAATACGAAGATCTGTCCGGGGAGAAAAGTCTCACCCTGGACGTCGTTGTTGTTGATTGAAGAAGCCATCAAGCCTATCGGTGACGACACAGAGGAACTCTCAATGAAAGCACCAATGTCGGTGTCAAAACCGGCGGATCTCGGGTAGGGGGTCCCGAACTATGCGTCTAGGCGGATGGTAATAGGAGACAAGGGACACGATGTTTTTACCCAGGTTCGGGCCCTCTCGATGGCGGTAAAACCCTACTCCTGCTTGATTGATATTGATGATATGGGTAGTACAAGAGTGGATCTACCACGAGATCAAGGAGGCTAAACCCTAGAAGCTAGCCTATGGTATGATTGTTGTAATGGTTGTGTGTCCTATGGACTAAAGCCCTCCGGTTTATATAGACACCGGAGAGGGCTAGGGTTACACAGAGTCGGTTACAATGGTAGGAGATCTACATATCCGTATCGCCAAGCTTGCCTTCCACGCCAAGGAAAGTCCCATCCGGACACGGGACGGAGTCTTCAATCTTGTATCTTCGTAGTCTTGGAGTCCGGCTGACGATGATAGTCCGGCTGTCCGGACACCCCCTAGTCCAGGACTCCCTCACTTGAGCTTTTTGTACACCAGCTTCTGGATGCAGGCTTGGAGTCCGGTCAGCTCCTCCGAATCACCCCAAGTCAGGCCACTCTCCTTCCAAGAGGTGAGCTATGTGGGGATTCCAGATCTGAATTCGGGGGCCGCTGTCCATTTAGGGTCACGCGGCTCGGTGATGTAGAACCACCCCGATTGCCATCCCTTGATGGTTTCCACGAAGGCGCCCTCGAGCCAGATGACGTTGGGTATCTTGCCCACCATGGCGCCTCCGCACTCCGCCTGATTCCCCTTCACTACCTTTGGCTTGACATTGAAGGTCTTGAGCCACAAGCCGAAGTGGGGCTAGATGCAGAGGAAGGCCTCACACACGACGATAAACGCTGAGATGTTGAGGATGAAATTCGGCGCCAGATCATGGAAATCTAGGCCGTAGTAGAACATGAGCCCGCGGACAAAGGGGTGAAGTGGAAAGCCCAGTCCGCGGAGAAAATGGGGAAGGAAAACCACCCTCTCATGGGGCCTGGGGGTGGGGATGAGCTGCCCCTTGTCGGGGAGCCGGTGCGCGATGTCGCTGGACAGGTATCCGGTGCCGCGCAGCCTTTCGATGTGCCCCTCCGTAATGGAGGAGGCCATCCACTTGCCTCCCGCTCCGGACATGGCTGGAGAAGGTTGAGGCGAGATGTGCGGGCTTGGGCGCTGGAGCTCGAGTGCGGGGAGATGGATAAGCAAAGGAGGAAGAAGGCGTAGGTGAAAAAGGTGGATCCTTATCCCCTTATATATGGGCGGACGAAGACTATGCGTCCCCACCAGCCTGGTAAAACTCGCTTATCTCCCAAGCGCCACCATCAATGGCGTGGTTGGGTTACCCACGTCCGTATTGATGGGAATCCCGGAATAAGGGGAACATGATCTCTGCTTCGACAAGACGTGCCAAGGAAACCGCTTCGCTAAACGCGCTGAGGTGGTATAATAAAAAACGATTCAAGTGAAGGCTTGGTGGTGGTGTGACATCATGCCACAAAATACGTCAGCAGATTGAACTTGTGTACATATTATTCTCTCTACGGTGGAATGTGGAATTTATTTTACAGAGTCGGACACTATCCTAGTGTTCACAATCTTCTATGAATTATTCGGAGGAGGAACCCTCCTTGCAATGCCGAACAATATGCGCGCCGGACTCATCATCATTGAGGCCTGGTTCAGGGGCTACTGAGGGAGTCCTGGACTAGGGGGTGTCCGGATAGCTGGACTATCATCATCGGCCGGACTCCAAGACTATGAAGATACAAGATTGAAGACTTTGTCCCGTGTCCGGATGGGACTTTCCTTGGCGTGGAAGGCAAGCTTGGCGATACGGATATGTAGATCTCCTACCATTGTAACCGACTCTGTGTAACCCTAGCCCTCTCCGGTGTCTATATAAACCGGAGGGTTTTAGTCCGTAGGACGAACAACCATTACAACAATCATACCATAGGCTAGCTTCTAGGGTTTAGCCTCCTTGATCTCGTGGTAGATCCACTCTTGTACTACCCATATCATCAATATCAATCAAGCAGGAGTAGGGTTTTACCTCCATCGAGAGGGCCCAAACCTGGGTAAAAACATCGTGTCCCTTGTCTCCTGTTACCATCCGCCTAGACGCACAGTTCGGGACCCCCTACCCGAGATCCGCCGGTTTTGACACCGACATGGCTCTTATATGCATGATTGTTTATTTAAATTAGAGCCCATATTACCTTGTCTTCTCTCTTGAGTTGAATGCTTGCAGATTCCAGCTTAGTCCAATGCACGTACACTCTTATTATTATACACATCCTTCGATTGTGCAAGTGAAAGGCAATAATGACGATATATGATTGACTTATTGGGATGAGAAAAGATGGTATGGACTCGACCTCTCTTGTTTTTGTAAATATGATGGTTCATCGTTCCTGAGTCAGCTATTGTGAAGTAAACATATTTGCAATGACATTTAGAGATTATAGTTGCTTGTGCCATGCTTGATTAGCTACGAGTTATAATGGTTTACCTTGCGTGCCAACATGCTATTAGAATGATTATGATGTGATATGATGGGATGGTATCCTCCTTTGAATGTATTAAGTGACTCGACTTGGCACATGTTCACGCATGTAGTTGAATCAAATCAACATAGCCTTCATGATATTTATGTTCATGGTGGATTATATCCTACTCATGCTTGTACTCGGTGTGAATTAATTTTAATGCATGTTTACGACTGTTGTCGCTCTCTCAGTTGGTCGCTTCCCAGTCTTTTGCTAGCCTTCACCTGTACTAAGCGGGAATACTGCTTGTGCATACAAACTCCTTAAACCCCAAAGTTATTCCATATGAGTCCACTATACCTACCTATATGCGGTATTTACCTGCCGTTCCAAGTAAATTTGTATGTGCCAAACTCCAAACCTTCAAATGAAATTCTGTTTTGTATGCTCGAGCAGCTCATGTTTCACTAGGGCTGCCTATATCTTCCATGCTAGGTGGGTTATTCTCAAGAGGAGTGGACTCCGCTCCTCATTCACGAGAAAGGGCCGGTAACCGGGATGCCCAGTCCCATGATCCAAAAAGATCAAAGCAAATCAAAATAATTAAACAAAACTCCCCCAGGGCTGTTGTATGTTGGAGGCACTCGTCGTTTCGAGCAAGCCATGGATTGATGTGTGTTGGTGGTTGGGGGAGTATAAACCTTTACCATTCTATTTGGGAACTGCCTATAATGCATGTAGTATGGAAGATACAGCCATCTCATAGTTGTTGCGTTGTCAGTGAAAGTATACCGCTCAAAATGTTATTCAATCTCTATTTTAAAATCGAGCTCTGGCACCTCTACAAATCCCTGCTTCCCTCTGCGAAGGGCCTATCTGTTTACTTTTATGTTGAGTCATCACCCTTCTTATTAAAAAGCACCTGCTGGAGAGCACACTGTCATTTGCATTCATTATTATCGGTTTATATTGGGTATGACTTGACTAGATCTCTTTTACCATGAATTACAATGTTTAGTTAGTCCTTGATCTTTAAAGGTGCTCTGCATTTATGTTTTGCGGTCTCAGAAAGGGCTAGCGAGATACCATTTTGTTATATCATGTTATGATTATTTTGAGAAAGTGTTGTCATCCGAGTTTTATTATTATGGCTCGCTAGCTGATTATGTTATTGATATGAGTAATTGTGAGACCTACGCGTTATTGTGAGTATGGTTAGTTCATGATATTTGCTGAAACTTGAATGTTGGCTTTTCATGTTACAACAACAAGAGCAACAGAGTTTGTAAAAGTTTTTCTTTATCACTTTCAGTTTATCAACTGAATTGCTTGAGGACAAGCAAAGGTTTAAGCTTGGGGGAGTTGATACGTCTCCAATGTATCTACTTTTCCAAACACTTTTGCCCTTGTTTTGGACTCTAACTTGCATGATTTGAATGGAACTAACCCGGACTGACGCTGTTTTCAGCAGAACTGCCATGATGTTGTTTTATGTGTAGAAAAGAAAAGTTCTCGGAATGTCCTGGAAATCCACGGAGGCACTTTTCAGAATTAATAAGAATTTTTGGCGAAAGAATCAAGGCCAGGGGCCCACGGGCTGTCCACGAGACAGGGGGCGCCCCCCACCCCCCTAGGGCGCGCCCTCCTATCTCGTGGCACCCCTGGACCTCCTTCGACCTCAACTCCAACTCCATATATACCGTCTCGGGGAGAAAAAAATCAAGGAGAAAGTTTCATCGCGTTTCACGACACGGAGCCGCCGCCAATCCCTAATCTCTCTCAGGAGGGCTGATCTGGAGTCCGTTCGGGGCTCCGGAGAGGGGGATTCGTCGCTGTCGTCATCATCAACCATCCTCCATCACCAATTTCATGATGCTCACCGCCGTGCGTGAGTAATTCCATCGTAGGCTTGCTGGACGGTGATGGGTTGGATGAGATTTACCATGTAATCAAGTTAGTTTTGTGAGGGTTTGATCCCTAGTATCCACTATGTTCTGAGATTGATGTTGCTATGACTTTGATATGCTTAATGCTTGTCACTAGGGCCCGAGTGCCATGATTTCAGATCTGAACCTATTATGTTTTCATGAATATATGTGTGTTCTTGATCCTATCTTGCAAGTCTATAGTCACCTATTATGTGTTATGATCTGACAACCCCGAAGTGACAATAATCGAGATACTTCTCGGTGATGACTGTAGTTTGAGGAGTTCATGTATTCACTATGTGTTAATGCTTTGTTCCGGTTCTCTATTAAAAGGAGGCCTTAATATCCCTTAGTTTCCGTAAGGACCCCGCTGAACACGGGAGGGTAGGACAAAAGATGTCATGCAAGTTCTTTTCCATAAGCACGTATGACTATTTACGGAATACATGCCTACATTACATTGATGAACTGGAGCTAGTTCTATATCACCCTATGTTATAACTATTGCATGAGGAATCGCATCCGGCATAATTATTCATCACTGATCCATTGCGTACGAGCTTTTCACATATTGTTCTTCGCTTATTTACTTCTCCGTTGCTACTGTTACAACTACTACAAAAACCCAAAAACATTTATCTTTACTTTTGCTACCGTTACCATTATTATTTTACCACTTTTGCTAGTAAACACTTTGCTGCAGATACTAAGTTATCTAGGTGTGGTTGAATTGACAACTCAACTGCTAATACTCAAGAATATTCTTTGGCTCCCTTTGTGTCGAATCAATAAATTTGGGTTGAATACTCTACCCTCGAAAGCTGTTGCGATCCCCTATACTTGTGGGTTATTAGAACCTCGTCGTTGGCGTCACTACAGGTCCCCCAGGTCAAGTCACACTAGTGCAGAACCGGGCAATAGCACCAGTTCGTAAGGCCCTTTAGTGCCGGTTACATAACCGGCACTAAATTGTAGTCACTAAAGCCCCCCCCCCCTTTAGTACCGGTTCAGCACGAACCGGTGCTAAAGGGCAACCACGTGGCACGAGCCAGCTCCGGGGGCCTGGAGCCCTTTAGTACCGGTTGGTAAGACCAACCGGTACTATAAGGTTTGAGGGGTTTTTAGTTTAATGATTTCTTTTTCATTTAATTTTGTGTTTCCATTTTAATTCTTTTTCGTTTGCTGGTATTTTACGATACTACACATTGTACACGTTATGCATATATATATAAATAGAATTTCTAGTAGAACCAATCATCGAGTTCAACATGATTGTCATGAGATATTATAAGCGTTCATATATAACACCACAAAAGCAAATCACTTAAGTTCAGAACGAAGAACACGGACATGAAAGGACAAGTACTAATTAAGAGCAGCATGAAGAACTAGCTGAATCACTCCTGCTAGCTACTCTCTCTCTGGTAAAATAGCATAGAACATGTATAGCTCTCCTGATTGATCATACTGGAGCATGCCGATGAACCTGTCTCCTAATCGTGGGCTGCGCTTCTCATTGCTTCCCCCTAGTACTTCTCTGCGATCATTAATAATTTTCCTCCAATCTTTCACTATTAAGCATTCATCGCTTCTAGAAATCCTGAATGCATTCATGTGCAATGCAGGATATCTTGGCCGTAAGCTAACAATTGACATCTGACCTTTAGTCTCGATCCCCTGAGGCACAACTTCATCGGGAGTCCCTGTTGAAGAACATCGTATAGTACTTAATTAATATACTTAGCAATGAAAGTTTAGCAAAAAAAATATGTATGCAAAATATGCACTGAGGACAAATAGTAAATATCTTGCCATCATTCCTAAATAGATGTGACCGTAGTTCAATACCATCACTATTGGTCGCACGTTTTGAGTACTAACATTTCTAAGTGCAGGAAGAAAATTTGTCTTGACAGTATGAAGATCCTCAAGCCATGAAACATAATGACTTATCTCCTCGCAGTTTAGTTCAGCTCCGGGACAGTAGTAGGTCCTGTCTACCAAGCGCCGGACATGTTTGGTTGAATGGAGATAAGCTGTCAATAGAAATTAGTTGTCAGTTATTTTTGAAATAAGCAATATCAAAGACAAAAATATAGTTGAGAAGAACTCACATAATGGTAGAACTGGAGGCGTCTGCACATCGACCCATATGTCTCTATTACCTTCAATATCATCTTCCGGACGAATATCAAAGGTGATAACCATACCAGGCTCAAATGCATAAGCCTTGCATAGTGCTTGCCAAGTTTTGCATTCAAAATAGGTGTACGTGTGTGTATTGTATACTTTGACGTTGAAAGTATAACCATCATGCTCCGTTTTCAGGTAAGCTCTCTTTACCTCCATAGTTTCCATATCTTTGAAACCTATCTTATCCAAGACAAAAATTCTTGCATGGCAGGGGATGCGCTAGTAGAATAGTGAAAATTAAAAATTATAAGTCAGGCAAATGAAGCATATATAAGTCATGCTTAATTACGAAAACAGACTTGTCGTTGTGACTTACTGTATCGAATTCGAAAGTCCCATCCAGCTTGATGCTGAATCACCTACCATCAACAAGGAAATTTCTGTCGCACTGGCCGCGCTGGTCTTCACAGTATTGGCACATAATGAAATTTTTTCCGTCGTCAGACAACATTTCCTATGTTCATATTAGGCGAAACATTAAACACTTACTAATTCAATTAATTCAACTACTTCTATTAATTCAACTAAGCATTTACTAAAAATAAACTAGTTATATTAATTCAATTAGTTCAACTAAGCATTTACTAAAAATAAACTAGTTCTATATATTAATTCAACTAGTTCAACTAAACATTTACTAAAAATAAACTAGTTATTTTAATTCAACTAGTTCAAAGTAAGCATTTACTAAAAATAAACTAGTTCTATATATTAATTCAACTAGTTCAACTAAGCATTTACTAAAAATAAACTAGTTATATTAATTCAAATAGTTCAACTAAGCATTTACTAAAAATAAACTAGTTCTATATATTAATTCAACA
>NC_041386.1:715249726-715250672 GCF_002162155.2 Triticum dicoccoides | reverse complement strand
GCGACGACGACGGGCGGCGGGGGCGCGCGGCGACGACGACGATGGGCGGCGGGGGCGGCGAGGGCGACGGCACGGCGGCGCGGCGGTGTCGTCGTCGTCGGAGACGATAGGTTGAGAGGACTCGCGTGAGAAGTGAAACAGAAGTGGCGACGATAACTGATTTTTCGTAAGTGTAGTATATATAGGGGAGCCTTTAGTACCGGTTGGAGCCACCAACCGGTACTAAAGGTCAATTTTGGCCAGCCCAAGCGGCGGGAAATGAGGGCCTTTAGTACCGGTTTGTGGCTCCAACCAGTACTAAAGGCCAATGCATTAGTACCGGTTGGAGCCACCAACCGGTACTAATGACCGTGCGCTCACCGGCGCTATTTTTAGTCCCACCTCGCCGAGCGAAGGGCAGCCGCACTGGTTTATAACCCCAGCCGCGGCTGCCCTTTCGAACTCCTCTATTTAGCAGGCTTCTGGGCCTAACTAGGGTGCGCTGCCCTATGAGCCTGCTGGCCCTACTGGGCATGTATTTGCACACCCAAGGTCTGGCAGGCCCACAGGGCAGCGCCCCAACATTTTTTTATAATTTTTTTCTTTTCTGCATTATTTATTTTCTTCTATTTATTTTTGAGTAATTTTTTCATATAGTTATTTATTTGCTGCTTTATTTTTTTCTTCTATTTATTTCTGAGTAGTTTTTTGTCGTATTTAGTTTCTTTGTGAATATTTTTGAGATTGCTTTATATAAATTTTTTTCTTTTCTGCATTATTTATTTTCTTGTATTTATTTTTGAGTAATTTTTTTATATAGTTATTTATTTTCTGCTTTATTTTTTTCTTCTATTTATTTCTGAGTAGTTTTTTGCCGTATTTAGTTTCTTTGTGAATATTTTTGCTTTATATAATTTTTTTCTTTTCTGCATTATTTATTTTCTTCTATTTATTTTTGAGTAATTTT
>NC_041386.1:715242876-715247668 GCF_002162155.2 Triticum dicoccoides | reverse complement strand
TCTTCTATTTATTTCTGAGTAGTTTTTTCTTTTCTGCTATATTTATTTTCTTCTATTTATTTCTGAGTAGTTTTTTTATTTTGTTTTTTTCTTTTCTGCTATAGTTTTTCTTCTTTTCTGCTATTTTTTCTTTTCTGCAAAACTTGATGGTCAAAGTCTGGAGTTATAACTTAAAAAAAAGAAATGTCGACATGCAATTAGTTTTTGCCATAACAGAAGAAGTCCGGAGTTGTAATAAGTTATTAAAAATAAAAAGAGGTGCAATGCTCGTTAATTTGCTTCAAGCCTTTCGGAATAGTGTAAACTGGACTGCGCATAGCTCCATGCAGTCTACCGTATTCCTGAAGGCTTGAAGCTAAGCAACGTGAGCATTGAACCTCTTCTTCATCGTCTCTGCACTCAGGGCTTATAAACCGCTCCTAGTCCCTCTCACTTCGCGCGGTGGGACTAAAAAACAGCTTGCCATAACCTCATTAGTACCGGTTCGTGGTACGAACCGGCACTAAATGGTGATTGTGGGGCCATAGCCTGACCGCAGGCTGACACAGCCTCTTTAGTACCGGTTCGTGGCATGAACCGGTACTAAAGGTTCGCCATGAACCGGTGCTATTAATCGCCGCCACGAACCGGCACTAGTGTACACATTAGTGCCGGCTGAAATTCCAACCGGCACTATTGTGCTTCACATTTGACCCTTTTTCTACTAGTGTCACGACCACCGTTCGATGTGCCACGCCGGGGGCGTTCGTGTTGGAAACGTAGCATGCAATTTCAAAATTTTCCTACGGTCACGCAAGATCTATCTAGGAGATGCATAGCAACGAGAGGGGGAGAGTGTGTCATGTACCCTCGTAGACCGAAAGCGGAAGCATTTGACAATGCGGTTGATGTAGTCGAACTTCTTCTCGTTCCGACCGATCAAGCACCCAACGTACGAGACCTCCGAGTTCTGCATGTGTTCAGCTCGATGACGTCCCTCGAACTCTTGATCTAGCAAAGTGTCTAGGGAGAGTTCCGTCAGCACGACGGCGTGGTGACGGTGATGGTGAAGTGATCCGTGCAGGGCTTTGCCTAAGCACTACATGAATATGACCAGAGGCGTAAACTGTGGAGGGGGGCGCCGCACACGGCTAACAATGGTTGGTGTGTGTTCTAGCGGTGCCCCCCACATATATATAGGTTGGAGGGGAGGAGAGGCAGCCAAGGGGGCGCACCAGGCGTAGGAGGGATCCTACTTGAGGTCCTCCCAATTCAGGCTCCCCCCTTTCCTTTTCCTATTCAGAGTAGGAAGGGAAGAGGGGGGAAGGGATCCTATTCCCTTTTTCCTTTCCTCCTTCCCCTTTCCTTCTCCAATTTAGCCAGCCCATATGGGGGGTGCACCAGCCCCTTTGTGGCTGGTGCGGTTTCCCTCTTGGCCCATAAGGCCCATATCTTTTGTCGGGGGTGCCCGGAACCCCTTCCGGTGACCCAATACGTACCCGGTACCCTCCGGAACACTTCTGGTGTCCGAATACTATCGTCCTATATATCAATCTTTACCTCTCGACCATTTCGAGACTCCTCGTCATGTCTATGATCTCATCCGGGACTCCGAACAACATTCGGTCACCAAATCACATAACTCATATAATACAATATCGTCATCAAACGTTAAGCGTGCGGACCCTACGGGTTCGAGAACTATGTAGACATGACCGAGACACCACTCTGGTCAAGAAACAATAGTGGAACCTGGATGCTCATATTGGTTCCCACATATTCTATGAAGATCTTTATCGGTCGAACCATTATGACAACATACGTTATTCCCTTTGTCATTGGTATGTTACTTGCCCGAGATTCGATCATCGGTATCTTCATACCTAGTTCAATCTCGTTATCGGAAAGTCTATTTACTTGTTCCGTAATGCATCATACTGCAACTAACTCATTAGTCACATTGCTTGCAAGGCTTCTTATGATGTGCATTACCGAGAGGGCCTAGAGATACCTCTCCAATACTCGGAGTGACAAATCCTAATCTCGATCTATGCCAACCCAACAAACACCTTCGGAGATACCTGTAGAGCATCTTTATAATCACCCAGTTACGTTGTGACGTTTGATAGCACACAAGGCATTCCTACGCTATCCGGGAGTTGCATAATATCGTAGTCGAAGGAATATGTATTTAACATGAAGAAAGCAATAGCAATAAAACTGAACGATCAATATGCTATGCTAACGGATTGGTCTTGTCCATCACATCATTCTCCTAATGATGTGATCCCGTTCATCAAATGAAAACACATGTCTATGGTTAGGAAACTTAACACTACTAGGGAAAAGCCTAGCAGTAGCGCTGGCCTATCAGTAGCGCGGGTAAGCGCGCTACTGATACAGCGCTACAACTAAAGCTTAGCAGTAGCGCCTACTGGCACATGCTACTGCTATATCTACTTAGTAGTAGCGCTTTCCCGGCCAATCGCTACTGCTAATTACTAGTAGGGCTTTCGAAAACAACCGCTACTACTATTATTCCATATTCCATTTCTTTTGAATTGTAGGTCGTACACCTGTATACAATTTTTCATACAGTAGCAATTTAGAGATTGTTTTTACATCATAATGAGTTATTAAATCACTAGGTGAAAGAACCTTGGATTAGTTTCAAGTGCATGGATCCAAAGTAACCAATGGTCACTTTGGATCCATCCATTTGAAACTAATCCGCGGTTCTTTCACCCAATGGCATAATAACTTATCATCATCATCATCATCATCATCATCATCATAATATCATTAACAACTTATCATCATAATATATCATTGTCATATAACTCCTCATAATCATCATTTTCGTCCATGATGAGACATCATATAACAACTTCATCACTAGTTATAATAACAACTCCTCATCATCATCATCATAGTACTCATAATCACTACTCCTACTCAGCATCACCATCAAGTCTAAGACATTGTACTCATATATAATCAACACTAACTAATTGTTCTTAATACTTAGGACCTACTCCTCTCTCCTAGCTAAAATACCATAAAACAGATAAGCCGGTCCTTCACCATAATGGAGAATGGACATAAACCTATCTCCAACTTGTGGCTTGCGCACATTCATTTTGTCTCCAATTATTTGCGTGTGCGCATTCATCACTTTGCTCCATTCTTTGATTTTGAGCCTTCCATCATTTGAAGAAATCGAGTATGCACTATGGTAAGCCTTCAAAGGAGTTGGTCGTAAGCTAACCATATGCATATCACCTTCGGTAAATAGCATGCCAGGCACAACCTGCTTCGGGATCCTCTGTTCAAAAATGAAATAGTAACATATACAGTTAGCAATGTAGTTTACTTAAGAATAATGTTTGCAATGAAGTTACCACCATTAACAAAATCTTACCAAGTTTTTGGCAATGAAGTTACCATCAAGCAATTTATGGACTAGTGGCACGTATCTAGTATAATTTGGGCCGATAGAGTGACTGGTTTTGAAGCCCTCAACATCTTCTATGAATGAGACAAGATAACCTTTCTCCTCACAATTAAGCTTGGAGTCATAGCTATAATATGTGTTGTCTACTACCTTCCGAGTATTTCTTGAAGATAAGAAATAAGCTGACAATTATAAATAAATAAGTTTAGTACGGACGAACACCAAATATTTTTAAACTGGAGGCATATCTTTGGTAATGAACTTAACAAATTAGTTTGACAAACTCACATCTAGGTAAAACTGGAGGCATATCCACATCCACCCAGATGTCGATATTATCATCATCATCATAATCTTCGGGATGAATATCAAATCTTATTCGCATTCCCTCCTCAAATCCATATGCCTTGCAGAGAGCTTCCCAATTAGAGCAACCAAAATGGGAGCGATCGACCGCATTGTAGAACTTAACCTGAAACTCATAACCATGTTTAGTTCCTAAGTGAGCCCTCCTTGTCTCCACATTCTCAAAGTCATCTAAACCAAAACCAAGCTTCCCCAATACATATGGTCTAGCATGGCACGGGATGTACTAATCGAATTGAAAAAAAATCCATAAATTACACGTTGAACAAAAGAAGCACAAGTGATGATATTAATTATGATGAAATGCTTGTCGTTGCGTACCGTACAAACATCGAAGGTCTCTTCCAGCTTCACGGTGAAAAACCTATCATTTTGCAGGTGAGGAAACCTATCGCACACACCCCGGTCATCGTAGCAGTACCCGCACTCCGGGATCCCATCGTCATCAGACATCTCATGTGTTCAAAATTCAAAGATTATAACTCGACGGCAAAACCCAAAAAATCTGGCATGACCTTTGCTAAAAAGGACATACCGAGCGCCTGAAATTTGACGGAACGGAAATTAATCAACACTCTGATAAAATATAGGCCACTTATCGATGGTCAATGCATTTCAATGGTTGAAAATATGAAAAAAAAATTGAAAAATATCTTATATATAATCCTAACACTAAATAAACTAGTTTTATTAACTACTTACTAAATAAACTAGTTTTATTAACTACTTACTAAATAAACTAGTTCTATTAAGCACATACTATAAATAAACTAGTTCTATTAAGCACTTACTAAATAAACTAGTTATATTAATCACTTACTAAATAAACTATTTCTATTAAACACTTGCTAAAAATTCTACTACTCTAGTTCTACCCTAAATTTTCTTACTTCTGTTTTATTCAAAACACCTAAAATAGTCAAAAAAACATTCTATTAAAAAACCTATAGTCTACGATGTCTACATTCTAAAATCTACATTTAAATTACCTAC
>NC_041386.1:715198255-715242512 GCF_002162155.2 Triticum dicoccoides | reverse complement strand
GAGGACTGCTACCGGCGGAGGAGGGAGGAGGGGGCGGCCGCAGGTGGAGGGAGGAGGGGGCGGCCGCAGGCGGAGGGAGGAGGGCGCAGTGGGAGGAGGAGGGACATAAGGATGTAGTACCTCGGTGGCGGACGGACAACGGCGGCGGCGGCGGCGGACGACGACGGGTATCGGCGCGGGCGAGAGTGACTGAGAGGGAGATGGAGTGAGAGAGAGGGTCGGCCGCGTGGGGGGATAAGGTAGGGTTAGTTGTAGCGCTAGTCCAAAAAAGCATTGCAGCTAAAGAGAATAGCAGTAGCGCTGGGCAAGGATAGGCGCTACTGCTAAGTTGGGCTAGAAGTAGCGCCTTACTATAAAAAGCGCTACTGCTAAGTGTAAGCATGCAAAAAATACATTGTCTATCAATGCAAAAAAATACATTGGCCATCAATGATCTTTTTGTGTACAATCTGAATTGTCAATATGAGTCCTCTGCGGTAGGAATCGAAGAAGACTCATATTGCGGCCACAAATTCTACACATAGAGTTCAATGAATACCAAGTGGTTGTGATAGTTTGAGAAGTAACATATTTAAGGTGGTAAACACCCTGTTCGCGGAGCGAGGTGGGACTAAACTTGTGGACTGAACTTAGCAGTAGCGGTCTTTGTAGAAATGCTCTACTATTAACATCTATAGCAGTAGCGCGGTGCAGTATAGGGCGCTACTGCTATAACTAGCTTGACGGCTGAAAGATCGAGGATGTCGCCTAGAGGGGAGTGAATAGGCGCTTTAAAATAATTATGGTTTAGGCTTGAACAAATGCGGAATAAACCTAGCGGTTAATTTGTTAAGCACAAAACCTAAAACAACTAGGCTCACCTATGTGCACCAACAACTTATGCTAAGCAAGATAAGCAACTATGTGATAGCAAGATATATGACAAAGAACAATATGGCTATCACAAAGTAAAGTGCATAAGTAAAGGGCTCAGGTAAGAGATAACCGAGGCACGCGGAGACGACGATGTATCCCGAAGTTCACGCCCTTGCGGATGCTAATCTCCGTTTGGAGCGGTGTGGAGGCACAATGCTCCCCAAGAAGCCAGTAGGGCCACCGTAATATCCTCACGCCCTCGCACAATGCAAGATGTCGTGATTCCACTAAGGGACCCTTGAGGGCGGTCACCGAACCCGTACAAATGGCAACCCTTGGGGGCGGTCACCGAACCCGTACACTTTGGCAACCCTTGGGGGCGGTCACCAGTACCCGTCAAATTGCTCGGGGCGATCTCCGCAACCTAATATTTTTGAGAACTGATGACAGTGAGTAACTCTCACTGCCTTTATATTAAAATAAATAAGGTTAGGGGGGGTTAGAGTGTCCAGGACTGTACAAAATTACATGTTGTGAGAGAGGGGGTGAGGGGGGGAGTTAGCTATACAACTCAACAGAACAGAAAATCAAAGCAAGTTGACAATCAAACTGATGCAGGGGGCCAGCTCCTGCTTTGATCTATGAACCAGCATAGCAAAATCCTTCTTGAATCTGTTCCTCCAGGAACCAAAGGAAGGCTGAATCCCTCTGAAGTGTTTGTCATTCCTCTCCTTCCAGACCCCCCAAGCAGCAACTGTGAAGACTTCTAAAAACATCGGCCGTGTCCACCTGTTCTTACCCTCATGCACCATTTTAATCCAGTCAGGGTCATTTGGCCAATGTATCCCCAGTGCAGCCTAGCATCTCTGACTGAAAGGGCAAGTGAAAAAGAGATGAACAATGTCTTCCTCGGGTGGCTGGTTACAGAGAAGACAGGCATAATTATCATTATGGATCCTGAAATGTCTTCGCCGAAGCATATTCCTGGTATTCAGCCTGTCAGCCAACAACAGCCACAGAAACACCTTCCATTGCATCGTGCACTTGGTTTTCCAAATCCAACCAAAGATCGCATCCGTTTGAACTTGACTAAAGCAGTGTTCATAATATTTGGAAGATCGAAAGTTTGTTCCCCCCCAAACACAAGACCACACATCTCTGTCCTCAGCCAACGATATTTCAAGGGTTTCTGACTGTATTTGAATTACCTCATTCTTAGCCTCCAAAGATAAAGGCAGGTGGAACACCTCTCCCAGTCTTTCCGAAGACAGGAGATGTCTTACAGACACATCCGGATCTCGAGCAAATGAAAATGCTCTCGGGTATCTGTCTTGAAGAGTATCCGTGTTCCAATTGTCCTTCCAGAACAAGATCATGTCGCCCGAAAACACTTCTGATTTAGTGACTCCTCTGTATATATCAGATATTGACATGAGGTCTCTCCACCAGAAGGATCCACACGGGTCAGAGGCGTGAGGTATTTTATCCCCATAGTATGTATCCCAAATCAGATTGACCCAAGGAACATCATGTTTGTTATAAAACTTGTGAAGTTGTTTTAACAGGAGCCCTTGGTTTTGGGTTTTAAGGTCAATGATCCCCAAGCCACCTTTACTCTTGGGTTTGCACACCATATCCCAAGCTGCCAAGGAGCCACCTTTGGTCCCATCGTCGGACTTTCTCACCCAAAGACACGACCTCCTCAGCTTATCAATGTGCTCAATGATCCTAGGGTTTATCTTGATGGAACACATGGCATAAACAACCAAGGAAGTGACCACAGAGTTGAGCAGCGTAAGCTTGGATCCATAGTCCAGAAGCGAGACTGCAGCAGGCATCTTACGCTAAACGAAGGCTACCATTGGCATCAAATCATTCAAACTCGGGCGCGTGGTGCCCATGGGCAGGCCCAAATATGTGAACGGCATGTTGCCAATGGAGCAACCAAAGATTGCAGCAATTATTGAGACCCCGACGCTTGCCCGGAGCTTTACACCATAATGATTGAGCTCCGAACACCACCAACCGTCTAGGGCACCCAAGCACCCAAGAGGAACAAGCTCAAGGGCACCAAGCACCCAAGAGTAATAAGCTTCTCAACTTGTAAATTCCACGTATCGCGTGGAGAACTCAAACTGATGCACCAAATGCAATGGCAAGGGCACACGGAGTGCCCAAGTCCTTCTCTCCCAAATCCCACCAAAGCAACTAATGCTAGGGAGGAAAATGAGAGGAAGAACGAAAGAAGAACACGAAGAACTCCAAGATCTAGATCCAAGGGGTTCCCCTCACTCAGAGGAGAAAGTGATTGGTGGAAACGTGGATCTAGATCTCCTCTCTCTTTTCCCTCAAGAACTAGCAAGAATCATAGGAGGGATTGAGAGTTAGCAAGCTCGAAGAAGGTCAACAATGGGGGAAGAACACGAGCTCAAAGGATAAGGTTCAAAGGGAAGAATACCCCTTTTATAGGAGCTCCTGAATCCAACCGTTAAGTGCTCAGCCCGCACACGAGCGGTACTACCGCTCGGGCGAAAGAAGCAGGGAAAAAGGAGCAACAAAACATGAACCTTGGGGCGGTAGTACCGCTTATAAGCGGTACTACTGCTCACCCTGTTCGCACACGAACACGTCACCGTGTACCTCCAACGCCGAGGGTGATGCACCGCAGCTCACATCGAAGGAGACCCGCCGGAAGCGCGGTACACAAGACAATCCGGCGGGTGCTTTTCAGGACCCGAAACCCCACGCGCCCGGGAGGGACCCCGTCTGGACGCGCGGCGGCTATGGGCTGCCCTAGGTCAGTTCGCCCGCCCCTAGAGCCTCGAGGATCGCTGCCCTTCAACACGAAGAACGAACGAAGAACGAGAGAGAAAGAACAAGGGAGGGATGTAAAACTAGGGTAAAAAGTAGATGAGTTTTGCGATTGTGTGTTGTTGTTCAATCGGCCGTCACCTCTTGTCTATATAAGAGGCGGTTGGACTTCCCGTACAAGAAAAGGACTTGCCTAGCCGTCCAAATCATCAAAACCTAATAAAACACGAACTATTCACGACCCCCGGCCCGGATGTCCGGCTCAAGGCCCGGATGATCCGGCCTAGCCCAGTTTCTTGACAGCAGCTTACTGTTTTGGCTCTAAAATCCTTATACGTCCTCGGATTTGGATGTTATTTATATCCAAATCAACCATCTCGACGATACGCACAACTTTCATGTTGAACACTTTTTCATCCGAGGCCATCTTGAGGGTGTTTCGGGCCGTTTTCTAAAGTCTGCAGCAGAAAAACGTGTCCGGACACCCGGATGATTGCCCGGATTGTCCGGCCTTTACCCGGATCATCGGGGAGTTGATCCAGATCATCCGACTTCAACTTTTAGCTTCTGTTGTTTTGGTCAATTTTTCGGCCCTCGGCCGGATGATCTGGACCCCGGTCCGGATGATCCGGCCATACAGTGCTGCAGCGCACAGTTTTGGCTGTAACTTTTGCATACGAACTCGGATGGGGACGATCTTTATATCAAAATCGTCCGTCTCGACGAGACGAAGAACTTTTCTGTGGTAACTTTTTCCATCAGAGGCCATCTTGAATAGGTTTCATGCCATTTTCTAATCTGGTGTCAACACGAGTATCTCCGAAATTGGCATATCTTTTACACTTGAGCTCCGTTTTGATCCATCTTCACATTTACTTTGATTATCTTGAAGAGAGCCATCAAATGGTGACATGAACTCATAAATTTGACCTCATCTTGCTACAGCCTCAAGTCACTCTTTGCGATCATGCCCTTTTTGAGCGTCAACACACCCCAGCGGTACTACCGCTGGAGGAGCAGAACACGGGACCAAAAGAGACAGGGCAGAGCAGAGAACGACGGCAGTAATGCAGTGCGGTACTACCGCCCGACCGAAGTGGTACCACCGCTTATAGGCGGTACTACCGCCCAATCGGGGCGGTACTACCGCTTATAGGCGGAACTGCCGTGCCTTACTGTCGTGCAACTACTGCTAAACACGACACGAAAAGAGCAGACCCAAAATCGAGGCGGTAGTAGAGCGGTACTGGAGCGGTACTACCGCTTGACGCAACAAGCGGTACTACCGCTGCCACCACGGTACTACCGCAGAGAGAAAAACAGAACTGCCATAACTTCTTCATATGAGCTTCGAATTGAGCAAACTCAAGCTTGTTTGAAACAAGACAACGAGTAGCATCAAAACATCGAAAACATCATAGAAGACATCATAGAAGAGGCAGGGGAGGTATGCCTAACAAAAATAGGAGAGAGACCTCCAACAAAGAAGAACCGGCAGAACCTCCAACATCGAAAATATCATAGAAGAAGCATGTGAACTACGTTTTCGATGAAGCCGAGCTTGTCATCAAGATGACCATAAGCTCCAAAACTCACAAGGAGAAACAAACAAGAACCAAGAAACATGATGCAAGGATGCAATGGTTTGAGCTCTCTACGAATGATACGATCAAGTTACTCATCGAGAGCCCCCCTTGATAGTACGGCAATCGATCCTAAAACCCGGTCTCCCAACTACCACCATGAGACCGGTAAAATGGAAAACATATCAAGGGAAAACCTTTGCCTTGCACATGGTCCACTTGAGCTAGATGATGACGATCTTGACTCCCTCAAGTTGGACCACCTTTCTTGATAGTGTTGGCTCGATGAAGGCTAGTTGATTGCTCCTCCATACTCCACTATGGGTGAGCCACTCTTCCGCACATCTTCACAAGTCCATTGTCACCACAATGGACGACAAGCTTCAAGCATTTGATCTCTTCATGATGCTTCACTTGAACTTGCACACCATAAACTAACCCCACAAAGATCATGGGTTAGTACACAAAGCGTAATTGACAATGCTTACCATACCATGGGATCGCTTGATCCCTCTCGGTACATCTTCTACGCTTTGTGTGTTGATCAACTTGATTCACTCTTTGACTTAGTCTTGATCAACCTCTCACATGACCAATCTTTAGGTAATTCCTTGAATGGCACCTTGGTCATCATAAACTCTCCTTGAAACCAACAAATGGACTCCAAGAAAAGCCTATGGACAAATCCTTCAAATAAAACTCAAGGCAACCATTAGTCCATAGAGATTGTCATCAATTACCAAAACCAAACATGGGGGCATGGCAATTAGAGCAGTAGCGCGGTTTAGAGAGGACGCGCTACTGCTATTTTTCTTTCAGCAGTGCGTTTTTCTGGCACGCGATGTTGCTAAATAGCAGTAGCGTCGTATTTTGAAGAGCGCTGCTGGTAAGATTCTGTGTATAAGGTTTTTCCTAGTAGTGTAACCATCTTTGATTAACGAGCTAGTCTAGTAGAGGCTTACTAGGGACACGGTGTTTTGTCTATGTATCCACACATGCATCAAGTTTCGGGTTAATACAATTCTAGCATGAATAATAAACATTTATCATGTATAAGGAAATATAAAATAACAACTTTATTATTGCCTCTAGGGCATATTTCCTTCAGTCTCCCACTTGCACTAGAGTTAATAATCTAGATCACATCGCCATGTGATTTAACACCAACAGTGCACATCTTTATGTGATTAACACCCATAGTTCACATCACCATGTGACCAATACCCAAAGGGTTTACTACACTACTGCAGGATGCTGCTAACGCGACACAATTCGTGACTGGAAGCAATACGGACGGCCAGAAATCTTTAAAACACAAGATCTGATGGCTAAAATTGCTGATGGCATGAGAGGGTTGGGTTTAGGCTCGCTTTATAACTATCCTAAATTTATAAGTGTAGTTTCAATCGAGCCCTCACATATGTCATCCATCTAACTGCTTTGGAGAAAGGAAAATAAATCAAGTGAGAGAGCCTAAGGTTTGAAGGTCCAAGGACAAGTTTGACTTCAAATTTGTGGTTTTTATTTCCCTTTTTTCATGGTTGTTGTAAAGAAATTACACATAATTTCAGAAATTTTTTCTTTATAGTTAGTGTTGAATGACTTTTTTTGGTTCATCCATCTAAGTGCCCATGAGAAGGAAAACAATTAGGTAAAAACAAAAAAGCAAAGCTGTGAATTGAGTTTAGTAAAGACATGTAATAAGATTTGAGCAAAAAAAAGTAATACTAGCAAAAGAAATTTAGATATTTTTTAGGACAATTAAAATAAGCATAGATTTTTTGAGTAGTAAAAGAAATTTAGATTTTTTTTCTAAGTGAAAGTAAAAGAACTATAGATAGAAAAAAATCGGCATGGCGTCGCCCTTGCTTCTCCCTCTCGAGCTCTCAATTTGAAATACTAGACGGGGGAAGAAAAAGCTAAAGAGCAAACCATTAGAAAATGGAAAAGGACAAGCACACGGGTTAATGGGTGACCTAGAATAGAGGTGTGAACCTGACATACTCTTGGTCTCTTTTTTCTTCTCTGTTTTTTTGGTTTTTTCTACTTTTTTCTTTCATTTTTCATTGGTTTCTCTTTCTTTCTTTCATGATTTTAATGACTTTTTCTTCTATTTTTCTTTTATTTTTATTTCTTTCTTGGCTTCCAGTCATATTTTGTTTTTCTTTCTTTATTTATTGGGTTTCACCGTTTTCACTCTTTTTGCACTTATTTTTCAATTTCCTTTTTAAATTTATTTTTTCTTTGCTTTCTTTTTCGCTTTTCATTGTTTTTTTGTTTTCCTTGTTTCTTTTGATTTTGATTCTAACTTTTCTGTATACGTCAGGAAATGTTTTTTATACACATTTTACATTTCTCATAACCAAGTTTAACAAAAAAATTTAATACATGGTCAACTTTTTTCCTATACATATTTTAACATTTTTTAAATGCTAGAAAACATTTTTCATATACGATATTAACCTTTTTTTATACATATTTTTAACATTTTTAAATGCTTGATTACCATTTTTCAAATAGAAGGTTAACATTTTTTAAAACGTGGTAAACATATTGGTATGCACATTTTTAATATTTTTGAATCCTTGATTAACATTTTTCAAATATAAGTTTATAAGTTTAACATTTTTATATGCTCCCTAGAACCAAAACTCTGCATCTGTTTGGTTTGGTCCATCTCTATCTATCTTATCTAAGTATATGTATTATTAGCACATGTGTAGCAGATCTATTCATCTATCTATATGTGTTGGTAGTAGTGTGTTATGTGTGTGTCAAATATTGGCTATAATTCACAACTATGTGTTTTGTTTCATAAAATGGGATAACTGCTGGCCTCTACATCAGCGATGTACACAATTGAGCCCTCACCTACGTCATCCATCTAACCGCTTTGGAGAAAGGAAAATAATCAAGCGTAAGAGTCTAGGGTTTGAAGGTCCAAGGACAATGAGTTTAGTAACGACACATAAATAAGATTTCAGTAAAAAAGTATTATTGGTAAAAGATATTTTTTAGGAGGACTAAAATCAGTATAGAGTTTTTTAGGAGTAAAAAAGAAAATTAGTTTTTTTCTAAGTAAAAGTAAAAGAAATATTGATAGAAAGAAATCGCCATGGCATCACCCTTGCCTCTCCCTCTCGAGCTCTCAGTTTGAAACACTAGACGAGGAAGAAGAAGCTAGAGTGCAAAACATTAAAAAAAAATAAAAGGACAAGCACAAGGGTTAATGGGTGACCCAGAATAGAGGTGTGAGCCCGACGTACTCATGATCTCTTATTTCTTCTCTGGTTTTCTTTTTTATAAGAAGTTATGCTTCATTTTTTATTTTCTATTTCATTTTTATTGGTTTCTCTTTGTTTATTTCACGGTTTTCATAGCCTTTTCTTCTTTTTTCTTTAATTTTTTGTTTCACTCTTGGCTATCAATAGTTTCTTTTTCTTTGTTTCTTTATTGGGTTTCACCTCCTTCATTCTTTTTGCACTTATTTCTTTGGTTTTTTTCCTTTGTTTATTTTGCTTTCATTCTATATTTTTCGTATACGTCAGGAACATTTTTCTAAGCAGTTCTCAAAAACAAGTTTAACAGTATTTTTAAGAAATGGTCAACATTCTTTTATACACATTTTTAGAATTTTAAATTTGCAATATAAATATTTTTCAAATAAAAGTTTAATACATGGTCAACATTTTTCTCTATAAATGGTTAACATTTTTAAATACATGGTCAACATTATTTGTATACACATTTTTAACATTTTTTAATACAAGATTAACATTTTTAAATACATGGTAAACATTCTTTCTATAAATGGTTAACATTTTCCATATACTTGATCAACATTTTTATAAATGCAAGATTATTTTTTTAATACATGGTCAATATTTTTTGTATACACGTTCTCAGCAATTTTCAAATGCTTGATTAACATTTTTCAAATAAAAGATTGACATTTTGTTTCCTATAACTGGTTAACATTTTTTCTATCTATGCTGGATTAACATTTTTGAAAATGCAAGATTAACATTTTTAAAGACATGGTCAACATTTTTAACATTTTCAAATGCTTGATTAACATTTTTAAAATACATGATTGATATTCTTTCCGTATATGGTAGAAATTTTTTAAATGCTTGTTTAACATTTTTTTTAAATGCAATATTTCAATTTTTTAATACATGGTCACCATTTTTTTATAACCATTTCATATTTTTGAAATGGGTAAAATAGCATTTCAAATGGTTTTTTGAACATTTTTTCAAATGCCTAGACATTTTATAAATACACAACCAAATATTTTCCATAGAAATTGTATTTCTTGTATACATGATCAACATTTTCCTTATACACATTTAACGTTTTTCAAATGATTGAGTAACATTTTTATCAAAAGATTTATGTAACGTGCTTTTTAAAATATATTTATTTACATTATTTGGAAGTATAAATAAAAGTAGAAAAGTGAAAATAAAGCATGTTTATATTTATTCTCGCTTTCAACGGGTTTTCTTTCGTGATCGGGTTTCACCATTTTCCATTCCTTTCGCACTTGTTTCTTCAGTTTCCGTTTCTTTTTATTTTTTCTATGGTTAGTTTTTCTAATTTCGTTGTTTTTTGTTTATCGTCGTTTCTTTCAGTTTTCATTCTACATTTTCATATACATGAGGAACATTTTTTTGAATACGCGTTTAACATTTTTCAAAAACAAGTTTAATATTTTTTTCATACATGATCAACACTTTTTCTATGCATGTATTTATTATTTCAAATGCTCAATTAACATTCTGCACATACAAGATTAAGAATTTATAATACATGGTTAGTTTTTTTGTATAAATGGTTAACATTTTTCAAATGCTTGATTAACATTTTCTAAATGCAAGATTAATATTTTTTGAATACACAGTTTTCAAATACACATTTTTAACAATTTTCAAATGGTTGATCAACATTTTTCAAATATAAGATTTGAATTTGTTTGTATAAATGGTTAAAAACTTTCAAAAGCTTGATTAACATTTTCTTAAATGCAAGATTAACATTTCTTCAATACATGGTTAAGATTTTTTCCATATAGGTTTTTAACATTTTCAAATGCTTGATTAACATTTTTCAAATCCAAGATTAACATTTTTTTTCCGGTACATGGTTCACATTTTTTAAATGCTTGATTAAGATTTTTTTAAATGCAAGGTTAATTTTTTAATACATGGTCATTAGTTTTTTATATACATTTAGCATTTTCAAATGCCTGATTAACATTTGATAAATACATGATCCATTTTTTTCATACACATTGTATTTATTGTATACATGAGAAACATTTTCCTTATACACATTTAACATTTTTAAAATGCATGATTAATATTTTTTTAAATGGTTTATGTAAATTGCTTTTTAAAATATATGTATTTAGATTATTTGGAAGTATAAACAAAAGATGAAAACATAAAGCCAAAAAAGAAGAAACAAAAAGTAAAGAAAATGAGGCGCTTGCCTCCCGTGTGCCCCGTCGAGTTTGGAGCGCAGGGGTGGTGGTTGCAAAAAATTTAGATTTTTTTAGTCCAAACACACTTTTTTGTTATTCAATAATATTCATGGTAATACAAGATAGGTCTTGTTTTCAAATGCCTGATTAAAATTTTATAAATTAATGATCAATTTATTTATACACATTCTATTATTTGTATACATGAAAAGCATTTTCCTATACACATTTAACATTTTTAAAATGGTTCGTTAATATTTTCCAAAGAGTTTATATAAGGTGCTATTGAAAATATATTTATTTAGATTATTTGGAAGTATAAACAAAAGTACTCCTGGTCTCTTATTTCTTCTTTGGTTTTCTTGGTTTTCTTTTTTTCGACAATATACTATGTTTTTTTGTTTTTTCATTCATTTGTCATTGTTCCTTTCATGGTTTTCATAACTGTTTCTTTTTTTTCTTTGATTTTTTGTTTCTTTCTTGGCTTTCAATGGTTTTTTGTATTATTTTTTCTTTATCGGTTTTCACCGTATACATTCCTTTTGCACTTCTTAAATGCAGGATTACTTGTTTTCAAGTGCTTGAAGAAAAAAAAAATTAAATGCAAGATTAACTTTTTTGGAATACATGGTCAACATTATTAATATATACATTTTAAACATTTTCAAATGCTTGATTATCATTTTTCAAATACAAGATTGACATTTTTTCTATAAATAGTTAACATTTTTTAGACGGTCAATTATTTTTTAAATGAAAGATTATCTTTCTTGGAATAGATGGTCAAGATTTTTTAATTACACATTTTTAGCAATTTCAAATGCTTGATTAACATTTTTCAAATACAATACAAACATTTTTTAAATTCTTGAAAATATTTTTTAAATGCAAGATTAACATTTTTCTAATACATGGTTAACAGTTTTTCTATACATATTTGTTTTTAAATGCTTGATTAACATTTTACAAATCCAAGATTAACATTTTATTTTCTATACATGGTTAACATTTTTTAAATAGTTGATTAATATTTTAACAAATGGAAGATTATACTTTTTTAATACGTGGGCAACATATTTTTCTACGCACGTTGAACATTTTTTCGAATGCTTGATTAACATTTTTGTAATTATTTTATACCATTGTTCTTAAATGCCTGGTTAGCAATTTATAAATGCATGTTCAATTTTTTTCATACTGATGGTATTTTTGTATACATGCGAAACATTTTTCTTATACACAATTAATATTTTCAAATGCTTGGTTAACATTTTTTTCAGATGGCATATGCAAAGTGCTTTTAAAAATATATCTATTTAGATTATTTGGAAGAATAATCAATTTTTTAAAAGTAAGGCAAAAAAGAACAATAAAAAAGTGGAAAAAACTGAGGTTGTGGCCTCCCTTGAGGTGAGCCTTCCCTCCGTGTATGGTGAAGAGAGACATAGAGGCGCCCGTCAAGTTCGGAGTCTAGGGGTGGTGGTAAAGTAATTTAGATTTTTTCAAATGCTTGATTAACATTTTTCAAATCCAAGATTAACCATTTTTTTCTGTACATGGTTAATATTTTTTAAATGCTTGATAAAGATTTGTTTTTAAATGCAAGGTTAATTTTTTTAATACGTGATCATTAGTTTTTCTATATACATTTGGCATTTTCAAATGCCTGATTAACATTTTATAGATACATGATCAAATTATTTTCACACACATTGTATTCATTGTATACATGAGAAACATTTTTCTTATACACATTTAATATTTTTCAAATGCTTGGTTAACATTTTTTTTCAAATGGCTTGTGTAAAGTATTTTTTACAAGACATATATTTAGGTTATTTGGAAGAAGAAAAATGATGCAAGAAGAAGAAGAAGAAGAAGAAGAAGAAGAAGAAGAAGAAGAGGCGATGGCCTCCCGTGCGCCTTTGCCGTCCCATCTCGTGCCTCCCTTGAGGTGAGGCTTCCCTCTCTCTCTCGTGAAGCGAGACATAGAGGAGCCCGTCGAGTTGGTAGTATAGGGGATTACATTTTTGTAATTATTTTGTAACCATTTTTCTTAAATGCTTGGTTAACAATTTATAAATACATGATCAATTTTTTTCATACAAATGGTATTCTTGTATACATGTGAAACATTTTTCTTATGCAGATTTAATATTTTTGAAATGCTTGGCTAACATTTTTTTCCAGATGGCATATGCAAAGTGCTCTTTTAAATATATTTATTTAGAATATTTGGAAGAGTAAACAAAAGTTTTAAAAATAAAGCAAAAAAGAAGAAGAAAAGGGTGGGAAAAAATGAGGCTTCCCTCCATCTATGGTGAAGCGAGACATAGAGGCGCCCGCCGAGTTTGGAGTCTAGGGGTGGTGTGGTAAAGAAATTTAGGAAAAGATATGGAGTGAAATGAAAAGAAATTAAGATTTTTTTTAAAAAAAATATTCATGGTAATACAAGATAAGTCTCAAGGATGTCGATCTAACTCCGGACCAAAAGCATGTGTCTAAGAAAGGAAATATAGATTTGTTTTTTGAGGGTGAGAAAGAAATATATTTTTTTTCATTTTGAGGGGTAGAAAGAAATAGAGTTTTTTGTAGGGAAGAAAGGAAAATAGATAGATAGAAAAAGGAAAAGGAAAAGGAAAGAGAGGATAGAGGAAGTGGCAGGCAGGGGCCCGGCCCAACTGGAGTGGTGTTCGGAGTCAGGGGCCAGGCGGATACCGACTGGGTCCGGAGTGAAGAAGGGCCCGCTCGATCGGCTAGGGTTCCTCTTCCGCTTCTTCTTCTTCTTTATATAGGAGCAGATAGATCCAGACGGCGCCGCCGCCTCCCCCAAATCCCCAAATCAGCGCAGGCAACCGAGCCGCGAAATCCATCGTCGAGGGGAGAGGGATCGCTCGGCGATCAATAAGCAAGGCCATGGCGGGTAACAAGAAGAAGAAGAAGGAGGCGGCGGCGAGGAAGTGTATGATGAGGCCGTGCACCGCCGCCAAGTCTACGGAGGGTGCGGTGGCCGGCGGCCATGGTCCTGTTACGCGTCCCCTCTGCAGGAGGAAGGCGGTGGCCGGATCCAGCGGTGAGCAGCGGCCGGAGGGATCGTCGGATCTGCTCGAATCAGCGAGGAGGGAGGACAAGATGCTGGGAAAGGCCAAGCTGTCATCTTTCGTCCCCAAGCAGGCTGGGGCCAATGCAACCGTGGCTCCAGCAGCAGACGCAGCACAAGGTGGAAGCAAATCTAAGCGTCGGCTGACCAAGAGCGAGATCATGACCATACTCGCGCTGAAGCCGGAGCCTTTCCCCAGCGCCGACTACCTGGATTGCCTAGCCGACTGTGACCCGCCGGAGCTCATCGCAGAGAAGAAGCGGCAGCACGAGGAGGACGCGGCCTACCTTGCCAAGATTGATGTGGAGTTTGAGGTGTTCCGGCAGAAGGTCATCGATGGACTGAACAACTACGGCTACTACGAGGTCGATGAGGACGAGGCCAATGAAGGCCCCATTCGACACCCTGTGCGTGGATGGAAGGATATGGACCCAATTGAACGCAGTTGCCGAATTGCTACCCCTGAGGAAGAGGTGCGCCTCATAGGCAATGGCTACATCCGGTACGTGCCTGATGAAGACGAGAAGGCTCTGATCAATCTTAATCTTGGAGGTAAAGATTACGCCGCCAGTGATGATGATTACTCTGCAAGTGATGAGGAAGCTGATGCCCACAAGCGCCCTCATCTTGTTGAATCCAACTGAGTTGAGGTTTTATTTGGTCCATCTCTATCTATATCTTATCTAACTATCTAGTATGTAGTATGTAGTAGCAGATGCCTGTCTGTCTGTGTTAATTCTACTACTCGACTATAATTCACAACTCTGTTGTGCTATTGCAATTTGGTTGTCGATTGTGGGGCTCTTTTCGCTGATTTTCCAAACCCCAACCTCGTCTGCGATGAGCTTGATTTATCCCCTTCTGGTTGCCACCGTAGATTCTTTATGTGTCCATGGATAGCCTGGATATTCAGATCTGAAAATAAGATATATAGTATTAACATGCAGTATAGTTTCGCTGAGGGCTGCGGTCAGTTGACCGAAGCAATCATATTTTAATCATGGGCATCAAACACTCCATTTGTTGGGTTCTTTGACCAATCTTCTTTTCCCCGCAAGGTCATTTGTTGGGTTTGGGTGTTTATTTTTCAACGGACTAAAAACAATCACTAGAACACAATGATAAGTTATTCTTGAGGCATTGACCTTGTACACTTTGACATGCCAATATGTTTGTTCTTCTTTACTGACAATTATGATCTCCATTTGAGGTCAATTGCAACTGGATAGTGTACTGGCATGTTACTTCTTGGGAAATATTCTTTGAAAAGATACATTTTCTGTATTTTCCTACATCTCTGTTTAGATATTTTCTGCTTGCTGGTGTACCTTGGTTCTCAGTGGTATGTAGCAATATAAAATTAAATGCAGTGGTTTCCAGCACCTATTTTGCATCTTTGCATGTATTATGTATTGAAAACTATCTACTAAATGAGAACACTTGTAAATGTTTCTTACTGCACTGTGATAGCTTTAACTGTACAATACAATCAAGATGGCACCATGGACTTGTTGTTCGACATGAATAAGGAAAGCCGAATGTGTAGGCACGTGCCAAGGTTCTTCGTCTGGCTCATGGAAAACACTACAAAAGAACCATTTTTCAAACTCTGCCTATATGAGAGGGTTGTCCAATCGAACATATAAACCATCGTAGAGTACCCGCCCAGCTGAAGGACTTGCGAGCGCTAACTCAGCTGGGCCGTTAGATGATTTTACTGCCATACACTTTACCTGTCTGGCAATTTCTACATCGTTCCTTCTTGTTTCACCTTCGTGTGGTCTTGAAAGGTGCATGACCAGTGGGCCTTCGTTACCTATGGGGTCAGAGAATAATATTGATTTTGCTTTCGTTTCGGTGTGGATGAATTTCGTGGAGCGGTGAAAACCTAGCCCACACCCACGCGATGAAAAATAATAATCCACAATCCTCCTCGTCTCCTCTTCACTCCCAGTTCCTGATCTGGAGCGGGAGGGATCGATGCCGCTGGGAACTGGAGCGGGAGGGATCGATGCAGCCTCCCAGCGGCGGGGCCGCCGGCGATGATAGCGAAGGAAAGGGTGAAGTGGATGGCTAGACAGGGGGGGAAGAGTGGTGGCGAGGTGGATTGCTCGTCTATGCTTGCTCCATCCCCTCGCCGATGCCATTCCCTGGCCTGGCTGCACCCTCATCTCACCTCCCTCCCTCCTCACCCCCAAGGTATTCCTCTCCTCTCACCCTGCGCGCTTGCTGGCTGTTCTTGTCCGCGTAGGAAATCGAGTCGAGGGCGTGGCGCCTGTCCGCTAATTGGGCAAGGTCTCTTCTGTGCTAGGGTTCCCTCCTCTCCCTTCAGCTCTCAAAACATGGACCTGCAGGTGCAGGCGCTCGTGTCCCAACTATCTTTCTACATCCTCACATTTGTAATTTCTGATTCATGTGTCACCATGTTATTGGTAGGCTAAAGTTTGTCCGTGTGCTGTTGACGCTCTGGTTTTGTCTCCACAAAAGATGACCCACACCACTTTGCAAGCAATTGCTTCTGTCCAGTTCAGAGGTATGTTTTCTTGCTGAAGCATTGTTTGAATTTCTATGGCCCAGGCTCCAAATGAGATTAATTCTTGGGTTTTGTGCAAATGCGAACAAAGTTCCGATATGTACTGACAAATGTGTATGGCATGCTATATGTTTAGGAAAACCATTGTTTAACAACGAATATGCAGAGGCATTTTTATGGATGTGCACTTCCCCTGAATGTGGAGAGCTATTTATTTCTGGTGGACTTCAATGCGTCGACAAGTATTCTTGGCCTCTATGTTCGCTATCATGTGTATTTAACAAGTAAACATGCCTTCTATTTTCATTGCTTTCGTATGATTCTTGAAAGCGGAGTGCCAATGAATGGGCTGTGTTTGTCAATAATATACTTTAGATGTCAGTTCTGTTGTCAAATGATCTAAACTTGATTTACCCACTTGTAGAACAGAAAAGAATATGGTATTTACCTTCCTTGGATTTATACTTGAATGATTGTACATATATCTCGGCTTGGTTTATTTCCCATCTCCAATTTGATTAATTGTTGGCCAAGATTCTTGTTATGGTGTTCTTACTCCTGATTTACTACCATGTTTGATTTGTAGTCTCTTCATATATAATCAAGTGGTGTTAGCTAGACAAACATATTATCTTGCCATGCTTTGGTGAAAGCATTAAAGTTTGTCTCTGGTTTTCCTTTCCATGTGCTATCCATACCCATGCTTTATGTAGTTAATTATTAAGCTCTCTCTAAATGTGATGAGCCCATGAGATCAGATAGGTTCTTTCGGGTGATTGTGTAGCTGAGTTGAAAGTCAAATGGTTTGTGCTATGGGTGATAAGGAATGGTCATAACCTTATTTGTTGGAACGTTGACTAAGATGATCCAGCGTAATCATTTTAGGCATTTCACCTGTTAATATTGCCATAAACTGATTTTATACTATGCAAACTTGAGGATCTTTTTAGCTGGTAGTCATTGCAAAAAGGACATATATGTTTAAGATCTAATTTGACATGAAGTTGTCCTGCTCAATTAATTTATAGTTTTTGAATGTTCTGGTTTTGAAGGGGAGCCTTGGCGCAGTGGTAAAGCTGCTGCCTTGTGACCATGAGGTCATGGGTTCAAGTCCTGGAAACAGCCTCTTACAGAAATGTAGGGAAAGGCTGCGTACTATAGACCCAAAGTGGTCGGACCCTTCCCTGGACCCTGCGCAAGCGGGAGCTACATGCACCAGGTTGCCCTTTTTTGAATGTTCTGGTTTTCAGTTTGGGAGGAAGCACAAATACCAGATTTGATGCTTATGCTTCCAATTTTTTCACATCTAGACGTACTTCTCGGCGACCTTGCCGTCTCCAACCCGTTTGCAGGTGTTTCAACTCTACTTCTGTTCTTTCATTTTTCTGTGCACATTTTGTTGTACTCTCACTTTTACTTTGCCTGATATTCTCTCATTTTTCTGAAAATTTTAATTTTTGCTTGCTACATCTCCTCCCATGTGCTATTTAGAATTCTTTTCTCTGTTTTTAATTCTTTTTTTGCATCCTATGTTATTTGGGTTTTTGCTACAACAAAATTAATGGATGATTGCTTTATCTGGGCTTTATTATATTGTTTCCATCTATATGGTTCACTTTGCTAGGCATTATGGGTTACTGCCTGGTGGACCTGTGAATATTTTTTCACCTCAGCTTGATTGATAAGCTCATGGGTAGGAAATGTAGTATGACATGATTTTTTTATATTTCTCTAGCTTTTCTTGTTGGTATCCAGAAAGGACACGTGGACGCCGACGACGGACGATCTTGAGGGCATACTCGCGTCCCGGGGACTGAGGACAAGGGCCTACTCCTCCCCCTACCACCACTTCCTCAGCTGCCCCTGCTCCTCCACAAGCACCATGAACACCAGGCCACCCCTGCTTTCCCACGACGGTGACCTGCGCTGGATCCGGATCGACGACGCACGGCGGCCTGGATCGAGAACGTGGGTCATCTTGCTGGAAGAGAGAAGAAAGTGCAGATATGGCCGCGGTGAGGTAGGAGGAGAGGTGTATTTAGTTGTGGCATGTTTGGCAGCTACAACAGCTTGATAATTAATTAGTTCTCATCCAAGGTAATTTACTTCTCCCCTTTATGTATAATGGATGGTTGTATGTGGTGGTCGGTTGTCATTACTGAAGCAAGAGTTGCTGATGATGACTACCATCAAGCGGGTTTGCCATTTACAAATTGGCTGATTGATTTATCTTGCTAATGACCATTTGTAACTTTTCATTTATTTTTTGCTTATCCATTTGTTTTGTGTAATATATGCATGTTGTAGGATAAAGATGAGCTGAAAATTGACACCATGTACAGAGCTAGACAAAGCTTATGAATGTAGCATGGGAACACAGAGTTCACTTAAATTAATGTTGTGCTTGCTTATATGAACCATCTTTTGTTTCTTGCAATGGGGGATTTATTCACGGGATTATCTTGTGGTGTGTAGGCAGCGCGACTGTACACCACTGTTATGAGGTTGTTCCATTTCTTCAATGACACAGGTAATGCTCTAAGCTTGTGGTGTTAGTACTAGACATTCTTTTGTTATTCTTTACTTTATTCGTTGGGTATACTATACTGTATTTTGTCTCCTGATAAATAGCAAGAAAGAAAAATCCTGCTTGGATTATCATATAGGTTGTAAGAAAAATATGTGAATGCATTAGAAACTGTGTACATATAGGTATGATGCAAATCTTTCACATCTAGAAATTGTATGACACCTGCCTCATATTTGTATGGGACTGTGCATCTGATCTCCTAAAAGTATTATGTAGTGCACAGATTTTAGTTTCTGTTGATTTCGCCTTGGTTGTTATTTATGCGTATAGCTTCATGTAGAATGTATGGGATTCTATCTCAGGCACCTTTTTCAATTGTTAGTTCAGTTGCTTGTGATTTTCTGAATGAGTACATAGGTAATCTTGAAGATGCTCTGTTCTTATTTTTCGGATGGTTACTTTGCTTATTGTCCTTATTTTGGTGCTCCTTGGCCTCTTTCTATCAGTGCAGATCCTTCTTTTTAAATAGCAGGGATAGAGGACCAGAAAAGAGATAATTTTCTTTTTGGTACATATGCGGATCTGCACCTCAGATTTCCTTGCCTTTGGCTGACTGTTCCTTTCTTTTGCTAGGCCATCGACTTGCTTTCTTCTCGAGCGGGATTTGCTGCAACCTCCTGTTTGTGACACGGTGCCGCCAAAGGTATCCTTCTCTCTGTCCGGATTCTAATTCTTTGCCGCATCTCCATCTACAGATGCATGTGATTGCCTACTCTGTTTGTACCCAAACAACATATGTACACATCCTGGTGAAGTGAGAAAGAAATTAAGAGGGAGATAAAGAGTGAGAGACAAAACACTAGGGAGAAAGATAGTTAGACATCAAACGTTGCAGTAGTTGTTAAAATCAGTTGCTACTCTCCTGTTTAATTAAATGTCCATGGGCTGATTTATGTTCTATGCTTTATATGCATCACATTATATCCTACGCGTAACCTTCACATTCACCTTTTCCTGTTCATGGAAAATGTAATTGTCAGCTGTCTCTAGCCCTCTTAACAGATTCTATATTTGTACAGGGTTTGCTACGGAGATGACTGACCTTTTCAGCAAGTTCCTTCTTCGACGCTATGTTTGAGAAGCTCGGCCTCCCTCTAACACACTATTTTACCCATGCTCTTGAGCAGGGCGGATATGCATCAATAATTAAGTTTTACCCCACAAGAGCACGGCTGTGGCATACATCTGGACCAGTGTCGCTATCAAGTTGCACATGCAAAAATGGAGCGAGTATGATGAATGATGCAGCAAAACGAGCACTTAGGTACACGGAAACTCCCCACTGCAAGGTGCTTGTCGATTACAACTATGCGGAGCTGCAGCAAGTAGAGAAGACCAATGCAAGGCTATAGCTTCAGAGGTTTAGAAAAAAAGAGATAGAAGAACAGAAAATTAAGATTCGAGAACTAAGTAAGGAATGGTCATGAACATGCAAATTATGTAGAGCTTTATTTTGCACTGCATATAATACCTAGGTGGTTCTTGGAGACAGATCCATTCAGATTTATGTGTTTCGTCTGCCAACTTAACTTGGCTCACTTCTTGTTCTAGCTTACTAATCGATCAAAATCGTACACACGATCAAATTGAATAATAATGCCCTTTATGTATTAGACGCAACAAATCATCTAACAGAGTAAATTGCAAAAAAAACACCATAATTAGGGACCCTAATTCAGAAAACCGCCATCATTTTTTTTTTCAATAAACCACCAACATTGTGGTAACAGTTTTCAAAAGACACTGATGACTGAATTAGAGAGGTTTGACAAAAAAAACTGACCTCTGCTTTTTGGTACTAAAGTTTCTAACAAAACTTCTTTTATGATAATTATTTCTGCTTTTCATGTTTTGAACAGAAAATACTTTGATAATTTTAGTTGCATAAATTTATATAATTTTAGTTTAAAAAATACTAGAGGTTTATAAAAGCTTTTTAGTTGATTCCTTTCGCTATTATAGTTTTATAAAAGCATTTACTTGGTTTTTTTGAGCTATAAGACCTTGAAATTGAAAAGCATTTCAAATGAACTCTGAAAAGGTTGAAAGTTGGCATGGTATCATCATTTCATTCACATAGCATGTGCTAAAAAGTTGAGAGGGTTATGGGAAAAACCGGATACACTTCGTGTACAAAATGGACAATCTCTTTCGAAGTATCAGGGTTTCATACGGAAACTCATCTGTTACATAGGGATTTCATTTTTCAAAACTTATTTGAACTTCTGACTTTTTATGTGTTTAAAATGCACCATTCAAAGCCACATCATCAATTTTCAACCCTTTCTGACTTCATTTGTTATTTTTCATGCATTTACTGATTATTTTGAGCTATAAGACCCTGAAATTGAAAAGCATTTCAAATGGAGTCTGAAAAGGTTGGAAGTTGGCATGGTATCATCATTTCATCCACATAGCATGTGCAAGAAAGTTGAGTGAGTTACGGCAAAAACTGAATGCACTTCATGTACAAAACGGACAATCTCTTTCGAAGTATCAGGATTTCATACAAAACTTGTCTGTTACAATAGGCATTTCAAATGAACTACGAAAAGGTTGAAAGTTGGCATGGTATCATCATAATAGTTGTGGACAAAGTCTTCACTTTTTCTTCGCTTGTGTCCTTTCCTTATTGCACCGTAACCATGGATAATCTTCATCATTTATCAGGATGCTTGGGCCAGCCTTGACTTTGAAGGGAGGAATTTCATGAAACTTTTCATAATCTTCGGACATGTCTGTCTTGCCCTCCACTCCCACGATGTCCCTTTTTCCTAAAAGAACTATGTGACGCTTTTGCTCATCGTATGATGTATTCGCTTCCTTATTTTTTTTTCTTTTTCTCGGTTTGGTAGACATGTCCTTCACATAGATAACCTGTGCCACATCATTGGTTAGGACGAACGGTTCGTCAGTGTACCAAAGATTGTTCAGATCCACTGTTGTCATTCCGTACTGTGAGTCTACATGTACCCCGCCTCCGGACAGATTGACCCAGTTGCATTTAAACAAAGGGACCTTAAAATCTACTCCGTAGTCAAGTTCCAATATGTCCACTATGTAACCATAATATGTGTCCTTTCCCCTCTCGGTGACTGCATCAAAGCGGACACCGCTGTTTTGGTTGGTGCTCTTTTGATCTTGGGCGATCGTGTAAAATGTATTCCCATTTATCTCGTATCCTTTCCAAATCATTACAGTCGAAGATGGTCCCCTGGACAACAAGTACAACTCCTCACAAACAGTGTTTTCACCTCTAAGACGTGTTTCCAACCAACTGCTGAAAGTCCTGATGTGTTCACATGTAATCCAGTCGTTGCACTGCTCCGGGTGTTTGGAGCGCAGACTGTTCTTGTGTTCATCGACATAAGGGGTCACCAAGGTAGAGTTCTGTAGAACTGTGTAGTCTGCTTGAGACCAAGAATATCCGTCCTTGTATATTATTATCTCCACTCCAAGCGTGCCTTTTCCAGTCAGTCTCCCCTCATACCGCGATTTAGGGAAACCTATTTTCTTAAGACCAGGAATGAAGTCAACACAAAACCCAATGACATCCTCTGTTTGATGTCCCATGGAGATGCTTCCTTCTGGCCTAGCGCGGTTACAGACATATTTCTTTAGAACTCCCATGAACCTCTCAAAGGGATACATATTGTGTAGAAATACGGGGCCCAGAATGACAATCTCGTCAACTAGATAAACTAGGACGTGCGTCATGATATTGAAGAAGGATGGTGGGAACACCAGCTCGAAACTGACAAGACATTGCACCACATCACTCCTTAGCCTTGGTATGATTTCTGGATCGATCACCTTTCGAGAGATTGCATTGAGGAATGCACATAGCTGTTGGGGAACGTAGTAATTTCAAAAAAATTCCTACGCACACGCAAGATCATGGTGATGCATAGCAACGAGAGGGGAGAGTGATGTCTACGTACCCTCGTAGACCGTAAGCGAAAGCGTTATGACAACGCGGTTGATGTAGTCATACGTCTTCACGATCCGACCGATCCAAGTACCGAACGTACGGCACCTCCGTGTTCTGCACACGTTCAGCTCGATGACGATCCCCGGACTCCGATCCAGCAGGGTGTCGGGGATGAGTTTCGTCAGCACGATGGTGTGGTGACGGTGATGATGTTCTACCGACGCAGAGCTTCGCCTAAGCACCGCTACGATATGACCGAGGTGGAATATGGTGGAGGGGGGCACCGCACACAACTGAGGAACGATCACGATGATCAACTTGTTGTGTTCTAGGGTGCCCCCTGCCCCCGTATATAAAGGAGCAAGGGGGGAGGCCGGTCGGCCCTAGGGGCGCGCCAAGGAGGGGGGAGTCCTCCTCCTAGTGGGAGTAGGACTCCCCTTTCCTAGTCCCACTAGGAAGGAGGAAGGGGGAAGGAAAGAGAGGGAGAGGGAGAGGGAAAGAGGGGCCGCGCCCCCCTCCCCTAGTCCAATTCGGACTCCCCATGGGAGGGGGCGCGCCACCTCCTGGGCTGCTGCCCTCTCTCTCCCCTCAGGCCCACTAAGGCCCAATACTTCCCCGGGGGGTTCCGGTAACCCCTCCGGCACTCCGGTTTTCTCCGAAATCACCCGGAACACTTCCGGTGTCCGAATATAGTCGTCCAATATATCAATCTTTATGTCTCGACCATTTCGAGACTCCTCGTCATGTCCGTGATCACATTCGGGACTCCGAACAATCTTCGGTACATCAAAACTTATAAACTCATAATAAAACTGTCATCGTAACGTTAAGCATGCGGACCCTACGGGTTCGAGAACTATGTAGACATGACCGAGAACTGTTTCCGGTCAATAACCAATAGTGGAACCTGGATGTTCATATTGGCTCCTACATATTCTATGAAGATCTTTATCGGTCAAACCGCATAACAACATACGTTGTTCCCTTTGTCATCGGTATGTTACTTGCCCGAGATTCGGTCGTCGGTATCCAATACCTAGTTCAATCTCGTTACCGGCAAGTCTCTTTACTTGTTCCGTAATACATCATCCCGTAACTAACTCATTAGTTACAATGCTTGCAAGGCTTAAGTGATGTGTATTACCGAGAGGGCCCAGAGATACCTCTCCGACAATCGGAGTGACAAAACCTAATCTCAAAATACGCCAACCCAACATGTACCTTCGGAGACACCTGTAGAGCACCTTTATAATCACCCAGTTACGTTGTGATGTTTGGTAGCACACAAAGTGTTCCTCCGGTAAACGGGAGTTGCATAATCTCATAGTTGTAGGAACTTTGTATAAGTCATGAAGAAAGCAATAGCAACGTACTAAACGATCAAGTGCTAGGCTATCGGAATGGGTCAAGTCAATCACATCATTCTCCTATGATGTGATCCCGTTAATCAAATGACAACACATGTTTATGGTTAGGAAACATAACCATCTTTGATTAATGAGCTAGTCAAGTAGAGGCATACTAGTGACATTATGTTTGTCTATGTATTCACACATGTATCATGTTTCCGGGTAATACAATTCTAGCATGAATAATAAACATTTATCATGATATGAGGAAATAAATAATAACTTTATTATTGCCTCTAGGGCATATTTCCTTCAGTCTCCCACTTGCACTAGAGTCAATAATCTAGATTACATAATAATGATTCTAACACCCATGGAGTCTTGGTGCTGATCATGTTTTGCTCGTGGAAGAGGCTTAGTCAACGGGTCTGCAATATTCAGATCCGTATGTATCTTGCAAATCTTTATGTCTCCCACCTGGACTTGGTCCCGGATAGAATTGAAGCGTCTCTTGATGTGCTTGGTCCTCTTGTGAAATCTGGATTCCTTTGCCAAGGCAATTGCACCAGTACTGTCACAGAAGATCTTCATTGGTCCCGATGCACTAGGTATGACACCTAGATCAGAAATGAACTCCTTCATCCAGACTCCTTCATTTGCTGCTTCCGAAGCAGCTATGTACTCCGCTTCGCATGTAGATCCCGCTACGACGCTTTTTTTAGAACTGCACCAACTGACAGCCCCATCGTTTAATATAAATACGTATCCGGTTTGCGATTTAGAACCGTCCGGATCAGTGTCAAAGCTTGCATCGACGTAACCCTTTACGACAAGCTCTTTGTCACCTTCATAAATGAGAAACAAATCCTTAGTCCTTTTCAAGTATTTCAGGATGTTCTTGACCGCTGTCCAGTGATCCACTCCTGGATTACTTTGGTACCTCCCTACTAAACTAATAGCAAGGCACACATCAGGTCTGGTACACAGCATTGCATACATGATAGAGCCTATGGCTGAAGCATAGGGAACTCCTTTCATTTTCTCTCTATCTTCTGCAGTGGTCGGGCATTGAGTCTGACTCAACTTCAGACCTTGTAATATAGGCAAGAACCCTTTCTTTGCCTGATCCACATTGAACTTTTTCAAAACTTTATCAAGGTATGTACATTGTGAAAGTCCAATCAAGTGTCTTGATCTATCTCTATAGATCTTGATGCCCAATATGTAAGCAGGTTCATCGAGGTCTTTCATTGAAAAACTTTTATTCAAGTATCCTTTTATGCTATTCAGAAATTCTATATCATTTCCAATCAACAATATGTCGTCCACATATAATATCAGAAATGCTACAAAGCTCCCACTCACTTTCTTGTAAATACAGGCCTCTCCAAAAGTCTGTATAAAACCATATGCTTTGATCACACTATCAAAGCGTTTATTCCAACTCCGAGAGGCTTGCACCAGACCATAAATTGATTGCTGGAGCTTGCAGACTTTGTTAGCTCCCTTAGGATCGACAAAACCTTCCGCTTGCATCATATACAACTCTTCTTCCAGAAATCCATTCAGGAATGCAGTTTTGACATCCATCTGCCATATTTCATAATCATAAAATGCGGCAATCGCTAACATGATTCGGACAGACTTAAGCATCGCTACGGGTGAGAAGGTCTCATCGTAGTCAACCCCTTGAACTTGTCAAAAACCTTTTGCAACAAGTCGAGCTTTGTAAACAGTAACATTACCGTCAGCGTCAGTCTTCTTCTTGAAGATCCATTTATTCTCTATTGCTTGCCGACCATCGGGCAAGTCAACCAAAGTCCACACTTTGTTCTCATACATGGATCCCATCTCAGATTTCATGGCTTCAAGCCATTTTACGGAATCTGGGCTCACCATCGCTTCTTCATAGTTCGTAGGTTCACCATGATCTAGTAGCATGACTTCCAGAATAGGATAACCGTACCACTCTGGTGCGGATCTTACTCTGGTTGATCTACGAAGTTCAGTAACAACTTGATCTGAAGTTTCATGATCATTATCATTAACTTCCTCACTAATTGGTGTAGGTGTCACAGGAACCGATTTCTGTGATGAACTACTTTCCAATAAGGGAGCTGGTACTGTTACCTCATCAAGTTCTACTTTCCTCCCACTCACTTCTTTTGAGAGAAACTCCTTCTCTAGATAGGATCCATTCTTAGCAACGAATGTCTTGCCTTCGGATCTGTGATAGAAGGTGTACCCAACTGTCTTCTTTGGGTTCCTATGAAGACACATTTTTCCGATTTGGGTTCGAGCTTATCAGGTTGAAGCTTTTTCACATAAGCATCGCAGCCCCAAACTTTCAGAAACGACAACTTTGGTTTCTTGCCAAACCATAGTTCATAAGGAGTCGTCTCAACGGATTTTGATGGTGCCCTATTTAACGTGAATGCGGCCGTCTCTAAAGCATAACCCCGAAACGATAGCGGTAAATCGGTAAGAGACATCATAGATCGCACCATATCTAGTAAAGTACGATTACGACGTTCGGACACACCATTACGTTGTGGTGTTCCGGGTGGCGTGACTTGCGAAACTATTCCACAATTTTTCAAATGTAGACCAAACTCATAACTCAAATATTCTCCTCCACGATCAGATCGTAAAAACTTTATTTTCTTGTTACGATGATTTTCAACTTCACTCTGAAATTCTTTGAACTTTTCAAATGTTTCAGATTTATGCTTCATTAAGTAGATATACCCGTATCTGCTTAAATCATCTGTGAAGGTGAGAAAATAACGATATCCGCCACGAGCCTCAATATTCATCGGACCACATACATCTGTATGTATGATTTCCAACAAATCTGTTGCTCTCTCCATAGTACTGGAGAACGACGTTTTAGTCATCTTGCCCATGAGGCACGGTTCGCAAGTACCAAGTGATTCATAATCAAGTGGTTCCAAAAGTCCATCAGTATGGAGTTTCTTCATGCGTTTTACACCGATATGACCTAAACGGCAGTGCCACAAATAAGTTGCACTATCATTATCAACTCTGCATCTTTTGGCCTCAACATTATGAATATGTGTATCACTACTATCGAGATTCATCAAAAATAGACCACTCTTTATGGGTGCATGACCATAAAAGATATTACTCATATAAATAGAACAACCATTATTCTCTGATTTAAATGAATAGTCATCTCGCATCAAACAAGATCCAGATATAATGTTCATGCTCAACGCTGGCACCAAATAACAATTATTCAGGTCTAAAACTAATCCCGAAGGTAGATGTAGAGGTAGCGTGCCGACCGCGATCACATCGACTTTGGAACCATTTCCCACGCGCATCGTCACCTCGTCCTTGGCCAGTGTTCGCTTATTCCGTAGTCCCTGTTTCGAGTTGCAAATATTAGCAACAGAACCAGTATCAAATACCCAGGTGCTACTGCGAGCTCTAGTAAGGTACACATCAATAACATGTATATCACATATACCTTTGTTCACCTTGCCATCCTTCTTATCCGCCAAATACTTGGGGCAGTTCCGCTTCCAGTGACCAGTTTGCTTGCAGTAGAAGCACTCAGTTTCAGGCTTAGGTTCAGACTTGGGTTTCTTCTCTTGAGCAGCAACTTTCTTGATGTTCTTCTTGAAGTTCCCCTTCTTCTTCTCTTTGCCCTTTTTCTTGAAACTAGTGGTCTTGTTAACCATCAACACTTGATGCTCCTTCTTGATTTCTACCTCCGCAGCTTTTAGCATTGCGAAGAGCTCAGGAATTGTCTTGTTCATCCCTTGCATATTATAGTTCATCACGAAGCTCTTGTAGCTTGGTGGCAGTGATTGGAGAATTCTGTCAATGACGCTATCATCCGGAAGATTAACTCCTAGTTGAATCAAGTGATTATTATACCCAGACATTTTGAGTATATGCTCACTGACAGAACTATTCTCCTCCATCTTGCAGCTATAGAACTTATTGGAGACTTCATATCTCTCAATCCGGGCATTTGCTTGAAATATTAACTTCAACTCCTGGAACATCTCATATGCTCCATGACGTTCAAAACGTGATTGAAGACCCGGTTCTAAGCCGTAAAGCATGGCACACTGAACTATTGAGTAGTCATCAGCTTTGCTCTGCCAGACGTTCACAACATCTGGCATTGCTCCTGCAGCAGGCCTGGCACCCAGCGGTGCTTCCAGGACGTAATTTTTCTGTGCAGCAATGAGGATAATCCTCAAGTTACGGACCCACTCCGTGTAATTGCTACCATCATCTTTCAACTTTGCTTTCTCAAGGAACACATTAAAATTCAACGGAACAACAGCACGAGCCATCTATCTACAACAAACATAGATAAGCAAAATACTATCAGGTACTAAGTTCATGATAAATTTAAGTTCAATTAATCATATTACTTAAGAACTCCCACTTAGACAGACATCTCTCTAGTCATCTAAGCGATCACGTGATCCAAATCAACTAAACCATAACCGATCATCACGTGAGATGGAGTAGTTTTCAATGGTGAACATCACTATGTTGATCATATCTACTATATGATTCACGCTCGACCTTTCAGTCTCCGTGTTCCGAGGCCATATCTGCATATGCTAGGCTCGTCAAGGTTAACCTGAGTATTCTGCGTGTGCAAAACTGGCTTGCACCCGTTGTAGATGGACGCTGAGCTTATCACACCCGATCATCACGTGGTGTCTGGGCACGACGAACTTTGGCAACGGTGCATACTCAGGGAGAACACTTCTTGATAATTTAGTGAGAGATCATCTTAAAATGCTACCGTCAATCAAAGCAAGATAAGATGCATAAAGGATAAACATCACATGCAATCAATATAAGTGATATGATATGGCTATCATCATCTTGTGCTTGTGATCTCCATCTCCGAAGCACCTTCATGATCACCATCGTCACCGGCGCGAGACCTTGATCTCCATCGTAGCATCATTGTCATCTCGCCAACTATTGCTTCTACGACTATCGCTACCGCTTAGTGATAAAGTAAAGGATTACAGGGCGATTGCATTGCATACAATAAAGCGACAACCATATGGCTCCTGCCAGTTGCCGATAACTTGGTTACAAAACATGATCATCTCATACAATAAAATATAGCATCACGTCTTGACCATATCACATCACAACATGCCCTGCAAAAACAAGTTAGACGTCCTCTACTTTGTTGTTGCAAGTTTTACGTGGCTGCTATGGGCTGAGCAAGAACCGTTCTTACCTACGCATTAAAACCACAACGATAGTTTGTCAAGTTAGTGTTGTTTTAACCTTCGCAAGGACAGGGCATAGCCACACTCGGTTCAACTAAAGTTGGAGAAACTGACACCCGCCAGCCACCTGTGTGCAAAGCACGTCGGTAGAACCAGTCTCGCGTAAGCGTGCGCGTAATGTCGGTCTGGGCCGCTTCATCCAACAATACCGCCGAACCAAAGTATGACATGCTGGTAAGCAGTATGACTTGTATCGCCCACAACTCACTTGTGTTCTACTCGTGCATATAACATCAACGCATAAAACCTGGGCTCGGATGCCACTGTTGGGGAACGTAGTAATTTCAAAAAATTTCCTACGCACACGCAAGATCATGGTGATGCATAGCAACGAGAGGGGAGAGTGATGTCTACGTACCCTCGTAGACCGTAAGCGGAAGCGTTATGACAACGCGGTTGATGTAGTCGTACGTCTTCACGATCCGACCGATCCAAGTACCGAACGTACGGCACCTCAGTGTTCTGCACACGTTCAGCTCGATGACGATCCCCAGACTCCGATCCAGCAGGGTGTCGGGGATGAGTTTCATCAGCACGATGGTGTGGTGACGGTGATGATGTTCTACCGACGCAGGGCTTCGCCTAAGCACCGCTACGATATGACCGAGGTGGAATATGGTGGAGGAGGGCACTCCACACGGCTGAGGAACGATCACGATGATCAACTTGTTGTGTTCTAGGGTGCCCCCTGCCCCCGTATATAAAGGAGCAAGGGGGGAGGCCGGCCGGCCCTAGGGGCGCGCCAAGGAGGGGGGAGTCCTCCTCCTAGTGGGAGTAGGACTCCCCTTTCCTAGTCCCACTAGGAAGGAGGAAGGGGGAAGGAAAGAGAGGGAGAGGGAGAGGGAAAGAGGGGCCGCGCCCCCCTCCCCTAGTCCAATTCGGACTCCCCATGGGAGGGGGCGCGCCACCTCCTGGGCTGCTGCCCTCTCTCTCCCCTCAGGCCCACTAAGGCCCAATACTTCCCCGGGGGGTTCCGGTAACCCCTCCGGCACTCCGGTTTTCTCCGAAATCACCCGGAACACTTCCGGTGTCCGAATATAGTCGTCCAATATATCAATCTTTATGTCTCGACCATTTCGAGACTCCTCGTCATGTCCGTGATCACATTCGGGACTCCGAACAATCTTTGGTACATCAAAACTTTTAAACTCATAATAAAACTGTCATCGTAACGTTAAGCGTGCGGACCCTACGGGTTCGAGAACTATGTAGACATGACCGAGAACTGTTTCCGGTCAATAACCAATAGTGGAACCTGGATGTTCATATTGGCTCCTACATATTCTACGAAGATCTTTATCGGTCAAACCGCATAACAACATACGTTGTTCCCTTTGTCATCGGTATGTTACTTGCCCGAGATTCGATCGTCGGTATCCAATACCTAGTTCAATCTCGTTACCGGCAAGTCTCTTTACTCGTTTCGCAATACATCATCCCGTAACTAACTCATTAGTTACAATGCTTGCAAGGCTTAAGTGATGTGTATTATCGAGAGGGCCCAGAGATACCTCTCCGACAATCGGAGTGACAAAACCTAATCTCGAAATACGCCAACCCAACATGTACCTTCGGAGACACCTGTAGAGCACCTTTATAATCACCCAGTTATGTTGTGACGTTTGGTAGCACACGAAGTGTTCCTCCGGTAAACGGGAGTTGCATAATCTCATAGTTGTAGGAACTTTGTATAAGTCATGAAGAAAGCAATAGCAACGTACTAAACGATCAAGTGCTAGGCTATCGGAATGGGTCAAGTCAATCACATCATTCTCCTAATGATGTGATCCCGTTAATCAAATGAAAACACATGTCTATGGTTAGGAAACATGACCATCTTTGATTAATGAGCTAGTCAAGTAGAGGCATACTAGTGACATTATGTTTGTCTATGTATTCACACATGTATCATGTTTCCGGGTAATACAATTCTAGCATGAATAATAAACATTTATCATGATATGAGGAAATAAATAATAACTTTATTATTGCCTCTAGGGCATATTTCCTTCAATAGCTTCACAATGGCTAATCGGACGTTTTCCGGTAGAAGCCCCCTCAATGCAACCGGAAGCAGTTGTGTCATAATCACGTGGCAGTCATGAGACTTTAGGTTCTGAAACTTTTTCTCTGCCATATTTATTATTCCCTTTATATTCGACGAGAAGCAAGTCGGGACCTTCATACTAAGCAGGCATTCAAAGAAGATTTCCTTCTCTTCTTTGGTAAGAGCGTAGCTGGCAAGACCTTCATACTGCTTAGGAGGCATGCCGTCTTTTTCGTGCAAACGTTGCAGGTCCTCCCGTGCCTCAGTTGTATCTTTTGTCTTCCCATACACGCCCAAGAAGTCTAGCAAGTTCACGCAAAGGTTCTTCGTCACGTGCATCACGTCGATCGAAGAGCGTACCTCTAGGTCATTCCAGTAGGGTAGGTCCCAAAATATAGATTTCTTCTTCCACATGGGTGCGTGTCCCTCAGCGTCACTCGGAACAGCTAGTCCGTCGGGACCCTTTCCAAAGATTACGTGTAAATCATTGACCATAGCAAGTACGTGATCACCGGTACGCATGGCGGGCTTCTTCCGGTGATCTTCCTCGCCTTTGAAATGCTTGCCTTTCTTTCGACATTGATGGTTGGTCAGAAGAAATCGACGATGGCCCAGGTACACATTCTTCCTGCAGCTTCCCAAGTATATACTTTCGGTGTCAGCTAAACAGTGCGTGCATGCGTGGTATCCCTTATTTGTCTGTCCTAAAAGGTTACTGAGAGCGGGCCAATCATTGATGGTTACAAACAGCAATGCGTGCAGGTTAAATTCCTCCTGTCTGTGCTCATCCCACGCACGTACACCGTTTCCATTCCACAGCTGTAAAATTTCTTCAACTAATGGCCTTAGGTACACATCAATGTCGTTGCCGGGTTGCTTAGGAACTTGGATGAGAACTGGCATCATAATGAACTTCCGCCTCATGCACATCTAAGGAGGAAGGTTATACATACATAGAGTCACGGGCCAGGTGCTGTGATTGCTGCTCTGCTCCCCGAAAGGATTAATGCCATCCACGCTTAAACCAAACCATATGTTCCTTGGGTCACGTGCAAACTCAGCCCAGTACTCTCTCTCAATTTTTCTCCACTGCGACCCGTCATCGGGTGCTCTCAACTTCCAGTCTTTCTTACGGTCCTCACCATGCCATCGCATCAACTTGGCATGCTCTTTGTTTCTAAACAGTCGTTTCAACTGTGGTATTATAGGAGCATACCACATCACCTTCGCAGGGACTCTCTTCCTGCGGGGCTCGCCATCAACATCACCAGGGTCATCTCGTCTGATCTTATACCGTAATGCACCGCATACCGGGCATGCGTTCAAATCCTCGTACGCACCGCGGTAGAGGATGCAGTCCCTATGGCATGCATGTATCTTCTGCACCTCCAATCCTAGAGGGCATACGACCTTCTTTGCTGTGCATGTACTGTCGGGCAATTCATTATCCTTTGGAAGCTTCTTCTTCAATATTTTCAGTAGCTTCTCAAATCCTTTGTCAGGCACAACATTCTCTGCCTTCCACTGCAGCAATTCCAGTACGGTACCCAGCTTTGTGTTGCCATCTTCGCAATTGGGGTACAACCCTTTTTTGGGATCCTCTGACATGCGATCAAACTTCGGCTTCTCCTTTTGACTTTCGCATTGCGTCCTTGCATCGACAATGACCCGGCAGAGATCATCATCGGGCACATCGTCTGGTTCCTCTTGATCTTCAGCAGCTTCCCCCGTTGCAGCATCATCGGGCACATCGTCTGGTTCCTCTTGATCTTCAGCAGCTCCCCCCGATGCAGCATCACCGTATTCAGGGGGCACATAGTTGTCATCGTCATCTTCTTCTTCGTCGTCTTCCATCATAACCCCTATTTCTCCGTGCCTCGTCCAAACATTATAGTGTGGCATGCAACCCTTGTAAAGCAGGTGGGTGTGAAGGATTTTCCGGTCAGAGTAAGACTTCGTATTACCACATTTAGTGCATGGACAACACATAAAACCATTCTGCTTGTTTGCCTCAGCCACTTCAAGAAAATTATGCATGCCCTTAATGTACTCGGAGGTGTGTCTGTCACCATACATCCATTGCCGGTTCATCTGCGTGCATTATATATAATTATGTGTGTCAAAAGTAAGAAAATTAGACAAATATCTATCTAAAGCAAGAAAATCAGACAAGTATCAGAAAGAAGATAAGAACAAGAGGCTCACCACGGTGGTGCCGGCGACGAGATCGGCGCGGGCGATCAATGGCGGTGAAAACGAGGACGGGGCGTGACAGGCCGCTAAATCTAGACAAATCTTGGAAAAAATGAAGCTCCGAGGTCGAGCTTCGAGAGGAGAAAGCTTAACTAGTGTGGCTCGGGCATTTCATCGAACCCTCGTGTGCATAGGACGTGAACTAGAGCACCCAAATGCCCTCTCCTCGCCCGATTGAAAAATAGAGCACCGTGGAGTGCTCTGGCGCGGCGGTTGATATATATATAGGCAAGTTATTTGTCCCGGTTCGTGGTATGAACCGGGACTAAAGCCCCCCCTTCTGTCCCGGTTCAAGCCACGAACCGGGACCAATGGTTGTGGGCCAGGAGCAAGGACCATTGGTCCCGGTCCGTGGCTTGAACCGGGACAAATGGTTCCACACGAACCGGGACCAATGCCCACAAGGCCCCGGCCGGCCCCCTGGGCTCACGAAGAACCGGGACTAATGGGCTGGCCAGGCCCGAACGATAGCCCTGTTTTCTACTAGTGATTCCACGGCCAAAATCACTATTCTGACCTTGTCTGGAAACTAGGGCACAAAATGAACTGTGAACGAAATTATTTTACAATCTGACCTTTTTCGCAACGCCACATACCGCGATATTTCTCCTCCACATAGAAATGCCGAGCTAGCCCGCGTTTTTGCTCCACATGGAAACGCCGAGCTAGCTCACGTTGCTGCCCAGGCCGAACTCATACTTCCTTCGCCTAAAAGAGAATTGCATTTAGCGGCTCTCACATAAAATTGGATTATCTAAAAACTCGTGAAATTGACAATGCTAAATCGAAGCTCTTATACGAGTTCCTGGTAAACCACTACTTGCGTAAAGTACTCCGCTCGCTCCCCTGCTCATTCAAAGTATTCCACTCGATGGGAGAAGAGGACGACACTTGTTCGTATTGAAAACCGGAGACGAAGGGAAGCGTTGATCGCTGACGTGGTACGCTGGAAACGCCAAGACCGCTAGCGTTTCTAGCTTGTCTACAGACGCCAGGGGGCATAGAGTTTCTGGCCTTGATACAGTGGCCGCATGCAGCGGCGACAGACCCTATGCCGGGCTGTAGAAAACAGTCTGACGCTGCACATGCATGCTTGCCGCCATGAACCATTGGGCATTTTCCTAGATCATGTTGTGAATAATGGTTACCTATTTTTACTTTACGTGCCATTGCATGCTCCTATTTTTTCTTTACCACTACGTGCCATTGCATGCTTCTTTTTCGATGCTTTGCATGCAAGCATATGATGCCAGTTCTGCTAGTCCGAACAGTAGCAACCCGTGCAAGCATGCATGTCCACTAGCCTATATCCTAGCCTGCAAGAAGTAGATCGTGGTGCAGCGCATTGTTAGCAGCCGTGCAAGCATGCATGTCCTCCAGCCCACAGCCTAGCCTACAAGGCGCATTATTTGCAGCGTCGGACAGTTTTCCATCGTCCGACATAGGCCTCTGCCGCCGCTGTATCAAGGCCAGAAACGCCATGCGGCCAAATTTCGTGTTTTGACCTTTTACACATATAAAATCGGGATCTGACCCCCCTTTGGATTTTTTTTGAAATCTGACCTTTTTTCCTACCGCCAGGGGGCCCAGCGGTAGGATCAGGCAACCTACCGCCACGAGGCCCGACGATAGGAAACTTATCCACGTCAGCAGTGATAACGGCCTCCCGTCCCCCTCCGTCACACCCTACCGCCGCTGGTACTGGCGGTAGCCTGTCCGATCCTACCGCCAGGGACCCTGGCGGTAGGGTGTGGGCAGTTATAAGCCCGCGGGCCGGCCGCCCCACCCCCTTCTCCTCCCACCCAGCCGCCCCCCTCAAGAACAGAGCAGTTCCTCTCGCCCTCTCTCATCTCCTCCACTCCCCCCTTTGATCTTCGTCGTTTCTTCACCGTTTTTGCGAATCGAGATGGCCCCGAAGAAAGAAAAGTAAGCTCCTTCGATCCCTCCAATTAGTTTTAGTCAAATAGCTACCGATTTGTCGCATTATTTGATTCAAATCACCCCCCTTCTTGAACTAGATTTAAATATTTTGAACCCTAGGATTGATTTAGGTTAATGATAGATGTTATATTGTGTTAGATATGAACTCTAGTCACTAGTTGGTATGGTTATGTGAAGATGAACCCTAGTTCATATTATTTTTGGAGGATTTTTTTTATATGATGCATGTTGGAGGAATTTATTGTGATATGATGATGCATGTTCATATGCTATGATGCAAGTAGTGGATATAGTTGGAGAACAAATGTTGAACCCTCAAGATGAACCTAGTTCATAATTTTTTGTGTTAAAAAATTTATGATATGATGAATATTGGAGATATTTGTGTTAATATAGGATGCATGTGGATCTTATATGATGCAAGTAGTGGATTTTGTTGGAGTAAACATGGTTAATCCCTCAAGATGAACCCTAGTTCATGGTTTTTATTTTTGAAAACAATATGATATGATGCATGTTGGATGTTGTTGGAGAATTATGATATGATATGATGCATTTGAACCATGGTGAATGCATCTTCATATATGTATTTTATTTAGTTCTTGATATATGTATTGTATTTAGTTCATATTCATGATCATCTTGATATATGATTATTCAAAGATTGAACTCATAGGTTTTTTTGGATGTGATGAACCTTTGTTATGCATCGATATGTTTCCTAGTTAATGATGAACCCTAGTTCATGTTGAAAAATCTTTTGATATGCTTATGCAATTCTTTTAGGAGGCCACCTCTTGCGGACGACATCGGCATGAAGTACACCATGCGCTTGACACCAGGTTCGACAAGCGTCACCGTGCCCGTTTCATTGAGAATGGAGTGCTAATTACCATTTTAAACCAAATCTTTTGAATTGATGAAAACAAGTTGCTAACTATTATGTCCATGCTAATTATGCTTTGGTTATTAATTTTCACAGATGTTGCTGCCATTGTGGATGAGGGCTCACAAGACGACGATTAAGATGGAGTACGACGAGCGGTACGCACCGTTCGTCAGGAGAGCCCGACTATTGGGTTTCGTCCTGCAGTTCAAGCGTAAGCCGCCGACACTCGTCCACTCAGCTCTCACGGCTTTGATCGATCGGTGGGGGCCAAAGACGCACAACTTCCGTCTTCCATGTGGGGAGATGACCGTGACCCTCGAGGATTGGGCGATGATTACGGCCCTATCGCTCGAGGACTTCCGGCATACCGCTGTCATGGATCCTTGAGCACCGGAGCAAGTGCGCGGAAGATGCCGAGCCCCGGGTGGTGGAGCAGTACGCCAGGGCCTACCTGTGGTATCTTCTCATGGAGGTAGTGTTCCCGGACTGCTCCAAGAACACTGCCCTATGGATGTATCTCGATTTCCTAAAGGACTGGGATGCGGGTCGGGTACAACTGGGGGGCCCCCGGACTCGCCTACCTATACAATTCGGTAAGTGAATATCACTTTCTTTCAAATATCATGGACGTGTGCTGCTTTAGATTTTGACATCTTATCATCTATACTTGGTTTGTAGCTTGACGACGCAACCCATAGAGCGGAAGTCACGTCCGGTATGTGTGGATGTGTATGGGGCCTCTCCATTTGGATGTGGGAGCGAATCCCGGTGGGCCGTCCGGAGAAGCTGCGCTCGCGTGCATGGACGGACTATGGCGGAGATGACGAAGATGATCGGAACCTGACCGTCGCATACGCTTGGGACGTGGTGCGTGTCTACGCGGGCGAATCGAAGGCCTTGTACAAGGTCTTCATCAACGAGCTTGATGCTCTCACGCCTTTCCAGGTATAAGAACTACATTTTGAATAGTTTTGATAACACTTTCACTTGAGCTTACCATGTTTGGTTATAGGTTACTTGGCGGCCTTATAATGATGATCAAGAGTGGGGGTTCGAGCTGAAAAGCATGTGCAAGCAGGACCGACTTCTCTTCAGGTGCATCGTGCCCATGATTTGTGTCTATGCCGTGGAGTACCACTTGCCACAGCGCGTTGCCGCACAATTTGGTAAGGCGCAACACACACCACCAGCTGGCATCGTCAACGATACCGGTGGCTACGACCTACACCAGTGAGTACCACAAGCCGTCCTCATCGATTCTAACTTCTTGTTTTGATGTTTTACATTCATACAAGAAGGGTGTTTTACATTCTTTCTTATGCATTGTAGGATGAGCAGGCAGAAGAATCAATCAATCACAGATTGGGAAGCCGAACACGCGAGATACATGAAGGAATGGAACGAGTGGAAAGGACGCAAAGACACAGAGAGGAGAGTGATTGACTGGGACAAATATGAGGATCACATGCTGTGGTACGACGATGGCATCAAGCATCGTCTGCGTCTGAGGCCTCAGTGGATGACAGCAGATGCCGGAGACCTGTTCGATGACGCCTCCAAGAATGAAGCCTACAATGAGAGCATGAGAGAGCTTCAAGGCAGGTTTAGGGAGTACAGACCACTCATGAACAGAGTGGTAAGTTGTTTTTAGCTCTTTTGAACCGACGGTTGGATGAAATCAAATTTTAGTGGTACTGACTCATTTTATTACTTTGCAGTCTTCGGAGCTGAACAAAAGCATTTTTCAAGCCTCTGATGCGCTTAGTTCTATACCCGGGACTCGAGCTAGTGAGATCAAGTTGAGGGAAACGGTGAAGGTAATATGGAGTTCATTTTCTTAAGTTCATTTGCAGAAATTGGACATTGCAGAAGTTCACATTGTTTCGTTATCATTGCAGAAGTACGTCAACAAAGCACGCAGGCTTGTGGGCCTGCTTGGGTGCGCTACAAACACCGAGGATGTTTTTTCTCCTGCACCGATGCGTACTCGCTTCATCAAGCCATGCAGCCTCGTCATCTAGGGCAGTTCAAGATGACGAGGAGGAGAGCGAGGACGATGATGATGAAGAGGAAGATGAAGAAGAGGGCGCAGAAGAAGAACATGGTGAAGAAGGGAAAGAGGACGATGAGGAAGAGGAGTACGATGATGACGACGGACCTCCAGCAACTCAGCCAACCCAGAGTGAGAATACGAATGTGCCGAAGAAGGATTGGAAGAGTCCATCCCCGTTTCAGAAAGCACGTCCTACTCACCGCAAGAAGACGGCGGCCGAGAAGCAAGCCAAGACCAATGAGGACCGAACGTCGAAGAGGGGGAGGGACTGAAGTTGCTGCCATGGCGTGGCGTTGAAATATAAACATTTCATGTTGTTTGCTTCGTGAACAATTTGCTAGTGAAATTTTTTCATTAATTTGATGTGTAAAACTTGCTCGTGGATGTGTGCTTGTTATGTATCCAACTTTATTATTTGTGGATTTGTGGATGTGTGCTTGCTATGTGATACATATGGTTCATGTTTATAAGTAAGTCATTGTTATGTGCAAAAAATTGAAGACAAGAGAAACTAGGAGGTGCAAATAATGCACTATGGGCCACCCTACCACCAGGCCATACGGCGGTAGGTATGTACAACATACCGCCAAGCCTGCCGGCGGTAGGGTGCCTCCCCACAGCACGCCCCTTCCTGTGACTAAAACTGCTAGCAGCTCAGCGGTAGGGTTGCACACCCTACCGCCACAACCTTCGGCGGTAAGACCTTACTGCCACAGGCCCTGGCGGTAGTGGGTGCAACCCTACCGCTGAGCTGCTAGCAGTTTTGGTCACAGGACCCTAACACAGATGCTCCGACCCTACCACCGTGCCCTATGGCGGTAGGATGTCGTTCCCTACCGCCGTGATCCTTGGCGGTAGGGTGTTGCGCTGGCCGTTAGGTAACGGCAGTGGGTCATCCATGCCACCGCCAGAAACCATGGCGGTAGCCTACGTGACCCTACCGCCGAGCCCTTTGGCGGTAGAAAAAGGGTCATATGTCGAAAAAATTTCAAAGGGGGGTCAAATCCCGATTTTATACGTGCAAAGGGTCAAAACACAAATTTGGCCACGCCATGCACCCCGGCATTTGTAGACAAGTTAGAAACGCCAACGGTCCTGGCGTTTAAAGCGTGCCACGTCAACGAGCGACGCTAGCTTGGCCTGGGCAGCAACGCGAGGTAGCTCGGTGTTTTCATGTGGACCAGAAACGCGACCTTGCTCTGTGTTTCTATGTTGGGCGGCAATGCCGCGGACTGTGGCATTGCTAAAAGGATCAGATTGTGAAATACTTCCATGTCGAGTTCAGTTTGCGACAAAGATTGCTCACAAGGTCAGAACAATGATTTTGTCCACATTCCACCATGCATTTTATTCTCATTGCCTTACTTCGTATGGGGCATCCTTATGATTCTATCTCTAACATCCTCAACTTTTCGTGGTGTCTGTGGAAGGCTAGAAATGATTTCCTCTTTGACAGGCAAAAAGCTCTCCCTCATCATATGCATATTGCCGTCTTGGCCTTGTCATCGGATTCTTATGGTGATTTGCCCCATTTATATAAGAAACAGGAAGATCCACAAGTCCAACTTTCTCATAACCAACTTCCTATTCAAGGGCCAACGCTTAAGTCGGATTTGCTTATTTCTGGTCCAAAATATATTCTGATGCAGCTTTTAGAAGTAGGAAAATTCCAGGTTTATTGCAAGGAGCGGTCGCTACAGGAGTGGGAGTCTATATTTCTTTGCCTCTTAATCAGGTAGAAATCAATGTGCAAATTCAAGCTTCAGCTCCTCCTACTTCTACTCCTCTACATGCAGAAGCATTAGCTCTTTCTTTTGCTACTCAAGTGGCTCAAAAGCTCAATATTTTTCAGCCAACCTTTCTTATGGATTGTCTCTCTTTAGCATTGGTCGCTGCCTCTGGTAAGATAAGAGAATCTACCACCCCTTGAAGCATTAGGAAGTCTTTGGATAATTTCTTCAAGTGTACTACTAATTTGCATCCGCATGTGTTTCATATCTCTAGGGAAGTTAATGGTATAGCCCATAATCTTGCGCAACAGGTCTTTCGTTCGAATGATGAACCTCAAATCTGTTGTTTTGCTTTTGCTCATAGGCATACCTCTTGTCTTGTGGCGTCTCTTCTTTCTAACTTTCAGGTGCAGGATTTTAAGATCTATGTTGTACATTGCTACTGAGCATGTTTGGAGGAATACAGGGTTGCTTGCCAAGCTCTTATGAATTAGCAGCCATTGCCAAGCAGAACTTTGTTCTATTTGTTTTTGTTTTCTGTGATGGGCCTCAAGTTCGTGCTTCTTGTTCCTGCTATATGATCTGGCAAGTCTCAGGAGGAGCATGGAGTAGCCAGTTGTTGCTTTGAATGGTGGTGGCAACATCTTCAGTTTGGGTTGTGGCAACTTCAACTTTGCAAGCTTCTTCTCCATCTCTTTCCATTTACAGATTGCTGTCGGCTGTTCATGTATTAGATTCTTAGTTTTTTAGGTCTTGTAGCTCACCAGGTTGTTGCTCTGTACAACCTGTCTCTACTACTCTTTCTTCTGCTCTTAGGCATTGGTTGTGCTCTTCTCTTCTTACTTGCTTCTTCAGGCCATTGTAATTCCTTATGTACTTTGCATTTGAGCTGAATGAAATTGGCACCGGTTGGTGCCTTCATTGTTAAAAAAAAAAGAAAAAAGAAGAAGGTGCCAAGAAGGCATAGCGTATTAATACAACTCACCCACGGCTAACGTAGCCAAAACACCACATGCGGATTACTCGCTGCTTGCTACCGTATCTACCTTAATCGGCAATGACCTAGGATCACGCAGCCCTATGGCCCTCCAGTTCTAACCCTCCTTGTCCACCCGCGTGAGCACAATTGTGGTGGCAAGTGAAGCCCCATTGAAGACAATGTCGTTTTTGTGTTTCCAGAAGGTCCATGCCACCAGCGCAATGACCGTCCAAGCTTCCTTCCTGGTCCTCTCCTCTGTAAGGGGTGGAGGGATGTCCACCATTCCACTAGCTCAGAATCTTGGCTCGGCACCCAATCAGGGTTTGCTCCAGTTGGTCATGATGGTAGTCCAAACCTTCATAGCCAGAACGCAACCAAGGAGGATGTGGTTGATCATTTTTGGTGCCTGATTGCAAAAGAGGCACGCTGCCGGGTGTGGAAGCTGGCATCGTGTCTTGGATGCGGCCCTCCCAAAGCCACCAGTCCGTCCAAAAGAGAGCCACCGATCCATCTCCAATCGTGCATACGAAATAGGTTAGCTGACATTGGTTGTCCAGAGTCGTACTTGCTGATGATACATAACTGCTTACTCTTTTATAGCAAACACATGGCCTCATTGCATGTGTGTTACCTTTTCTGTTTGTTATTTTCATTTCTTTATTGGTTCCTCATGATTATTTTTCAACTAGTTTTTTGTTTCAAACTTCGAGTTGTGCTGGTGGTGCACCTGGGATGCATTTTATGGAGCTGTTAACCCAATAGTAATTGAGGATAGCCTTATGAGATATACAACAATTAATTTATCTCTCACTTACACATGTGTGCTTATGCATTCTTACAACTATGCATTTGCTTCGTTGTTTTTGCGAAGCAAGCACACCAAGGTTCCTGGATATTTTAGCAGCATGGTAATCGTACTTTTTTTTAATCACCGGGGGGAGCTCCCCACCTGAATATATTACCCAAAAGGCCGCCGAGGCAGCAAGTACAGAATTACAAAGGCACGGCGCAGCGTACAGAGAGGTAGAAACGCCACGAGGAGACGTCCTCCTTGTCGCATGTTGCCATGAGACGATGTGACCAAAGGTCTAGGTCAGAGATGAGGGCTCGGAGGGTTATTACAGAACATTGATCAATGTTCCTAAACAACATATCATTTCTCGCAGCCCATATCTTCCAGAGGAGGGACATGAGAATAAAAGGCCAGCCCTTGTGTGGCAGTTGGTGAGGAATCGGCGCGTCCCAAAGGTCGATGGTGCCCTCCGCTCGAGGTAAGATGCCCAGCCGTTGCCAGACACGGTTGGCAAGGGGGCATGTGAGGAAGAGATGCATGGAGTCCTTGGGTAGCATAGCGCAGCGAGGACAAATGTCCGTGGAGATGATATGCTTGTGTGCAAGATTGGCTCTGGTGTTGAGCCGATCCTTGAAGAGGAGCCAGGTGAAGATTTTAATCTTGCGTGAAACCTTGGAGTGCCAGATGATGGGGGCGAGAGGGTCGCAGTCCGGGCGTGCCATGAGTGTGTTGTACGCTTGCTTGGTGGAGAAGGCAAGACCCCGAATTAGGAACCTTTGGTCTTCCCCATCCGAGGGGACGAAATCCTGCAAAACAGCCAACAACGCAACAAGCTCTTGCTCTGCCAGTAGGGAGAGACGGTTACGGAGGTTAGCTTCTAGACCGTAACGCAGCACATTAGCCACCTTAACCAGATGAAGTGTGGAGTGTGAGAATAGGTGAGGGAAAGTGTGAGCTAGAGGTGTTGGTGTGAGCCAAGTGTCGTGCCAGAAGTAGGTGTGCGTCCCACTGTTTGTTAGGACGAAGGTGATGGACTGCAGTGTTGGTATTTGCTGTGCTATGGTACGACAGAGGAAGGAGGTTTGCGAAAACGCCGCAGGCGCGAAGCGTGGTGGGCCTGCGCCGGGGTGTGGGTGAGACTAGGGCATTTGGGTGTTGAAGATCTAACCAATCCATCCAGGGGGTGGAGGAGGAGGTGAGGGCCTTGGCTGCAAATTTCATGAGCAGGCAATTATTCTGAAGATGCAAGTTTATGAGACCTAAACCACCATATTTTTTTGGAGTGCAAACGTTTTTCCATGCAATAAGGCACTGAGCACCCGAAACTGAATCTTCACCTCCCCAGAAGAAGGCTCTACGAATGGAGTCGATGGTTTTTAAAACTTTTTTGGGGAAACGAAAGACTGACATGAAGTAGGTGAGGAGGGAGTCGAGGACTGCAGAGATAAGAATGAGGCGGTCACCTTTGTCAAGCAGCTTGGCGCGCCAGCCAGCCAGCAGCTTGCGTGAGCGTTCTAGGATGGGGTCAAATACAGTGGAAGGAGGTTTATTAGGTGAGAGAGGGAGGCTGTAACGCCCGGATAATCTTGCTACAGTAATCCCACGCTAATCATGGCACGTCATCCCGATTACTGTTGCTATCCTCGCAATAATTCGAAACCGTTCAAACTCAAAATTCAAATTGATGAAAACAATAAAAGTTTTCAAAATTTAAAATAAAATTGTTCGGTGGTTGACGAATATTACAAAGGTAATTATAGTGCAACAGACATATTTTTATAAAATGGCTAAATGGATTAAATGATTTAAACAGAAAAGAAATAATAAAAGAAAATACAAAATGAAAGAAAAACAGAAAACCAAAAAGAAAGAAAAAAACAAAAGGAGGGAAGCCCCCCCCCCTGCTGGACCGCGGCCCAGCTGGCCATCGGGCCAACCAGGCCGGCCCAGGTCGGCCCCCACTTCCCCTCCCTTATCCACTCACCTCCCCCCCCCACTCCCCACCGACACCCCACTCCACCCACTCGCC
>NC_041386.1:715189725-715197700 GCF_002162155.2 Triticum dicoccoides | reverse complement strand
GCTCGCCGCGCTCCCCTCGACCGCGCCCCTGGACGCCCCTCCCGCGCTCACCGTGGTCTCGCCCGCGCCTTCCCGGTCCAGCGCCGTGGCCGCTGTTGTGCCCGCCGGCCACGCCCTGCCGTGGCCCGCCTCCCCTCTCGCCTGCAGCCGGCACCCAGCCCGCCTAAACCCTAATTAACCTAACAGAGTATGACAGGTGGGTCCCACTGGACCCACGCGTAAGTTTGACTTAGTCAACTCTGTTGACTGCTGACGTCAGCATGACATCATGCTGACGTCATAAATCCATTTTCGAATTAAATAATTAATTAATTAAATTCCAGAAATTAATATAATCTTTAGAAAATGATATCTTTTAATCCGTAACTCGGATGAAAATACTTTCTACATGAAAGTTGCTCAGAACGACGAGACGATTCCGGATACGCAGTCCGTTCGTCCGCCACACACCCCTAACCTATCGAACTCGCAACTTTTCCCCTCCGGTTCATCAGTCCGAAAACGCGAAACACCGGGAATACTTTCCCGGATGTTTCCCCCTTTCGTCGGTATCACCTACTACCGCGATTGGGCACACCTAGCATCGTTACTTGTCATGTCATGCATCGATATGCATTTGTTTGCATGGTATTCATTGTTTCTTCCCCCTCTTCTCTCCGGTAGACTACGAGACCGACGCTGCTGCTGCCCAGTTCGACTACGGAGTTGACGACCCCTCTCTCTTGCCAGAGCAACCAGGCAAGCCCCCCCCTTGATCACCAGATATCGCCTATTCTTATCTATACTGCTTGCATTAGAGTAGTGTAGCATGTTACTGTTTTCCGTTGATCCTATTCTGATGCATAGCCTGACATTGTTGCTACAACTGTTGATACCTTACCTGCAATCCTAAATGCTTAGTATAGGATGCTAGTTCTTCATCATTGGCCCTATATTCTTGTCAGTCTGCCTTGCTATACTATTGGGCCGTGATCACTCGGGAGGTGACCACGGGTATATACTATACATATATACATACTATACAGATGGTGACTAAAGTCGGGTCAGCTCGAAGAGTACCCGCGAGTGATTCACGGATTGGGGGCTGAAAGGACCTTTGTCCCGACGGCCCTCTGTGTGGATCTTTGTGGCGGAGCGACAGGGCAGGTTGAGACCGCCTAGGAGAGAGGTGGGCCTGGCCCTGGTCGGCGTCCGCGGTTGCTTCATAATAACACGCTTAACGAGATCTTGGTATTTGATCTGAGTCTGGCTACGAGCCTATACGCACTAACCATCTACGTGGGAGTAGTTATGGGTATACCGACGTCGTGGTATCAGCCGAAGCACTTCAGACGTCAGCGACGGAGCGGCGCGCGCCGAATTGGACTGGAACGCCACTAGGCTAGGTCTGCTTTCGGCCGCGTACGCAACGTGCAGGTGTGCTATGGGCGATGGGCCCAGACCCCTGTGCGCTTAGGTTTAGACCGGCGTGCTGGCCTCTCTGTTTTGCCTAGGTGGGGCTGCGACGTGTTGATCTTCCGAGGCCGGGCATGACCCAGGAAAGTGTGTCCGGCCAAATGGGATCAAGCGTGTTGGGTTATGTGGTGCACCCCTGCAGGGAAGTTAATCTATTCGAATAGCCGTGATCTTCGGTAACAGGACGACTTGGAGTTGTACCTTGACCTTATGACAACTAGAACCGGATACTTAATAAAACACACCCTTCCAAGTGCCAGATACAACCGGTGGTCGCTCTACCTCAGGGATATGAGGAGGGGATCGCCGGGTAGGATTATGCTATGAGATGTTACTTGGAGATGCTACTTGGAGGACTTCGACCTACCCTCTTCTGCCTGCTGCAAGACGAAGGTGACCAGAAGCGTAGTCTTCGACAGGATTAGCTATCCCCCTCTTATTCTGGCATTCTGCAGTTCAGTCCACTGATATGGCCCTTTACACATATACCCATGCATATGTAGTGTAGTTCCTTGCTTGCGAGTACTTTGGATGAGTACTCACGGTTGCTTTCTCCCCCCTTTTCCCCCCTTTCCCTTCTTTCTGGTTGTCGCAACCAGATGCTGGAGTCCAGGAGTCAGACGCCACCGTCGACGACGACCCTACTACACTGGAGGTGCCTACTACTACGTGCTGCCCGCTGATGACGACCTGGAGTAGTTTAGGAGGATCCCAGGCAGGAGGCCTGCGCCTCTTTCGATCTGTATCCCTGTTTGTGCTAGCCTTCTTAAGGCAAACTTGTTTAACTTATGTCTGTACTCAGATATTGTTGCTTCCGCTGACTCGTCTATGATCGAGCACTTGTATTCGAGCCCTCGAGGCCCCTGGCTTGTATTATGATGCTTGTATGACTTATTATATTTGTAGAGTTGTGTTGTGATATCTTCCCGTGAGTCCCTGATCTTGATCGTACACATTTGCGTGCATGATTAGTGTACGATTGAATCGGGGGCGTCACAAGTTGGTATCAGAGCCGACTGCCTGTAGGAATCCCCCTTCCACACTCCTTGGCCGAAGTCGAGTCTAGACATTACAAAAACTTTTACTAACTTGGCTGTGTGCCTTACGGGCCCACGTCGCCATCGGGTGGTACTAGGATCTTTTACTCCTCGACCTTTACTCTGGGACTCTGAACTCTTTTCTACTCGGGTTAAACGAATTTACTAACTCTAACATTAGGATCCCGTTACCACGTTCACCCCGAAGTTGGATAAGCCATAGTTATTCTGTAGGATAGCATTTTGAATAGTGCCCATGTTGTCATTTGACTCCATTGAAACATCTTTGTTTTCAGATGGAACCCGCGAGGCAGGTCGTGCGCCACACTGCGGCCATTGGTGCCTCAGGATCACCTGCCGTGCTAGCTGATATGATGACCTATCTGGGTTATCGCTGGCACCCTGAGTACACCATCTACGAGGAGTACCAGGACTTTAACCAGGAGCAGTACCGTGCCATCGTCCACCTCTACTCTCGGGAGTATGAGTCCACTACCGTGCTGCACACCGCTCATGGTGTTGGAGTGACCATCGAGATGGCAGTCCACGATGCGGCTCATGCTGCTCTGACACGTCTTCGTGGAGAGTATCAGGCATTGGACACTTCCCCTTTCAGGCACATTCCTATCGCATCTGACGTTGGTGCGGAGGGATACTACACTGCCGCCTACTCCACCGTCACCCGAGAGCCTTTCCACCATCAGCGCCTGGTTCTGCATGCTGATGGGCTGGACCGAGCTAACAGAGCTCTTCGCCACGAGTTGTACACCACTCGTCAGCACCTTTACAGGGCTCTGACGCGGTTGCACCCCTTTGTCCGGTCTGGACAGCTACCGCGTTCTGCGATCTACCCAGCCAGGACCGTGATGCCCCACGGTGTCGGATGGCCAGAGGTAGGAGGCTACTCTCCCGCACTTGGTCCTCTTCTGCCACCTGAGCGTCGGGTTCTACACCAGAGTATCCGCGGCCCCCAGGCCACTGACGTGGAGGACTATCCGTTGCCTCACTACCAGCTGTCAGGTTACAGCTACCTTCACAGTACCTCCTGGGACTGATGTAGTCTTGCTCGTTAGTCTTAGATGCACTCGCGAGCCTGCGTGCCGCCTATGATGACTTAATATATGTACTGAACTCTGTGTACTGAACTCTATGTCCGACCCCTTTTGTTAGTTATGCCGACTATCTATGTGGTATCTGTCGTGCTCCTTTCATTATGCATGTTTCATCATGAATGACTCTTGTCTAAGCAAATTTCTCAATATGAACTACCCCTGTTATATATTAGCAGGATGGTTAGACCAGCTGGTCGTGGTCGTGGTGGCAACTTCCCACCACCGCCTGAGTACATGGCTGGTATGATCCAACAGCTTGAGATGAATCGCCAGTTCATGGAAAACATGATGGCTCAGTTTCCTCGCCCCAATATGAACCAGCATCCAAACACAACCACTCTGCAGGATTTCATACGCCTCAACCCAAGTGTGTACCGCAGCTCAACCCAGCCGCTGGATGCTGATGACTGGCTCCGTGACATCACCTATGAGATGGAGTCTGCTGATGTAGCCCCTGCCAGCTATGTCACTTTTGCTTCCTTCTTCCTGAAGGGACCCGCAGCTCAATGGTGGGACAGCCATAGGCGTACTCTGCCAGTTGGGACAATCATCTCCTGGCCAGACTTTCAGGCTGCCTTCCGTGCCCGCTTCATTCCTCAGGGAATCATGGACAGGAAGAAGCGGGAGTTTCGCAACCTCACCCAAGGCAACAAGACTGTTGAAGCTTATCAGCGGGAGTTTCTGGACTTATCCCGCTATGCTGAAGAAGACATTGCAACTGATGCTCGCAGACAGGAGAAGTTCCGTGAAGGCCTTCAAGCTGACATCAAGCTCACACTTCTAGTGCATGACTTTGCCGATTTCGCCACCTTGGTGAACAAGGCCATCAATGTAGAGACTGGTCTGCAAGAACACCAGAGCTCTCAAAGGCGCAACCGTGACACGGGCTCATCTTCGGGCCCGCCCTCGCAGAAGCGTAAGATATGGATCCCGAACAGCATGTACCGTCCAACTGCACCTGCCCCAAGGCAGTCTTATGCTGCACCTCGTCTGCCGGCTGCTCCAACTAGGCAGCCGAGGCTTCCAGCTCCACCACCCCAAGCTCCTGTGCCTACCCCCGAGAATGGGTTGTGCTTCAGGTGCGGACAACCAGGGCACCGTGCTAGGGAATGCAACCAGAAACAGAATCAACTGGCCCTTCCAGCAACTGGCCGTGGGAACAACCAGGCCCGCAACAACAATGCCAAGTCCTATGGCCGTGTTCATGCCAACCACCTTGATCTGAATGAAGCTCAAGACCAGCCTGCTACTGTGATGGGTACACTCCTCGTAAATTCAGTACCAGCATCCGTTTTATTTGATACAGGTGCATCGCATTCATTCATGTCCGAAGATTTTGCATACAAGCACGATGTTAAATTTGAGCAGATGAACACTTCGGTAGTGGTAAAAACCCCCGCGGGACAATGTCAGACCTCCATGGTTGGCATTGACGTCCCTGTGGGAATCGAAGGGTTGGAGTTTCGTGCCTCGCCCATTATACTGAAGTCGTCTAACATTGACCTCATTCTGGGAATGGATTGGTTAAAGGCGCATACTGCTTCTATCGTTTGCGCCACTAAGACCGTCCATCTGCTACACCCTTCTGATGAAATAATTAGCTACGATGCTCATCTGGTTCGGAATGCCGAGGCCAGACTTTATGCCTTAAACGCATTGAACGCTGCACCACTTGAGGGCATTGAAAACATTCCCGTCGTGCGTGAATTCCTAGACGTCTTTCCTGAAGAACTCCCAGGGATTCCCCCTGCTAGAGCTGTCGAATTCGTCATCGACTTGAAACCAGGCACCACTCCTATAGCCAAGCGACCCTACAAGATGCCGCCGCATGAACTCCTTGAGCTTAAGGAGGAAATCGATAAATCTCTTCAAAGTGGTTTCATTCGCCCAAGTTGCTCTCCTTGGGGAGCACCTTCTCTCTTTGTCAAGAAGAAAGATGGGACAAACCGATTGGTCCAAGACTACCGTCCTATAAATCAAGCTACCATTCAGAATAAGTATCCTCTTCCTCGGATCAATGATCTGTATGATCAATTGGCTGGATCATCAGTGTTCTCTAAACTCGACTTGAGGTTGGGTTACCACCAGATCCGTGTTCGTGAGGAAGATATCCCCAAGACCGCATTTGTGACTCGTTATGGTTCATACGAGTACACCGTCATGTCTTTCGGCTTAACCAATGCTCCAGCCACCTTCTCTCGCCTGATGAACTATATATTCATGGATTACCTCGACAAGTTCGTCGTGGTTTATCTGGATGATATTCTGGTATTTTCCAAGAACGAAGAGGAACATGCTGAACATCTTCGCCTCGTGCTGGAAAAGCTACGAGAGCATCAACTTTATGCCAAGTTCTCCAAATGTGAATTCTGGCTTCCCGAAGTAACCTATCTTGGGCATGTCATCTCTAAGGATGGTATTGCCGTCAACCCTGAACGAGTTCAGGCTATTCTCGATTGGACTCCTCCGAAGAACGTTAAGCAAGTCAGAAGTTTTCTCGGTCTCGCCAGCTACTGCCGTCGATTCGTCGAGAACTTCTCCAAGATTGCCAGGCCTCTGACTAACCTATTGCATAAGGGCGTCAAGTTCCAGTGGACAGATAAATGTCAGGAAAGTTTCCAGGCACTCAAGGACAAGTTAACTTCTGCCCCAGTACTAGCTCCTCCTGATACTAAGAAGGACTTCGTCATTTACTGCGACGCTTCCCGTCAAGGACTAGGCTGTGTCCTAATGCAAGAGCGCAAAGTGGTTGCTTATGCCTCTCGGCAATTGCGCCCTCACGAAGAGAACTACCCAGTTCACGACCTCGAACTTGCTGCTGTCATTCATGCGCTAAAACAGTGGCGACATTACCTGCTCGGTAATCGCTGCGAGATCTTCACTGACCACCAAAGTCTGAAGTATCTGTTTACTCAGCCAGACCTGAACCTCCGTCAGCAGAGATGGATGGAGACTGTTGCAGACTTTGATTTGGGTATTTCCTATACGCCAGGCAAGGCTAATGTAATGGCTGATGCCTTGAGCCGCAAGTCTTACTGCAACCACCTCCAGGTTCACAAAGTCCAGCCCTCACTTGTTGAAGAATTCAGAAAGCTAAACCTCCATATTGCACCTCCGGGTGCACTCGCTCCCCCTCCTCCGGAGTTCCGCAAGATGAATCTCCGTGTTGTTTCCCAGGGTTCCCTCTATACCCTGGCTGTTGAACCCGATCTCGTGGGCACCATAAAGACAATGCAGGGATTTGACTCTGAAGTCTACAAGATTAAGCAAGACCTCAAAGAAGGAAGTCCCTCATCCTTCACTGTTGCTGATGATGGCGCCTTGTACTTCAAAGGCCGCCTAGTGGTGCCATGTAAGAAGGAAAACCTGAATATGACTCAGGAGGTTATGAAAGAAGCTCATGATACGCCTCTATGTATCCACCCTGGTAGTACGAAGATGTATCAAGACATTCGTCAGAGATTCTGGTGGTCTAACATGAAGCAAGACATTGCTCGTTATGTTGCTGAATGTGACGTTTGCCGTCGTATCAAAGCAGAACATCAAAGACCTGCTGGAACTCTGCAACCTATATCTATTCCTGAATGGAAATGGGACCACGTCGAGATGGACTTCATTACTGGATTTCCCAAATCGCAAAAGGGTAATGATGCTATTCTTGTCGTCATTGACCGACTTTCTAAGGTTGCACATTTTCTGGCGGTCAAAGAAACGATCACTGCTAGTCAGCTTGCAACTCTCTACATGACCAGAATTGTTTCGCTTCACGGTATTCCACTGGTTATCAGTTCAGACCATGGCAGTTTATTCACTTCAAGATTCTGGGCAAGTTTCCAAGAAGCTATGGGCACTCATCTGTCTTTCAGCACTGCTTTTCATCCTCAGTCACAAGGGCAAGTTGAACGTGTCAACCAAGTTCTCGAAGACATGCTTCGAGCTTGTGTTATTTCTTTCGGCAAGAAATGGGAGGAATCTCTTCCGTATGCTGAGTTCTCTTATAATAATAGCTATCAAGCTAGTCTGAAGATGGCCCCCTTCGAAGTGTTATATGGACGAAAGTGCCGAACCCCTCTGAACTGGTCAGAAACTGGGGAACGTCCACTCTTCGGTCCGGATATTATCCAACATGCCGAAGAACAAGTCCGCATTATTCGCGAGAATCTCAAGACTGCTCAGTCACGCCAAAAGAGTAATTATGACCGTCATCATAAAGACATGGTCTATCAACCTGGCGAAAAGGCCTATCTTCGAGTTACACCAATGAAGGGTGCTCACCGCTTCGGGATCAAGGGCAAGCTAGCTCCTCGCTATATTGGCCCATTCACTATTCTCGAGAGGCGTGGAAAAGTGGCATATCAACTGGAGCTTCCG
>NC_041386.1:715173845-715188075 GCF_002162155.2 Triticum dicoccoides | reverse complement strand
CGCCCCTGGACGCCCCTCCCGCGCTCACCGTGGTCTCGCCCGCGCCTTCCCGGTCCAGCGCCGTGGCCGCTGTTGTGCCCGCCGGCCACGCCCTGCCGTGGCCCGCCTCCCCTCTCGCCTGCAGCCGGCACCCAGCCCGCCTCGCCGGTGCTGGCGCGCGCGCCTGCGGCGGCCGCCCGGGTTCGCCCGTTAGCGGGTTGCGACCGCACCCTGCACCCAACGCCCGCAAGGCCCCATGGGCCACTGACCACGGGGGCCCGCCCCCAGAACGTTAAAAAAAATAAAAAAAATAAAAAGTATATAAAAATAAATAAAACAGTAATTAAAATGAAAACAAATTTAATTAATTAATTAATTAATTAAATTAATTAAGTTAATTAACCTTGATTAATTAATCTAATTAACATGTTAGCTTAATTAAACAGTGATTAGTTTAACTAAACCCTAATTAACCTAACAGAGTATGACAGGTGGGTCCCACTGGACCCACGCGTAAGTTTGACTTAGTCAACTCTATTGACTGCTGACGTCAGCATGACATCATGCTGACGTCATAAATCCATTTTCGAATTAAATAATTAATTAATTAAATTCCAGAAATTAATATAATCTTTAGAAAATGATATCTTTTAATCCGTAACTCGGATGAAAATACTTTCTACATGAAAGTTGCTCAGAACGACGAGACGATTCCGGATACGCAGTCCGTTCGTCCGCCACACACCCCTAACCTATCGAACTCGCAACTTTTCCCCTCCGGTTCATCAGTCCGAAAACGCGAAACACCGGGAATACTTTCCCGGATGTTTCCCCCTTTCATCGGTATCACCTACTACCGCGATTGGGCACACCTAGCATCGTTACTTGTCATGTCATGCATCGATATGCATTTGTTTGCATGGTATTCATTGTTTCTTCCCCCTCTTCTCTCCGGTAGACTACGAGACCGACGCTGCTGCTGCCCAGTTCGACTACGGAGTTGACGACCCCTCTCTCTTGCCAGAGCAACCAGGCAAGCCCCCCCCCCCTTGATCACCAGATATCGCCTATTCTTATCTATACTGCTTGCATTAGAGTAGTGTAGCATGTTACTGTTTTCCGTTGATCCTATTCTGATGCATAGCCTGACATTGTTGCTACAACTGTTGATACCTTACCTGCAATCCTAAATGCTTAGTATAGGATGCTAGTTCTTCAACATTGGCCCTATATTCTTGTCAGTCTGCCTTGCTATACTATTGGGCCGTGATCACTCGGGAGGTGACCACGGGTATATACTATACATACATACATACTATACAGATGGTGACTAAAGTCGGGTCAGCTCGAAGAGTACCCGCGAGTGATTCACGGATTGGGGGCTGAAAGGACCTTTGTCCCGACGGCCCTCTGTGTGGATCTTTGTGGCGGAGCGACAGGGCAGGTTGAGACCGCCTAGGAGAGAGGTGGGCCTGGCCCTGGTCGGCGTCCGCGGTTGCTTCATAATAACACGCTTAACGAGATCTTGGTATTTGATCTGAGTCTGGCTACGAGCCTATACGCACTAACCATCTACGTGGGAGTAGTTATGGGTATCCCGATGTCGTGGTATCAGCCGAAGCACTTCAGACGTCAGCGACGGAGCGGCGCGCGCCGAATTGGACTGGAACGCCACTAGGCTAGGTCTGCTTTCGGCCGCGTACGCAACGTGCAGGTGTGCTATGGGCGATGGGCCCAGACCCCTGTGCGCTTAGGTTTAGACCGGCGTGCTGGCCTCTCTGTTTTGCCTAGGTGGGGCTGCGACGTGTTGATCTTCCGAGGCCGGGCATGACCCAGGAAAGTGTGTCCGGCCAAATGGGATCAAGCGTGTTGGGTTATGTGGTGCACCCCTGCAGGGAAGTTAATCTATTCGAATAGCCGTGATCTTCGGTAACAGGACGACTTGGAGTTGTACCTTGACCTTATGACAACTAGAACCGAATACTTAATAAAACACACCCTTCCAACTGCCAGATACAACCGGTGGTCGCTCTACCTCAGGGATATGAGGAGGGGATCGCCGGGTAGGATTATGCTATGAGATGTTACTTGGAGATGCTACTTGGAGGACTTCGACCTACCCTCTTCTGCCTGCTGCAAGACGAAGGTGACCAGAAGCGTAGTCTTCGACAGGATTAGCTATCCCCCTCTTATTCTGGCATTCTGCAGTTCAGTCCACTGATATGGCCCTTTACACATATACCCATGCATATGTAGTGTAGTTCCTTGCTTGCGAGTACTTTGGATGAGTACTCACGGTTGCTTTCTCCCCCCTTTTCCCCCCTTTCCCTTCTTTCTGGTTGTCGCAACCAGATGCTGGAGTCCAAGAGCCAGACGCCACCGTCGACGACGACCCCTACTACACTGGAGGTGCCTACTACTACGTGCTGCCCGCTGATGACGACCTGGAGTAGTTTAGGAGGATCCCAGGCAGGAGGCCTGCGCCTCTTTCGATCTGTATCCCTGTTTGTGCTAGCCTTCTTAAGGCAAACTTGTTTAACTTATGTCTGTACTCAGATATTGTTGCTTCCGCTGACTCGTCTATGATCGAGCACTTGTATTCGAGCCCTCGAGGCCCCTGGCTTGTATTATGATGCTTGTATGACTTATTATATTTGTAGAGTTGTGTTGTGATATCTTCCCGTGAGTCCCTGATCTTGATCGTACACATTTGCGTGCATGATTAGTGTACGATTGAATCGGGGGCGTCACAGAGGCCAAAGTAGGTTTGGGGGAAGGAAGCGCGTGAGCAGCCCATGGCAAGGGCAGTGTCGTTAGCAGCAGCATCATCTATGTGTAGGGTTGCGATCGTAGTTTTGGAGAATTTTATGGCTAGCCCAGTGGCGTTGGCGAAGTTGGCTAGAATTTCTTTTAGTGCGACAGCAGCATCAGTCGAGGTGGCGGCAACGGTCAGAGTATCGTCTGCGTACTGGCGGACGGTGGGTGGTAGATGAGAGAAGATGGGGTGGTGGAGCGAGGCATGTGTGTTTCTGAAGATAAGCTGTTGGAGCAGGTCTGCTACGATCAGGAAGAGGTAGGGGGAGATGGGGTCGCCCTGCCGCAGTCCATTTTTGCAGTCTATCCAATTGCCTGGGACACCATTCAAAAGAATGGTGGTTTTGCTTGTAACAAGGATATTCTGGATCCAGCCGCGGAAGGTGTGGGAGAAGCCCCGGGCGAGGAGGATTTTGTCAAGAGCAGGCCAAGCGACCGAGTCGAAAGCTTTCCTAAAGTCTAGTTTGAAAACCATAGTAGGCTTTTTCCTAGTGTGGCATGAGCTAATGAGGTCGGCGGCGAAGATGTAATTCTCAGCTATATTCCTCCCTGGTATAAACCCTGTCTGATTGCTATGAACTAGTAACGGGATGAAGGGCTTGAGGCGAGTGGTCAAGACTTTGGCAACAGCTTTGATAGGGCAATTTTGGAGCGATATGGGCCGGAAGGCGTCTGGAGAGGTAGGCTGATCTTTTTTAGGGAGAAGAACAATGTGAGCTCGGTTTACTCTTTCCGTGTCGGCGGTGCCTTAATGGAATTGTGAGAAGAAAGGGAGGACGAGGCTTTTAACGGTGGGCCAGTATGTACGGTAGAACGCAGGCCCAAAACCATCTGGGCCAGGACTGGCCTGCGGATTCATTTGAAAGAAAGCTGTTTTTATTTTTGATTCCGAGAAGTTTTCATGCAAGACATGCAGGCCAGGGATGGGATTTGGATAGATGTGATGGAGGTCGAACGCCCATGACGTGTTGGTAGGGGTACCGATGAGGGATACGAAAAAATCACGGAGGATCTTGGCCTTTTGGTGATGAGATGAGAAATCGTGGCCATTGTGAGTGAGAGTATAAATCTTGTTTTTCCTAAGGCGCTGTGAGGCTGATACGTGAAAGAATTTCGTGTTTTCGCCACCATGGGTAGCCCGGGAAACCTTTGCACGCCACCGCCAATACATCGTCTTTTCTTGGATAGTGAATTTGAGAAGAGAGATGATAATCTTGCGAGTGAGGATCTCGGGTTGCGATAGAGGCCTGTATTCTTCGGCACGATCCAGGGCCGAGATGGCTATTTTGCACCGTGATTCGCGGAGAGGGGTGGGGGTGCGAGAACGTGCCCAAGCTTTGAGTTCGGATCTTGATTTTTTGAGAGCTGCGGTAATCGTACTTGAACAACAACCACTTCAAAGAAGCATCATTCATTCTTTAAAGACAACTTGCTATCTCTGTGCTCAAATTTCTGAAATCACAAGACATCAAGCTGACCCAATATCAAAGGAAAATTAAGAAAGGTTTCAACAGTACTTTGTGGTCCAGTGTGCAATTGTTTAATGCAATGCAATTCACGTTTGATATTGATGCTGAACCTCTGATCTTATCTTTCCGTACGAGATTTCATCATGAAAATCTGCAGAGTACTGGCTCAATCAGCTCATGTCATCTCGTGGAGAGAGTACCATGGATTTGTGTATTTTGCATGATAGCAGAAAAGTTTAGACAAGGACCAAACATCCAAGTCTATGCTGCAAGAATGTCTCACTGCCAAATCAAATTACCAAGTCATTCGTTCTCCACAAGAGGAAAACAAGTTGCTGGATTTAGGCAAGGATCAAGCATCCATGTCTATAGCTGTGATCACCTACAGAATGTAGGTGACGCATGTGCTTGGATGTTCAGGCGGGGTATGCAATATGCATGCATGGTTTGGAGGATGGGGTTAAGTTGTTAGAATGCAGCTCTTTTTTATGCGAGCAGTTTTCTGTTTCATGTAATGTATACTATTGTTATGATTGGAGGTTCTGGTAACTTTTCGTGGCTATATGCACATTTTTTACCATTAAGTGTAGATGTACTTTTGGTGTTTTATAGTGGATGAGCTGATGTAGCAGTTTAAATGGATGTGGTATATTTTGTAATGTTCAGAAGTAGAGTAAGATTCATAAAGCCTGGAAGTGAAGCTTGACTAAGATCAAAATTGAACATGCCGAAAGAGAAGAAAATGACCTTGCGGGGAAAAGAAGATTGGTCAAAGAACCCAACAAATGGAGTGTTTGATGCCCATGATTAAAATATGATTGCTTCGGTCAACTGACCGCAGCCCTCAGCGAAACTATACTGCATGTTAATACTATATATCTTATTTTCAGATCTGAATATCCAGGCTATCCATGGACACATAAAGAATCTACGGTGGCAACCAGAAGGGGATAAATCAAGCTCATCGCAGACGAGGTTGGGGTTTGGAAAATCAGCGAAAAGAGCCCCACAATCGACAACCAAATTGCAATAGCACAACAGAGTTGTGAATTATAGTCGAGTAGTAGAATTAACACAGACAGACAGGCATCTGCTACTACATACTACATACTAGATAGTTAGATAAGATATAGATAGAGATGGACCAAATAAAACCTCAACTCAGTTGGATTCAACAAGATGAGGGCGCTTGTGGGCATCAGCTTCCTCATCACTTGCAGAGTAATCATCATCACTGGCGGCGTAATCTTTACCTCCAAGATTAAGATTGATCAGAGCCTTCTCGTCTTCATCAGGCACGTACCGGATGTAGCCATTGCCTATGAGGCGCACCTCTTCCTCAGGGGTAGCAATTCGGCAACTGCGTTCAATTGGGTCCATATCCTTCCATCCACGCACAGGGTGTCGAATGGGGCCTTCATTGGCCTCGTCCTCATCGACCTCGTAGTAGCCGTAGTTGTTCAGTCCATCGATGACCTTCTGCCGGAACACCTCAAACTCCACATCAATCTTGGCAAGGTAGGCCGCGTCCTCCTCGTGCTGCCGCTTCTTCTCTGCGATGAGCTCCGGCGGGTCACAGTCGGCTAGGCAATCCAGGTAGTCGGCGCTGGGGAAAGGCTCCGGCTTCAGCGCGAGTATGGTCATGATCTCGCTCTTGGTCAGCCGACGCTTAGATTTGCTTCCACCTTGTGCTGCGTCTGCTGCTGGAGCCACGGTTGCATTGGCCCCAGCCTGCTTGGGGACGAAAGATGACAGCTTGGCCTTTCCCAGCATCTTGTCCTCCCTCCTCGCTGATTCGAGCAGATCCGACGATCCCTCCGGCCGCTGCTCACCGCTGGATCCGGCCACCGCCTTCCTCCTGCAGAGGGGACGCGTAACAGGACCATGGCCGCCGGCCACCGCACCCTCCGTAGACTTGGCGGCGGTGCACGGCCTCATCATACACTTCCTCGCCGCCGCCTCCTTCTTCTTCTTCTTGTTACCCGCCATGGCCTTGCTTATTGATCGCCGAGCGATCCCTCTCCCCTCGACGATGGATTTCGCGGCTCGGTTGCCTGCGCTGATTTGGGGATTTGGGGGAGGCGGCGGCGCCGTCTGGATCTATCTGCTCCTATATAAAGAAGAAGAAGAAGCGGAAGAGGAACCCTAGCCGATCGAGCGGGCCCTTCTTCACTCCGGACCCAGTCGGTATCGGCCTGGCCCCTGACTCCGAACACCACTCCAGTTGGGCCGGGCCCCTGCCTGCCACTTCCTCTATCCTCTCTTTCCTTTTCCTTTTCCTTTTTCTATCTATCTATTTTCCTTTCTTCCCTACAAAAAACTCTATTTCTTTCTACCCCTCAAAATGAAAAAATATATATATTTCTTTCTCACCCTCAAAAAACAAATCTATATTTCCTTTCTTAGACACATGCTTTTGGTCCGGAGTTAGATCGACATCCTTGAGACTTATCTTGTATTACCATGAATATTTTTTTAAAAAAAAATCTTAATTTCTTTTTCATTTCACTCCATATCTTTTCCTAAATTTCTTTACCACAACCACCCCTAGACTCCAAACTCGGCGGGTGCCTCTATGTCTCGCTTCACCATAGACGGAGGGAAGCCTCATTTTTTTCCCACCCTTTTCTTCTTCTTTTTTGCTTTATTTTTAAAACTTTTGTTTACTCTTCCAAATATTCTAAATAAATATATTTAAAAGAGCACTTTGCATATGCCATCTGGAAAAAAATGTAGCCAAGCATTTCAAAAATATTAAATCTGCATAAGAAAAATGTTTCACATGTATGCAAGAATACCATTTGTATGAAAAAAAATTGATCATGTATTTATAAATTGTTAACCAAGCATTTAAGAAAAATGGTTAAAAAATAATTACAAAAATGTAATCCCCTATACTACCAACTCGACGGGCTCCTCTATGTCTCGCTTCACGAGAGAGAGAGGGAAGCCTCACCTCAAGGGAGGCACGAGATGGGACGGCAAAGGCGCACGGGAGGCCATCGCCTCGTCTTCTTCTTCTTCTTCTTCTTCTTCTTCTTTGCATCATTTTTCTTCTTCCAAATAACCTAAATATATGTCTTGTAAAAAATACTTTACACAAGCCATTTGAAAAAAAATGTTAACCAAGCATTTGAAAAATATTAAATGTGTATAAGAAAAATGTTTCTCATGTATACAATGAATACAATGTGTGTGAAAATAATTTGATCATGTATCTATAAAATGTTAATCGGGCATTTGAAAATGCCAAATGTATATAGAAAAACTAATGATCATGTATTAAAAAAATTAAGCTTGCATTTAAAAACAAATCTTTATCAAGCATTTAAAAAATATTAACCATGTACAGAAAAAAATGGTTAATCTTGGATTTGAAAAATGTTAATCAAGCATTTGAAAAAATCTACATTTCTTTACCACCACCCATAGACTCCGAACTTGACGGGCGCCTCTATGTCTCTCTTCACCATACACGGAGGGAAGGCTCACCTCAAGGGAGGCCACAACCTCAGTTTTTTTCCACTTTTTTATTGTTCTTTTTTGCCTTACTTTTAAAAAATTGATTATTCTTCCAAATAATCTAAATAGATATATTTTTAAAAGCACTTTGCATATGCCATCTGAAAAAAAATGTAAACCAAGCATTTGAAAAATATTAATTGTGTATAAGAAAAATGTTTCGCATGTATACAAAAATACCATCAGTATGAAAAAAATTGAACATGTATTTATAAATTGCTAACCAGGCATTTAAGAAAAATGGTATAAAATAATTACAAAAATGTTAATCAAGCATTCGAAAAAATGTTCAACGTGCGTAGAAAAATATGTTGCCCACGCATTAAAAAAGTATAATCTTCCATTTGTTAAAATATTAATCAACTATTTAAAAAATGTTAACCATGTATAGAAAATAAAATGTTAATCTTGGATTTGTAAAATGTTAATAAAGCATTTAAAAACAAATATGTATAGAAAAACTATTGACCATGTATTAGAAAAATGTTAATCTTGCATTTAAAAAACATTTTCAAGAATTTAAAAAATGTTTGTATTGTATTTGAAAAATGTTAAATGTGTATAGGAAATTCTTTTCATGTATACAAATAATACAATGTGTATAAATAAATTGATCATGTATTTATAAATTTTTAATCAGGCATTTGAAAACAAGACCTATCTTGTATTACCATGAATATTATTGAATAATAAATAAAGTGTGTTTGGACTAAAAAAATCTAATTTTTTTGCAACCACCACGCCTGGGCTCCAAACTTGACTGGGGCGCACGGGAGGCAAGTGCCTCGTTTTCTTTACTTTTTTTTCTTCTTTTTTGGCTTTATGTTTTCATCTTTTGTTTATACTTCCAAATAATCTAAATCCATATATTTTAAAAAGAAATTTACCTAAACCATTTAAAAAAATGTTAACCATGCATTTTAAAAATGTTAGATGTGTATAAGGAAAATGTTTCTCATGTATACAATAAATACAATATGTATGAAAAAAATGGATCATGTATTTATCAAATGTTAATCAGCTCTGGTACATGAATTTCATGCTGGAACAGCTCATTTGGAAAATCTCAATGATGCCTTTATTACTCTTATTCCAAAAAAGCAGTCTCTTGAATCTGTTGGTGACTTTAGACCAATCTCTCTCACCAGTGTAGGTCTGAAGTTCCTCACTAAACTACATGTGAATAGGTTTCAGGAGGAAATCACCAAATGTGTGCATAAGAATCAATATGGTTTCATCAAATTATGAACAATTCAGGACTGTCTTGCTTGGACTTTTGAGTACATTCATCAGTGCAATCAATCCAAGAAACATATTATTTTGCTTAAGCTAGATTTTGAAAAGGCTTTTGATTCAATACAACATGAGGCAATTATCAAAATTCTAATAGCAAAGGTCTTTGACAATAGATGGGTCACATGGATTAGACAACTTCTGTCTTCTGTAACTTCTTCAGTATCATTAAATGGAGTGCCTCGAAACCATTTTAAATGCAAGTGGTGTTGTAAAACAAGGGGACCCTATTTCTCCTTTGCTCTTTGTCATTGCTGCAGATCTTTTGCAAACAATGATTAACAACCTACTGCATCAGGGTATGATTAGTCTGCCTTTTGCCAACCCATGCTCCTGATTACCAGTGGTTCACTATGCTGATGACACTGTTGTTCTTGACTGCTGAAAGCTCTCAATTGGAGGCCCTTAAAAAAGTTCTCAGTTCTTTCTCAATGGCAACTGGTCTTCAGATCAATTATCACAAGTCCTCCATGCACCCCATCAATGTAAATGGTGCTTTTGCTACTAGCTTATCTGCCCAATTTGGCTGTCAGTTGGGTACAATGCCCTTTACATATTTGGGTCTGCCCGTGGGCACTACCTGACCTAGAATCCATGATCTTTTGCCTCTGTGGACTGCATGGAGAGGAGACTCATAGCTAGTTCTTGGTTTCTGCCCCAAGGAAGCAGGCTGCAACTGGTTAATTTAGTCATATCTTCTCTGCCTATTTTTTCTTTGTAGCATGTCAATTCCTCAAGGTATCTTGAAGCAGTTGGAAAGAATTCAAAGACAGTGTTTATGGAGAAAATATGGTCAGGATGGCCTTTGATTTGTAGGCGCAAACACAAGGGTGGTCTTGGAATCCTTAATCTTGGACTGCAGAATGAAGCTCTGTTCTTAAAACATCTTAATAAATTTTATAACTGAGTGGCTGTGCCATGGGTTCATTTGGTTTGGGACTCATATTATTTTCAGAGAGTTCCTCATGACACAACCATTTGTGGATCTTTCTACTGTAGAGATATTTCTAAGCTCATGGACAATTTTAGGGCAGTCACATCTGTTACTGTCAATAAAGGAGACATTGTGCTCTTTTGGTCAGATCATTGGCAGATTGGCAACAATTGCACTCCTCTTCAAGATAGATTTCCAAGCTATTTTCATATTGCCTTCATAAAAACCTATCTGTCATGGAAGTTTTTCAGAGTGAGATTTTTCAGCAGATGTTCTCTTTACCTCACTCTGAATTAGCTTTCCAAGAACTCAATCAGTTGACTTCCATGATGGCAAATATCAACCTGGATAGTGGGAATTCCGATACTTGGTCATGGAGGCATGGTAAGAGCTTAGAGTACTCTGCCAAGAAATTCTATGATTTTGTGCATCAACCAGTATTGGCAAATCCCGTACTAAGCTGGATCTGGAGGAGTTGTTGCACCATCTCGATCAAAATGTTTGCTTGGCTAGTCATAATGGGCAGGATTAACACTAAAGACATGATACATCGTAGGCACTAGAGAATCAATGATGGGCCTGAATGTGTCCTTTGTCCAACTGGGGCTCTTGAGGACATGAATCATCTTTTCTTCCAGTGTAACTTAAGTGTGCGTATATGGAATTGTCTTTAGATTGTTTGGATGGATAGCAATGATATGGTGCAAATTGCTTTACATGCGAGAAATGACTTCAATAAGCCCTTCTTTTCTGAAGTGGTTTTTCTTGCATGGTGGAATATTTGGAAAGTCGGGAATGATAGGGCTTTCAGACATATCAGACCAACTTTGAGGCAATGGAAGAATGGGTTCATCCATGACATTACCCTCCTCACTCACAGGATCAAAAGAAGATACAAAGATGCCCTTCTTAAATGGATTGCCTTCCTGCCTCCTTGAAGAGGTCCTTGTATTTCAGACTCTTGGTAGAGTTCTTTGTATTTCTTAGTTTTGTATAGTTTTACTACTTTTTAATAGCTCAATAGCTTTGTTTCTTCTTTTCTTTTAGTCTTGTTCCTCATCTTGAGGAACCTTTTGTACTTTTGTTCTTCCTGTTCTAATAAAATGATGTGGGGTGTAAGCCCTGCAGTCTTCAAGGTAAATAAAATGTTAATCACCTATTTGAAAAAATGTTAAAATACTCTAAAAATGTTAAATGTATATAAAAAATGTTGATCGTGTATTGAAAAAATGTTAATCTTGCACTTAAAACACAAATCTTGATCAAGTATTATGAAAATGTTAACCATGTATAGAAAAATGTTAATCTTGTATTTGAAATTTTTTTAATCAACCATTTGAAAATTGTTAAAAATGTGTATACAAAAACTCTTGACTGTGCCTTGCATTTAGAAAATGTTAATCAAATATTTAAAAAATGTTAAACATTTATACAAAAAATGTTGACCATGTATTAAGAATTGTTAATCTTGTATTTCAAAAATCTTAATTAAGCATTTGAAAATGTTAATCTTATATTTGAGAAAGGTCAAACGTGTTTTCGAAAAATGCTCTTAATGTATATGAAAACGTAGAATGAAAACTAAAGAAAAAAAGATAAACAAAAAATAATGAAAGCCGAAAAAGCAACCAAAGAAAAATACAAAACAAAAAAGAAAACTGAAGAAACTAGTGCAAAAAGAATGGAAAATGGTTAAAGCCGATAAAGAAAGAAAACCTGTTGGAAGCCCACAAAGAAACAAAAGTACCAAAATTGCTTTATTTTCACTTTTGAACTTTTGTTTATATTTTCAAATAATCCAAATAAGTATATTTTAAGACACACTTTACATAAACTATTTCAAAATAAATGTTAGCCAAGCATTTTAAAAATGTTAAATGTGTATAAGGAAAATGTTTCCCATGTATACAATAAATATGATTTGTATGAAAAATAATTGATCGTGTATTTATAAAATGTTAATTAGGCATTTGAAAAAAGTTAAAAAGTTTTATAAATTTTAATCACGCATTTAGAAAATATTAAATGTTTATAGAAAAAATGTTGACCATGTATTACAAATTAATCTTGCATTTGAAAAAAGTTAGGCAAGCATTTAAAAAATATTAACCTTGTATAGAAAAAAATATCAATCATGTCTTTTCAAAATGTTAATCAAGCATTTGGAAATGTAAAAAATGTGTATGCAAACAATGTTGACCATGTATTAAAAAATTGTTAATCTTGCATTTAAAAATATGTTAATCTTGCATTTTGGAAAATATTAATCCATTATTTGTAGGAAAGATGTTAAACGTTTATAGAAAAAAAATACCAATCTTGTACTTGAAAAATGTTAATCAAGCATTTGAATTTTTTTTCAGAACATGTATGAAAAAAATGTCGACCATGTATTATAAAATGTTAATCCTGCATTTAGGAAAATGTTAATCAAGCATACAAAAATGTTAACCCTTCATAGAAAAAAAGTCAACCATGTATTAAAAATTGTGAATCTTGTATTTGAAAATGTTAAGAATGTGTATACAAATCATGTTGACCATGTATTCAAAAAATGTTTATCATACATTTTTAAAAATAATAATTAAACATTCGAAAAATATTAATAATTTATAGAAATAAATGTTGACCATGTATTAATCTTGTAGTTGAAAAATATTTATCTTGCATTTTACAAATGCTAAAACCGTGTATAGAAAAAATGTTGACCATCTCTTAAAAAACTATTAAACTTGTTTTTGAGAAATGCTAAACATGTATTAGAAAATTGTTCCTGACGTATAGTGAAACAAGAATAAATAAAGAAAAAGAAAATAATGGAAACTAAAAAAGAAACCAAAGAAAAAAGAAAATGAAAAGAAAACCAAAGAAACGACGGTGGGGTGCCTTCGGCTCGCTATAATGCTTGTAGTCGTTGCTAGGTGGTCTACGGATCTGGATGTGATTTTTATTATTTCTGGTGTTCATTGTACTATCATGATTGAAGATGAATAGATCGGAAGTTTTCTCGCAAAAAAAGGTAATTTCTTGGACCGAGACATGCAAACAACAATACAAGATGCATTTGAACTAACATGTTGTATCTGTTGATTTCCAAATCGATGCATTTGAACATTGAACTAAAAAAACTGTGTATATGTATGGATTAAACCAGAATTGATGCATTTTTATGATCTTTATTTCATGGTATAGAAAAATAAGATGTAGATATATGGAAAGAGTGGATGAAGCATATTGATTACGTATTCTTTTGTATCTCTTAATATTATTTGCATTTGTTGTCATGTTGTATCTATTTTGTTTGACCCTTAACATTGAGTTTATGTTCTATATATTGTGCATTTGAGCAAATTTTTGTATGCTTTAGCATGAGGTGGTTCTCAAATAGCCGTGAGGTATTTTTCGGATAGTTCTTTGTGTAAGAAAAAATTGAGGGTCTCATTTTGTATTTCTTCCCGGGCCCCAAATTTTGACGACAGCCGTGAGTATTTGGTGGTGGATATGCAGTGGTACTATTGTCGCACACGTTTTTTTACTTACTAAGAGCATCTCCAATAGAAGATGCAAATTTGGAGATGTAGAACAGGAGATGTAAAATTTTGGAGCATCTCCAAAAGGTGCTTTTTACATCTCCAAAAAAAAGGCAACTCCAACAGATGATGTAAATTGGTGATGTAAAAGTGCAACTCCAATAGATGATGCAAGTGGAGATGTACAAACTAGAATTAGGGTGGGTGAGCTGCGGCGGCCATAACATGGCGTTCAAATCGAGGCAGCGGCCACGGGGCAAAAGGTGTGTGGCGGGGCGGCGGCGGGTGTGGGGGCTGGAGGTGGCGGATGAGCAGCGGCGACAGCAGAAACGATATGGGTGGCGGCAGCGGGGGAGCGAAAAATATGGCTGATTTGCGACGTGCGGGCGGAGCGGCGATGCGGTGGTGGCAGGGATAGGTAGCAGGGTTGCGGCAGGGCTGGGGATGGACGGACGGATGGGCGGCAGCAGTGGCGTTTTCGGGCACAAATCGCCAGCGGCGGAGGCGGGTAGTCGTCGGCGTAGCAGACTCAAACCAGCAGGGCAACGCCAGGGATAGGCGACGGGGTCGGGGATGGGCCGATGGGTGGCAGAAGTGGCGTTTTCGGCACAAATCGCCAGCGGCGGAGGCGGGCAGTCGTCGGCGTAGCGGACTCAAACCGGCAAGGCAGCGGCGGGGATAGGCGGCGG
>NC_041386.1:715131502-715173403 GCF_002162155.2 Triticum dicoccoides | reverse complement strand
AGGCGGCGGGGTCGGGGATGGGCCGATGGGTGGCAGCAGTGGCGTTTCCGGGCACAAATCGCCGGCGGCGGAGGCGGGCAGTCAGCGTAGCGGACTCAAGTCGGCAGGGCGGCGGCGGGGATAGGCGGCGGGGTTGGGGATGGGCCGATGGGTGGCAGCAGTGGCGTTTCCGGGCACAAATCGCCGGCGGCGTAGGCGGGCAATCATCGGCGTAGCGGACTCAAACCGGCGGGGTGGCGGGGTCGGGGATGGGCCGACCGGCGACACCGGCGCGTTTCAGGGCAAAACATCGTGGGCGGGCGGACGGGCGGAAGTGAAATGAAGGCGGTTGGGCGGTTTGCCCGCGGCCACTAGTTTTACATCTCCGGTAGATGGAGATGTAAATTTGAATCGTGAGGTGTTGTATTTTATATCTCCAAGAGGAGGAAAAATATTTTTTTTGCATCTACATCATCTGTTGGAGAGTGGTGTTTGGGCCTTGAAGATGCAAAAGTTAGTTAATTTTGCGTCTACATTATCTATTGGAGATGCTCTGTGATAAGTGCTCCTATCACACGGGCTCTTCAGTAGTGCATTGTGTTCGATGTGTCCATCAGCACCCATTGTTTCTCTCCCGGAAACGCGTGTGCGGTATGGACTTGTAGCACACATTTAAAGATGCCGAAACATGTGTGCTATTGTGGATAATCGCATACGTTAGTCGTCAGTGCGAACGTGTGTGCTGTAGGTTTCCATCACATAAGTTTTGCTTTTTGTAACCGTGTGAACCGTAATGACCCATGGACCAGCTGTCCAGCTGGGTTTCCCCAAAAATTTAATCCCTGCAGTTTATAATTCTCCAGAATTTGAATTGGAAATTCTCCAATTTTAAACAACGATCAACATAGATAGGTAGACCGATGAGCATCATACACAGATTCGGATAGATCTTTCATCATATACAGACATCTGCAAGAAATATGTGAGATAATAGAATAGATAGAGATGAACCAAATGCAATCCTCTTCTCAGCTTGATTCGACAGGAGGAACAAGCTTGTGATCCTCAGCTCCTTCCCCTTCAAGGTCCTCTTCACGGCTGAGCCGAGCATCATCCTCTTCATAGCCACTCATGAAATCATCGTCGCTCGGAATATCATCCAGAAGAGCATCGTCCTCGTTAGAGTAAATAGTATAAAATTACTAGTTTACAGACTATGGTTCCAAAAAACTACCACTTTTTAATTTTTCTTAGAAAGCTACCAAACGCGCGGTCCGCTGTTTCAAAAAACCCAAACCCGCGGTGACTAGCGATTTAACCGTTTTTCTGACGGATTGGGCCCATCTGTCAGCCCACGTGGCCACGCGCGCTCACGGCGCGGCAGTTAACGGCCGTTAGCCCGTGCGGTCCGGTCGGAACGAAAGTAGTTGGTCGGGCCACACACTCTCTCACTCCCCCTCCTCTCCCCCTCCTCTCCCCTGAAGGAAATATGCCCTAGAGGCAATAATAAAGTTATTATTTATTTCCTCATATCATGATAAATGTTTATTATTCATGCTAGAATTGTATTAACCAGAAACATGATACATGTGTAAATACATAGACAAACATATAGTCACTAGTATGCCTCTACTTGACTAGCTCATTAATCAAAGATGGTTATGTTTCCTAACCATAGACATGTGTTGTCATTTGATTAATGAGATCACATTATTAGGAGAATGATGTGATTGACATGGCCCATTCCGTTAACCTAGCACTTGATCGTTTAGTATATTGCTATTGCTTTCTTCATGACTTATACATGTTCCTGTAACTATGAGATTATGCAACTCACGTTTACCGGAGGAACACTTTGGGTACTACCAAACGTCACAACATAACTGGGTGATTATAAAAGAGTACTACAGGTGTCTCCGAAGGTACATGTTGAGTTGGCGTATTTCAAGATTAGGTTTTGTCACTCCAATTGTCGGAGAGGTATCTCTGGGCCCTCTCGGTAATGCACATCACTATAAGCCTTGCAAGCAATGTGACCAATGAGTTGGTTACGGGATGATGCATTACGTAACGAGTAAAGAGACTTGCCGGTAACGAGATTGAACTAGGTATTGGATACCGACGATCGAATCTCGGGCAAGTAACATACCGATGACAAAGGGAACAACGTATGTTGTCATGCGGTTTGACCGATAAAGATCTTCGTAGAATATGTAGGAACCAATATGGGCATCCAGGTTCCGCTATTGGTTATTGACCGAGAATAGTTCTAGGTCATGTCTACATAGTTCTCGAACCCGTAGGGTCCGCACGCTTAACGTTACGATGACAGTTTTATTATGAGTTTATAAGTTTTCATGTACCGAAGTTTGTTCAGAGTCCCGGATGTGATCACGGACATGACGAGGAGTCTCGAAATGGTCGAGACATAAAGATTGATATATTGGACGACTATATTCGGACACCGGAAGTGTTCCGGGTGATTTCGGAGAAAACCGGAGTGCCGGAGGGGTTACCGGAACCCCCAGGGGAAGTATTGGGCCTTAGTGGGCCTGAGGGAAGAGAGAGGGCAGCAGCCCAGGAGGTGGCGCGCCCCTCCCATAGGGAGTCCGAATTGGACTAGGGGAGGGGGCGCGGCCCCTCTTTCCCTCTCCCTCCCTTTCCTTCCCCCTTCCTCCTTCCTAGTTGGACTAGGAAAGGGGAGTCCTACTCCCACTAGGAGGAGGACTCCCCCCTCCTTGGCGCGCCCCCTAGGGCCGGCCGGCCTCCCCCTTGCTCCTTTATATATGGGGGCAGGGGGGCACCCTAGAGACACACAAGTTGATCTACGGATCGTTCCTTAGCCGTGTGCGGTGCCCCCCTCCACCATATTCCACCTCGGTCATATCGTCGCGGAGTTTAGGCGAAGCCCTGCGCCGGTAGAACATCATCATCGTCACCACGCCGTCGTGCTGACGGAACTCATCCCCGAAGCTTTGCTGGATCGAAGCCCGGGGATCGTCATCGAGCTGAACGTGTGCTGAACTCGGAGATGCCGTACGTTCGGTGCTTGGATCGGTCGGATCGTGAAGACGTACGACTACATCAACCGTGTTGTGCTAACGCTTCCGCTTACGGTCTACGAGGGTACGTGGACGAACACTCTCCCCTCTCGTTGCTATGCCATCACCATGATCTTGCGTTTGCGTAGGAATTTTTTTGAAATTACTACGTTCCCCAATAGTGGTATCAGAGCCTAGGTTTTATGCCTTGATATTATATGCACGAGTAAAACACAAATGAGTTGTGGGTGATACAAGTCATACTGCTTACCAGCATGTCATACTTTGGTTCAGCGGTATTGTGAGATGAAGCGGTCCGGACCGACATTACGCGTACGCTTACGCGAGACTGGTTTCACCGTTACGAGCACTCGTGCTTAAAGGTGGCTGGCGGGTGTCTGTCTCTCTCACTTTAGCTGAATCGAGTGTGGCTACGCCCGGTCCTTGCGGAGGTTAAAACAGCACCAACTTGATGAACTATCGTTGTGGTTTTGATGCGTAGGTAAGAACGGTTCTTGCTAAGCCCGTAGCAGCCACGTAAAATTTGCAACAACAAAGTAGAGGACGTCTAACTTGTTTTTGCAGGGCATGTTGTGATGTGATATGGTCAAGACGTGATGCTATATTTTATTGTATGAGATGATCATGTTTTTTAACCGAAGTTATCGGCAACTGGCAGGAGCCATATGGTTGTCGCTTTATTGTATGAAATGCAAACGCCCTGTAATTGCTTTACTTTAGCACTAAGCGGTAGCGATAGTCGTAGAAGCAATAGATGGCGTAACGACAACGATGCTACGATGGAGATCAAGGTGTCGCGCCGGTGACGATGGTGATCACGACGGTGCTTCGAAGATGGAGATCACAAACACAAGATGATGATGGCCATATCATATCACTTATATTGATTGCATGTGATGTTTATCCTTTATGCATCTTATCTTGCTTTGATTGATAGTAGCATTTTAAGATGATCTCTCACTAATAATCAAGAAGTGTTCTCCCTGAGTATGCACCGTTGCGAAAGTTCTTCGTGCTGAGACACCACGTGATGATCGGGTGTGATAGGCTCTACGTTCAAATACAACAGGTGCAAAACAGTTGCACACGCGGAATACTCAGGTCATACTTGACGAGCCTAGCATATACATATGGCCTCGGAACACGGAGACCGAAAGGTCGAGCGTGAATCATATAGTAGATATGATCAACATAGTGATGTTCACCATTGAAACTACTCCATCTCACGTGATGATCGGACATGGTTTAGTTGATTTGGATCACGTGATCACTTAGATGACTAGAGAGATGTCTGTCTAAGTGGGAGTTCTTAAGTAATATGATTAATTGAACTTAAATTTATCATGAACTTAGTACCTGATAGTATTTTGCTTGTCTATGTTTGTTTGTAGATAGATGGCTCGTGCTGTTGTTCCATTGAATTTTAATGCGTCCTTGAGAAAGCAAAGTTGAAAGATGATGGTAGCAATTACACGGACTGGGTCCGTAACCTGAGGATTATCCTCATTGCTGCACAGAAAAGTTACGTCCTGGAAGCACCGCTGGGTGCCAGGCCTGCTGCTGATGCAACTAACGACGTTAAGAACGTCTGGCAGAGCAAAGCTGATGACTACTCGATAGTTCAGTGTGCCATGCTTTACGGCTTAGAACCGGGTCTTCAACGACGTTTTGAACGTCATGGAGCATATGAGATGTTCCAGGAGTTGAAGTTAATATTTCAAGCAAATGCCCGGATTGAGAGATATGAAGTCTCCAATAAGTTCTATAGCTGCAAGATGGAAGAGAATAGTTCTGTCAGTGAACACATACTCAAAATGTCTGGGTATAATAATCACTTGATTCAACTGGGAGTTAATCTTCCTGATGATAGTGTCATTGACAGAATTCTTCAATCACTGCCACCAAGCTACAAGAGCTTCGTGATGAACTATAATATGCAAGGGATGAACAAGACTATTCCCGAGCTCTTCGCAATGCTAAAAGCCGCGGAGGTAGAAATCAAGAAGGAGCATCAAGTGTTGATGGTTAACAAGACCACCAGTTTCAAGAAAAAGGGCAAAGGGAAGAAGAAGGGGAACTTCAAAAAGAACAGCAAACAAGTTGCTGCTCAAGAGAAGAAACCCAAGTCTGGACCTAAGCCTGAAACTGAGTGCTTCTACTGCAAGCAGACTGGACACTGGAAGTGGAACTGCCCCAAGTATTTGGCTGATAAGAAGGATGGCAAAGTGAACAAAGGTATATGTGATATACATGTTATTGATGTGTACCTTACTAATGCTCGCAGTAGTACCTGGGTATTTGATACTGGTTCTGTTGCTAATATTTGCAACTCGAAATAGGGACTACGGATTAAGCGAAGATTGGCTAAGGACGAGGTGACGATGCGCGTGGGAAATGGTTCCAAAGTCAATGTGATCGCGGTCGGCACGCTACCTCTACATCTACCATCGGGATTAGTTTTAGACCTAAATAATTGTTATTTGGTGCCAGCGTTGAGCATGAACATTATATCTGGATCTAGTTTGATGCGAGACGGTTATTCATTTAAATCAGAGAATAATGGTTGTTCTATTTATATGAGTAATATCTTTTATGGTCATGCACCCTTGAAGAGTGGTCTATTTTTATTGAATCTCGATAGTAGTGATACACATATTCATAGTGTTGAAACCAAAAGATGCAGAGTTGATAACGATAGTGCAACTTATTTGTGGCACTGCCGTTTAGGTCATATCGGTGTAAAGCGCATGCAGAAACTCCATATTGATGGGCTTTTGGAATCACTTGATTATGAATCACTTGGTACTTGCGAACCGTGCCTCATGGGCAAGATGACTAAAACGCCGTTCTCCGGAACTATGGAGCGAGCAACAGATTTGTTGGAAATCATACATACTGATGTTTGTGGTCCAATGAATGTTGAGGCTCGCGGCGGGTATCGTTATTTTCTCACCTTCACAGATGATTTGAGCAGATATGGGTATATCTACTTAATGAAACACAAGTCTGAAACGTTTGAAAAGTTCAAAGAATTTCAGAGTGAAGTGGAAAATCATCGTAACAAGAAAATAAAGTTTCTACGATCTGATCGTGGAGGAGAATATTTGAGTTACGAGTTTGGTCTACACTTGAAAAAATGCGGAATAGTTTGGCAACTCACACCACCCGGAACACCACAACTAAATGGTGTGTCCGAACATCGTAATCGTACTTTACTAGATATGGTGCGATCTATGATGTCTCTTACTGATTTACCGCTATCGTTTTGGGGTTATGCTTTAGAGACGGCCGCATTCACGTTAAATAGGGCACCATCAAAATCCGTTGAGACGATGCCTTATGAACTGTGGTTTGGCAAGAAACCAAAGTTGTCGTTTCTTAAAGTTTGGGGCTGCGATGCTTATGTGAAGAAACTTCAACCAGATAAGCTCGAACCCAAATCGGAGAAATGTGTCTTCATAGGATACCCAAAAAAGAGATTATTGGGTACACCTTCTATCACAGATCGGAGGGCAAGATTTTCGTTGCTAAAATCGGATCCTTTCTAGAGAAGGAGTTTCTCTCGAAAGAAGTGAGTGGGAGGAAAGTAGAACTTGATGAGATAACTGTATCTGCTCCCTTATTGGAAAGTAGTTCATCACAAGAACCGGTTCCTGTGACAACTACACCAATTAGTGAGGAAGCTAATGATATTGATCATGAAACTTCAGATCAAGTTTCTACTGAACCTCGTAGGTCTATCAGAGTAAGATCCGCACCAGAGTGGTACGGTAATCCTATTCTGGAAGTCATGTTACTTGACCATGATGAACCTACGAACTATGAGGAAGCAATGATGAGCCCAGATTCCGCAAAATGGCTAGAGGCCATGAAATCTGAGATGGGATCCATGTATGAGAACAAAGTATGGACTTTGGTTGACTTGCCCAATGATCGGCAAGCCATTGAGAATAAATGGATCTTTAAGAAGAAGACTGACGCTGATGGTAATGTAACTGTCTATAAAGCTCGACTTGTTGCGAAAGGTTTTCGACAAGTTCAAGGGGTTGACTACGATGAGACTTTCTCACCCGTAGCGATGCTTAAGTCTGTCCAAATCATGTTAGCTATTGCTGCATGTCATGATTATGAAATTTGGCAAGTGGATGTCAAAACTGCATTCTTGAATGAATTTCTGGAAGAAGAGTTGTATATGATGCAACCAGAAGGTTTTGTTGATCCAAAAGGTGCTAACAAAGTGTGCAAGCTCCAGCGATCCATTTATGGACTGGTGCAAGCATCTCGGAGTTGGAATAAACGTTCTGATAGTGTGATCAAAGCATATGGTTTTATACAGACTTTTGGAGAAGCCTGTATTTACAAGAAAGTGAGTGGGAGCTCTGTAGCATTTCTGATATTATATGTAGATGACATATTATTAATTGGAAATGATATAGAATTTCTGGATAGCATAAAGGGATACTTGAATAAAAGTTTTTCAATGAAAGACCTCAGTGAAGCTGCTTACATATTGGGCATCAAGATCTATAGAGATAGATCAAGACGCTTAATAGGACTTTCACAAAGCACATACCTTGATAAAATTTTGAAAAAGTTCAAAATGGATCAAGCAAAGAAAGGGTTCTTGCCCGTGCTTCAAGGTGTGAAGTTGAGTCAAACTCAATGTCCGACCACAACAGAAGATAGAGAGAAAATGAAAGATGTTCCCTATGCTTCAGCCATAGGCTCTATCATGTATGCAATGCTGTGTACCAGACCTGACGTATGCTTAGCAATAAGCTTGGCAGGAAGGTACCAAAGTAATCCAGGAGTGGATCACTGGACAACGGTCAAGAACATCCTAAAATACCTGAAAAGGACTAAGGATATGTTTCTCGTATATGGAGGTGACAAAGAGCTGGTCGTAAATGGTTACGTCGATGCAAGCTTTGACACTGATCCGGACGATTCTAAATCGCAAACCGGATACGTATTTTTATTAAACGGTGGAGCTGTAAGTTGGTGCAGTTCTAAACAAAGCGTCGTGGCGGGATCTACATGTGAAGCGGAGTACATAGCTACTTCTGAAGCAGCAAATGAAGGAGTCTGGATGAAGGAGTTCATTTCCGATCTAGGTGTCATACCTAGTGCATCGGGACCAATGAAGATCTTTTGTGACAATACTGGTGCAATTGCCTTGGCAAAGGAATCCAGATTTCACAAGAGGACCAAGCACATCAAGAGACGCTTCAATTCCATTCGGTACCAAGTCCAAGTGGGAGACATAGAGATTTGCAAGATGCATATGGATCTGAATGTTGCAGACCCGTTGACTAAGCCACTCTCACGAGCAAAACATGATCAGCACCAAGACTCCATGGGTGTTAGAATCATTACTATGTAATCTAGATTATTGACTCTAGTGCAAGTGGGAGACTGAAGGAAATATGCCCTAGAGGCAATAATAAAGTTATTATTTATTTCCTCATATCATGATAAATGTTTATTATTCATGCTAGAATTGTATTAACCGGAAACATGATACATGTGTGAATACATAGACAAACATATAGTCACTAGTATGCCTCTACTTGACTAGCTCATTAATCAAAGATGGTTATGTTTCCTAACCACAGACATGTGTTGTCATTTGATTAATGGGATCACATCATTAGGAGAATGATGTGATTAACATGACCCATTCCGTTAACCTAGCACTTGATCGTTTAGTATATTGCTATTGCTTTCTTCATGACTTATACATGTTCCTGTAACTATGAGATTATGCAACTCACGTTTACCGGAGGAACACTTTGGGTACTACCAAACGTCACAACGTAACTGGGTGATTATAAAGGAGTACTACAGGTGTCTCCGAAGGTACATGTTGAGTTGGCGTATTTCGAGATTAGGTTTTGTCACTCCGATTGTCGGAGAGGTATCTCTGGGCCCTCTCGGTAATGCACATCACTATAAGCCTTGCAAGCAATGTGACCAATGAGTTGGTTACGGGATGATGCATTACGTAACGAGTAAAGAGACTTGCCGGTAACGAGATTGAACTAGGTATTGGATACCGACGATCGAATCTCGGGCAAGTAACATACCGATGACAAAGGGAACAACGTATGTTGTTATGCGGTTTGACCGATAAAGATCTTCGTAGAATATGTAGGAACCAATATGGGCATCCAGGTTCCACTATTGGTTATTGACAGAGAATAGTTCTAGGTCATGTCTACATAGTTCTCGAACCCGTAGGGTCCGCACGCTTAACGTTACGATGACAGTTTTATTATGAGTTTATAAGTTCTGATGTACCGAAGTTTGTTCGGAGTCCCGGATGTGATCACGGACATGATGAGGAGTCTCGAAATGGTCGAGACATAAAGATTGATATATTGGACGACTATATTCGGACACCGGAAGTGTTCCGGGTGATTTCGGAGAAAACCGGAGTGCCGGAGGGGTTACCGGAACCCCCCGGGGAAGTATTGGGCCTTAGTGGGCCTGAGGGAAGAGAGAGGGCAGCAGCCCAGGAGGTGGCGCGCCCCCTCCCATAGGGAGTCCGTATTGGACTAGGGGAGGGGGGCGCGGCCCCTCTTTCCCTCTCCCTCTCCCTCCCTTTCCTTCCCCCTTCCTCCTTCCTAGTTGGACTAGGAAAGGGGAGTCCTACTCCCACTAGGAGGAGGACTCCCCCCTCCTTGGCGCGCCCCCTAGGGCCGGCCGGCCTCCCCCTTGCTCCTTTATATACGGGGGCAGGGGGGCACCCTAGAGACACACAAGTTGATCTATGGATCGTTCCTTAGCCGTGTGCGGTGCTTCCCTCCACCATATTCCACCTCGGTCATATCGTCGCGGAGTTTAGGCGAAGCCCTGCACCGGTAGAACATCATCATCATCACCACGCCGTCGTGCTGACGGAACTCATCCCCGAAGCTTTGCTGGATCGGACCCGGGGATTGTCATCGAGCTGAACATGTGCTGAACTCGGAGGTGCCGTACGTTCGGTGCTTGGATCGGTCGGATCATGAAGACGTACGACTACATCAACCGCGTTGTGCTAACGCTTCCGCTTATGGTGTACGAGGGTACGTGGACGAACACTCTCCCCTCTCCTTGCTATGCCATCACCATGATCTTGCGTGTGCGTAGGAAATTTTTTGAAATTACTACGTTCCCCAACATCCCCCGCAGTGACCTAGGTGGGCGATGGCGGCGGCGCAGCCAAATGTCGTCGGCGGCGAGGTATTGAGCCAAGGCGGCACCGGCCAGGAGGGCGGTGGACACTCAGAGGTGGACAAATGGCTAGGCAGCTCGAGCTTGCCGGCGCAGCGGTCGCAGCAGCCATCACTGCCCGCGACTCATGTGGATCCGGCGAGCTCAGATCCGGAAGTCCGCGCGGCTAGGGCAGTGGCGAAGCGCATCCACGCTGATCCAGCAGGCGGCCACCATTGGGCGTCGTCCTTTGGTGGAGTGAGGTAAGCACTGGTCAATGTTTCTGGGGTTTTATAGTTAAAATTTCTGGGTGCTTTAGTTCAAATTAGAACTAGGGTTAGTAATTGTGTTCTTGGCATGCTACTGTATTTTATTGGTTAAGTCAGTGTAGAAGAAAGTGCATTTGGCTAGTTCATTTGGTTGGTGCATTCACTGTAATTAGAAGAAAGTTCAGTGACTTAAAAAATGGTTTGTTTGTCAATTTAATCCTACAACTTAGATGAAGAGATTTGGGACTTCAGGCTACATTTTCAAGGAATAGATAATATGGAGAAAAAGTATTCAGTTTCCTCAGATATCAGTTATCTGACCATATTAGCATTGGTTGCATTACAGGAAACAGGTAATTTGCCGTCTGTGGATCACAGACGGCAAAGACCTAATTCCAGACGGCAAAGACTTTGCCGTCAGGAAACAGACGGCAAAGATAAGTCGGCAAAGAGTACTTTGCCGTCTGCTGTTTGTTGGGATGACGGCAAAGTGTTTGCCATAAGTCAATAGGGTTTGCCGTTAGCGGACTAGCCAGACGGCAATAATATGCCAACAGATGGAGCGGTCGCATTAACGGACGGCGTCAAGTACTTTGCCATCAGCTAGGCTATGTCTTTGTCGTCATCCTCGTATACCCAGACGGCAAAGCAAATATTGTTATTTAAAAAAAAACAAAACAACAATACAGGGTGCAGAGGCCGTAGATGGCCGAAGGCATAGGGAAAATCTTTCACAGCGATGACGAACGAAAGGATTTTTACAAGACAAAAGTACTCTATTTACATATCCATCATCACAGTATTTACACACAATATAATGTTCTCCATTTACAGGGTGGACGAACAAACGAACAAAACAGAAAAAAAACTATTACAAAACGGACAAACTGGCCCTTGCCAGCGTCGAGATCCGAGAGCGGGCGTCGAGCTTGAGGAGGCGAATGGTGGTCTTCAGGCGGAGTTGACCATGGCGGCATGGAGCCCCTGGATCGGGAGGAGGTGGTAGGGTCACGGACAGGGACGAGGAGATCTCTCTGCTGCCTCCAGCTCAGGCCGCGGTGAGGCGGGGTCGACCAGGCGGGAGGTTGTGCTGCAGAGGAGCTCCGGCGAGCTCTTGACAAAGCAACAACGCCACCGTGTCGAAGGGCGGCGACGGTTGATAAGCAGGGGAGGAGGCGTGGGGTCGCATGCGGGGAGGAGCAGGATCCCGCACCGGCGAGGCAGCGTCGACAAGCGGCAGTTGCCGAGCAAGGGAGGAGGAGGAGGCACCGGGTCACGGGCGGGGACAAGGATGAGGATCCCGCGGCGGCCTCCGGCTCAGGCGATGGCGAGGCGGGGTCGAGCAGCGGGGGTTGACGAGCAGGGGAGGAGGAAGAGGATCCCGCGCTGGACTCGGCTCAGGCGACGGTGAGGCGGGATCAACCGGCGGTGGTTGACCAGCAGGGGACGAGGAGGAGCCTGGACCGGGTAGAGAAGAAGGGATCGAGGGAGAGATGCGGTCGGTGTGGAACTGTGGGAGAGGGACCGGGCAGAGAAGAAGGGATCGAGGCAAAGATGCGGTCGCCGTGGGACTGTGGGAGACAGATCGTGGTGGGGCCTTGTGGATAAGAGAGAGAGAGATTGGATGGGTGGTTGAGGCGTGCGTGGTGAGAAACATAGGCGGGTGCGGGCGGCACAGATCATGCCATGTCATCGATCCGTGGGATCAATCCGCGTGCTGTGTTTTCTCTTTGCCGTCTGTGATTTATTTTACTCTTTGCCGTCTGTAAAAAAAATCACAGACGGCAAATTTTTTGCCGTCTGTGATTTATTTTACAGACGGTAAAAAGAGCTCTTTGCCGTCTGTAAAAAAAATCATAGACGGCAAAGAGTCTTTGCCGTTTGTGGTTTTTTTAATGACGGCGAAGTATTGATTTGCCGTTAGTTGGTCTTTGCCGTCAGTTGTTGTCGGCAAAATTTGTCTTTGCCGTTTGGCCCGACGAAATGCTGACGGCAAAGAACAGTACTGACGGCAAATCTCCTGTTTCCCGTAATGTTGAGTTGGAGGGCTATGGCATGGATGCATTTCTGACTTATGTAAAGGAAGAGGGAAAGGGGCTGGAGGGTGTGGAGGCCCTGGATAGTGAGGAGGCATTAGAGGCAATGCTTGACTTATTTGTTGATAAGAAGGTACTGAACATCAGTGTTAGAAAAGCTAATGATCCAAGCCCAGCAGATGAGGAACAGATCCCCATTGATCATGTTGGCGAACCTATTGTTTACAAAGTTTCACAAGAAGGTGTTCTGTATCCTGCCTCTAGTGCTAGTTTGCTAGCTTTAACCCCTTATGAGCCCTACATGAACACACAATGTCAGGACCCCGACTCGATGTCACATCGATCTAGCTGGTAACACCTCATATCACTTTGCGGCCTCACGCACGGTATCCCCACGGGTGTCGTCTTACCTTTTCCCGGGACCGTTTGCGCCTTTTGGCTCCCGTATATGATAGTGTCGCTAGCATCCATATGATAAAGAGCCCGGGCTGACATGACTAGTCGTAAACCCAAAGTGGCACAGACTTACAGGGACAGGCATCCATGACCCAGCTTCGAACGTGTCGGTCATCAGCAAGTGGGTCCGGGCTGTAGCACTGGGCTAGCAGGACTCCGGTAAACCGGGCTGTAGCGGGCTAACAGGACTCCGGTACTCAAAGCGTGACATTTCCCCGAAGGGACAGACACAGGAACGAAGAAGGACACATGCCGGCCAGCCTAAGTGTTCCAGAGCAGTAGCAAGCTACCATGGCTCAGCGGTAACACTAGGAGACATTTCCCGGTAAGAGAGGCTACTAAAGATAAACAACTAGATAGTCAGATCCCACACATACCAAGCATTTCAATCATACACACAATATGCTCGATATGTGCAAATACAACGAAGCATCACAACATGACTCTACGACACAAGTACTTCAGTGAACCATACATAACATACACAAAGGTACGGGTCTCACGACCCAACATACAAGTCATACAGTCATACAAACCAGCAGCGGAAGTAACTTGTCTGAGTACAGACAACTAGTAAAATAGAAGAGGCTTGGAAAGCCTAGCTATACTACGTGGTCCTTCACAAGCTCAGGGTCACCACCTGGGTCTTTAGCCTACTCGTTGATGTCAACGTCTACATAGAACCCATCAGAAGGGGTTGCAGCGTCTTCTGTAAAAAATGTAGATTATAGCAACATGAGTACAAAGGTACTCAGCAAGACTTACATCAGATCCTACATACATGCATCGTATCAAGAAGGGTTGGTGGAGTTATTGCAGCAAGCCAGCTTTGACTCTTGGCTAGGCTATCCTACGATAATCCAACTTGAAATGGTTTTGCGCACACGAGTCCACTACTCACCACTTCAATACACTACCGAGGATCCACCTCCGTCTTCCTACGGAAGAGCCATCCTCGGCACTCACACTTATCTTGAGGCTTTTAACAGTTTCCATTTACTTGTCTATGAACTGTATAGGCAACCAAGTAGTCCTTTACCGCGGACGCGGCTATTCGAATAGATTATGATAACCCTGCAGGGGTGTACTTCTTCATACATGTTTCCACCACTTAGCGTCTGCACACGACATGTGCTCGGCAGACTTCAAGCGAAAGCCGACGTGGGTGTAGACCACGACCTACCTAAACACTTAAGCCTCTAGTCCAGGTTTATCGCCTATTCAGGTTCCATCCGCAGGGAGTCCGACCGAGGTTTCCCATACGGCCCCGAACGATGTGAACAGGGTTCCCAAGATACCTAACGGGTATTCGGTACACCCGGCCACGTACCTACCGCATCACAGCCCACCCCTACGGTCAGCGCTGTCCACGGCCTCCAGTAGGCTACAAACACCAGAAACTACTTGCAACTCCTAGACAGAGAGCTAGGGTGAATAAGAAGTCGAGCGGGGTCATATTTCAGGGCCCAATGCATGGTAGTAGCTGTATCTTAAATCACGCATACAGATCTCAGTGCTTAAGGTCGGCTTCAATGAAACAACCCACCATGTACTCCTACATGGCCTCTCATCGATACCTTTACCAAATCGTGTTCACCACACCACTCTCATTACCGACATAATCATTTCACTCTAGCCCATCACCCAGATGAACCAGACCTGACACGACTCTAAGCATAGCAGGCATAGCAAGGTAGGAACAACACATACATATGGCTCAATCAACTCCTACACATGCTAGTGAGTTTCATCTAGTTACTGTGGCAATCACAGGTCATGCAGAGGAAATGGGTTCAACTACCGTAGCACACAGCAGTTTGAATCGCGTTGTCTTAATGCAGTAAAAGAGAGCAGGAGCGAGAACATGGGATTGTATCGATATGATCAAATGGTTGGTTGCTTGCCTGATGGTTCGATGCACTGATACGGTTCTTCGTTAGGGTAATCACGATACTCCTCGGGGACAGAACCTGCCGCAGAGAGCACCGATACACAAACACCACCAAACAATGTGCAACAATATGATGCATGCATGAAACATGGCAATATGAGTGTATTGGGCTAATGCAACTAAAACCAGAAGGGTTTGAAAAATTTGAATCAAGGATTCAAATTTCAAATTCAAATATGGCCTTTTAAAGTGCTTTTCCTTGTTCTGCTTAAAACATCAATTTAACTTGTTTGATCATGCATGAAAATAGTACAGATGGATAGATTGGATTTTTCTGATCATTTTTCATATATAATTTGTCCAATTTGGAGTTACAAAATAAAAGTTATGAATTTTTGAAGTTTAAATAATATTCTGGAATTTCCTGATTTAAATTAAATCCAGAAAATCAATTACTGCGTCAGCCTGACGTCAGTGTGACGTCAGCAGGTCAACGGAACTGGTCCAGGTCAAACCTGACAGTGGGTCCCGCATGTTAGGGTGATTATTTTAATTAAAACTTAATTAAAACTAATCCTGTTTAATTAACAGGGCTGGGCCCCACCTGTCATTGACTCAGGGGAGTCAACCAGGGCCCACCCATGGTCAAAGTTAATGTCGGCTGCCGGCGTTTAGTCGCCGGCGAGCCCGACGCGGCGGCGGAAGTGGTTTTGGTCATTTCGGCCACCAAACGGACCGCGGAGACCACCGGAGTGGAGCTGAGGCCAACCCGCAGCTCTTGGCGGAGCCCGTTGGGGTCGGGGTGGCCGGAGTCGACGGCGGCGAGCTCGGCTGCGGCCGCCGGGGTTCGGTCGTGCACGGGAACGGTGCTGGAGCTCGAAGTCGAGCAAAGCGAGGCGCTAGGGATGCTCTACGGGGTCTTGCGAACTCGTTGGACTCGCCGGGGTGACCAAATGGTCACCGGAGCTGCGCCGACGGCGAGCTCGGCGACGGCGGAGGTTCGGCCGTGGTGGGGAGGTGGCTACGGTGAGGGAACGAGGGGAAGGAGAGGGGAAAACGGTGGCGTAGCTCACCGCGGTTGCAGTGGGCGTCGAAGCGGGCTCGGGGACGCGCTGGAGACGGCGAATTCGACGGCGACGGTGGTCGGAGCCCGAAGAGGGGAACGGCGACGTGGCGGCGATGCAGGGCTTCCGGGGAGCTGTGGAGCGGTGGGGAGGAAGAGGGAGTCGAGGCGGAGCTCCTGAGCTAGTCGGGGGAGCGAGGGGTGGCCGGAGATGGCTGCTATGGCGAACGGCGGCGACGGTGGTGTTCGGCCGTGTGAGAGAGAGAGCGAGGGAGAGGAGGGGAGAGCCGGGGGAGAGTGAGAGAGAGCAGGGGGGATCGGGACGGCCTACGGGAGTCGTCCACGCGGCCAGGAGCGCGTCGGCAAGCAGGAGGTGGCCGCGCGGCCGTGCGCGCGCGAGCACGCAGCAGCTTCGGGGCGAGGGGAGGAAGACGACGGAGAGCTGCAGTTGTGGGCTGGGCCGCTGCTGGCTGGGCCGGCCAGCTGGCTGGGCCGCACAGTGGAGGAGCCCAGGTAAGTTTTCCCCCTTTTTATTTCTGTTTCTGTTTTATTTAATATATCTGCAACTTTGTTGAATTAAATAAAATACCTAGGCAAGTTCAAAAATCACCAAACTATTCCTGGCCCATAGTTGGATTATTTCCAACATGAAACATTTTAGTTTGGAGATATTTGAGCATTTAAATATTTTATATTATTTTAAATGCCCAAATTCAAATATTTATGATTTAATTCAAAAACCCTAGGATGGCCTAGGAAAATGTGCACCATTTTTGGCAGAGGTTCTGAACCAAGACAAAAATGATGGGCATTTTAGAAGGGCATTTCAGGTTCATTGAAAAATTATTTTAGTAACCCTAGTTGGTTTCAGAGGGGACTAGGGGTTCTGTCATCCCCATTTCAAGTTTCTGATGAAAGAGTAAACATGATGCAACACTCTAATGCATGACTAGCTAGGTTGTGACAACTCACCCCCACTCAAAAGAATCTCGTCCCGAGATTTGGGTTCCTCCGGGAAGAAGGCGGGGTACTCGAGTCGAAGACGATCCTCCCTTTCCCAAGTTGCTTCATCCTCAGAATGGTGCGACCATTGAACCTTGAGAAACTTGATATTATGACGTCGGGTGGTACGTTCGGCCTGATCGAGGATACGAATGGGGTACTCTCGATATGTAAGATCATCTTGGAGATCAAGCGTTTCGTGGTCCACTTCACGGATAGGATCCGAGAAGCAACGCCTGAGTTGAGAAACGTGGAAGACATCGTGAACTCTGGAGAGGTGTGGAGGTAGTTCCAACTGGTAGGCAACTTCTCCTCGTTTGGCAAGAATGCGAAAAGGTCCAATGTAACGAGGAGCCAATTTGCCTTTGATACTGAAACGATGGGTTCCCTTCAGAGGGGTGACCCGAAGATAGGCCTTCTCGTCAACCTCGAAAGTCATAGCCTTATGTTTTCGGTCATATTGACTCTTTTGACGGGATTGGGCTGTTTTCAACTTTTCACGAACGATACGAACTTGTTCTTCTGCTTCCTGAATCATATCCGGGCCAAAGAATTGTCTTTCCCCGGTCTCTGACCAGTTAAGGGGTGTTCGACATCGTCGTCCATAGAGAACTTCAAAAGGGGCTTTACCCAAGCTAGATTGATAGCTGTTGTTGTAAGCGAATTCGGCAAACGGAAGGCACTTCTCCCAGTCCATTCCGAATGAGATAACAGAGGCTCGAAGCATGTCTTCTAGAATTTGGTTGACGCGTTCCACTTGACCACTCGACTGAGGGTGGAAAGCGGTGCTAAAGGAAAGACGGGTTCCCATAGCATTTTGGAAACTTTCCCAAAATCGAGAGGTGAAAAGACTTCCTCGATCCGAGTTAATTTCCAAAGGGACACCATGAAGGGACACTATTCGGGAGATGTATAAGTCTGCCAGCTGGCTAGCGGTTATACTCTCTCGAACAGGTAGGAAATGGGCTACTTTGGAAAGACGATCGACCACGACGAAGATAGCATTATTCCCTCTCTTGGTCCTGGGAAAACCGGTAATAAAATCCATACCAATTTTATCCCATTTCCATTCAGGAATAGCTAAGGATTGAAGGGTGCCAGCAGGCCGTTGGTGCTCTGCTTTTACACGACGACAGACGTCGCAGTTAGCAATATACTGAGCAATTTCTCTCTTCATCCTAGTCCACCAGAACCTCTGGCGTAGGTCCTGATACATCTTAGTACTACCGGGATGAATAGTGAGAGGAGATTCATGAGCTTCCTTAAGGATTAATCGCCTTAGGTTGCGCACTTTGGGAACTACTAATCGATTCCCGAAGTATACGACTCCTTGATCATTAATGGAGAAACAATTCGCAATTCCTTTCTGAATGTTCCTCTTGATATGGGAGATTCCCGGATCTACCTTCTGTGCTTTGATAATTTGATCCGTAAGGATAGGTTTTGCCACCATGGTGGAGAGAAAACCTTGAGGAACAATATGAAGGTTAAGCTTCCGAAATTCCTCATGGAGAAGCGGTTGACTTTGTTGTAACATCAGGTTGTTACAATAAGATTTACGACTTAGCGCATCAGCCATGACGTTGGCTTTCCCTGGGGTGTAGGTTATTCCTAAGTCGAAGTCGGTGATCAATTCAACCCAACGTCTCTGCCTGAGATTCAAATCCGGTTGGGTGAAAATATACTTCAGACTTTGGTGATCAGTGAATATTTTGCAACGATTACCGAGGAGGTAATGTCGCCAGGTCTTAAGTGCATAGACTACGGCTGCAAGCTCTAGATCATGAGTAGGATAATTCTCCTCATGTGGGTGCAATTGCCGTGAAGCGTAGGCAATTACGTGTCGATCTTGCATGAGAATGCAACCTAGTCCTTGTCGCGAAGCGTCGCAGTAGATAACAAAGTCCTTAGAGAAGTCTGGCGGTACCAGTACGGGAGCAGAGATCAGGCGTCTTTTCAGTTCCTGAAAGCTGTGCTCACATTGTGGAGTCCATTCGAACTTTTTATCTTTCTTGAGGAGTTCGGTTAGAGGTTTGGCAACTTTGGAGAAGTTCTCGACAAAGCGACGACAATAGCTCGCTAAGCCCAGAAAACTCCGAACTTGCTTGACCGATTCGGGTGGAGTCCAATTAAGGACGGCTTGAACTCGCTCAGGGTTAACAGCAATACCTTTACCAGATATTACATGACCCAGATAGGTCACTTCTGACAACCAGAATTCACATTTAGAAAATTTGGCATAAAGGCGATGCTCTCGAAGTTTCTGCAACACTAGCCTTAGATGTTCGGCATGTTCTTCCTCGTTCTTGGAGTAGATGAGTATATCATCGAGGTAAACCACGACGAATTTATCCAAATACTCCATGAAGATTGAGTTCATTAACCGAGAAAAGGTGGCTGGAGCGTTGGTTAATCCGAAGGACATGACGGTGTACTCGTATTGGCCATAACGAGTAACAAAGGCCGTTTTAGGAATGTCCCCGTTTCTGATTTTGATTTGATGGTAGCCCAACCTCAAATCCATTTTGGAGAAGACTGAGGATCCAGCGAGCTGATCGTACAGGTCATTGATCCTGGGAAGCGGATATTTGTTCTTGATTGTGACCAAGTTGACAGGTCGGTAATCTACAACCATCCGGTCCGTACCATCCTTCTTCTTGACGAATAGGACGGGGCAAGCCCACGGAGATGAGCTAGGTCGGATGAAACCCTTTTTCAAGGACTCATCGAGTTGTTTCTTAAGCTCGGCTAGTTCTAGGGGTGCCATCTTATAAGGTCTTCTAGCAATCGGAACGGTTCCTGGAATGAGGTCTATTACAAACTCAACATCCCTGTCAGGTGGAACACCTGGCAATTCCTCTGGAAAGACATCCGGGAAGTCACGGACTACCGGAACGTCCTCAAGGTCTGGCAAAGGGCTGGCGTTAAGAGAATATAATTGTCGCTTGGCTATTCGGGTCAAGACATTAACTATCTTTCCTGAAGGATGGGTGAGTTGAACAGTCCTAGAGAAGCAATCGATTTGGGCATGATGAGCCGACATCCAGTCCATACCCAGAATGATATTAATATCTGAAGATTTAAGGGCTATCAAAGACGCGAGGAAAACAAGTCTGTCGACTTGGATCTCATTTCCATAACTTACCCTAGAGGTCTGCCATCTAGACCCAGGGGTAGAGATTTCCATAGTGGATGGCATGTCACAGAATGCAACGTTATGCAGACGAGCATAACTTTCGGATATAAAAGAATGAGAGGCTCCTGTATCGAAAAGAACAGATGCCGGGTGGCAATTAACAAGAAGCGTACCGAGAACGACGTTGGGATCCTCTTGAGCTTCTTCGGCAGAGATGCAGTTGACATGGCCACGTGAAGCGGTGACCGGCTTGGCGTGGAATACTTTTCCTGTCGGCTTGCCACGGCCAACAGCTTTAGCAGATTGATTGGGGTTGGTCTGGGGGCATTCACGCATATAGTGACCAGATTCCCCACACTTGAAACAAGTCACGGAACTGGTACGTGGAGGAGCATTATTAGTTGAACCCCCATAGGGCTTGGCTGGAGCAGACTGTTGAACAGGGCGAGGCGCCTGGAAAGATGGCCTCGGTGTGAACCTGGGTGGCAGGGCAGTGTTGGGTACCCACACGCGGCGCTTCTGAGGACCAGCACCGGATGAGGAACCCATGTCACGTCCATGCTTGCGTGTTGCGTCATAGTCAGTCTGACCAGTTTCAGCACTGATGGCTTTGTTGACAAGTTTCGAAAAAGATGTGCACTCATGCAGACGGAGGTCGCGGCGAAGCTCAGGACTAAGGCCCTTACGAAACCTTGCTTGCTTCTTGGCGTCAGTAGACACTTCCTCAGTTGCATATCGGGCGAGATTACCAAACTCCCTGCTATAGGCATCCACAGAAAGTCGGCCTTGGGTGAAACTGCAAAATTCTTCACGTTTACGGTCCATGAGACCCTCCGGAATGTGATGTTCACGGAAAGCCTCGCTGAACTCAGCCCAAGTTGTGACATGGCCCGCTGGGCGCATAGCTCCATAATTCTCCCACCATAGACTGGCGGGGCCTTCAAGATGATATGCAGCAAAGGTGACCTTGTCAGCCTCCGCTACCAGCGCGGAACGCAGTTTGTGAGAGATACGGCGAAGCCAGTCATCAGCGTCGAGGGGCTCGACGGAGTGGTGGAACGTGGGTGGATGCAATTTGATAAAATCACTGAGTGACACCACGTTAGCCCTCTGATGGTGTGCTGTATTCTGTTCAATACGCTCCAACAAACGGTTTGTCTCCCGCTTGTTTCTCTCAGCTTCCATCATAACCTCGGCTAGTGAAGGAGGATGAGGCAGATTTGCATCCCTAGCTTCACTGCCTTCGGCCTGCTCTTGAGAAGCAGGGTTAGCGCGCGTGTTGACCATCCTAGGTAAACAAGACAATGATTTAGTCAGGATGGTAAAATTCCGACATAGGATACATAATGTAAGGAATAACTCGGAATGCAAGATGATCATCTGTATGACATGGTAGATACAGAAACTGCTTCTTTTATTCCATCGTCATACACACCATACAGGGTTTAGTACAAGACCAAACAAAGTACTATTACGGTGAAAAGAGGATTACATCTCATCGGAGGCATTCCAAGCTCCTATACATTATTTTTCTACACCTCCGGAAGGAGTACAAACTAGGTCATATCCCACGAGTCACGCGGGACGATAGACGACACAGCTAGTGCGAACTAGTGATACTACCACTAACTTAGACCGATCCGTAGTAGTCCTCGTAGAAGTCACCTCCATAGCCCGGAAGCTCAACATGATCATCTGGAAACAGACGGTCTCGCGGAGCTTGTGGACCATAGGGGCTAGGATGAGGCCTTGGACCAACAAACGGTGGCCTGCGGGGACCGCGAGGTGGGGTGATGCCTCCTACATCACGCCAAACCATCACGTCTGGCAGAGCAGATCTCACAGGATAGAGATCGCGCATATCTGAATATCCAGCTTGCACCGCCGGTGCGAACCGAGTCAAAGTGGCCCAGTGGTCAGCACGGGTATTGAAGAGCTCTAGCCTTAAGGCCCGATTTTCACGGTCCTTATCCTCGAGCATCTCAGCAGTGGTGCGAGTCCGTGAATCCTCCTGAGTGGGGTCAGCATAGATAGCCTGGAGATACCCTTGCGCTCCCGGAAGTGATCCTGGCATATACCGGAAATCAGAGTCCCGAAATAACCCAGATCTGACTCGCATAATGGTCATCATAGAGTAGGCGGCGTCCTGCACAGCCATCTCAATAGTAACCCCGAGTCCATAGGAGCAGTGAAGAGGCTCGGTGGATCCAGGATAAGATGGAAATATCCTGACAGTGCAGAGATACTGGTCGCGAGTGGCCATCTGAAAGCACAATCATAATGCAAAGGCATTAGAATTTCTAGCAAAATTTCGGCAGCATGACAGCTGTAAATGCTCAAAAAGGATTTGAGACATTTGACAAAGGATTTCGTACACACTCATCATCATCATATCAAAGTTCTGAAACCATTCTGGCAACATAATGTGGTAGTAGAACTGAACTAGGCTGGTAACCATCAAACTTATAAGGTACTACTGATTAGTAACTCGTGATCCTGATAGAGAGAACAGATCCTAATTCCTTAACCCCCGGTGGAAGAATGGACTGACTCAGATCAGAAAGTCATAAGGTATAAGGAGTAAAAAGAGCCTTACGTTCCAACCCACAAACAATTTCCCTACATATAACTAAAGAATTTCTAGACTCAACATCGACCAGTTTGGCTTGGAGAACCTACAGGCAGTCCGGCTCTGATGCCAACGCTGTCAGGACCCCGACTCGATGTCACATCGATCTAGCTGGTAACACCTCATATCACTTTGCGGCCTCACGCACGGTATCCCCACGGGTGTCGTCTTACCTTTTCCCGGGACCGTTTGCGCCTTTTGGCTCACGTATATGATAGTGTCGCTAGCATCCATATGATAAAGAGCCCGGGCTGACATGACTAGTCGTAAACCCAAAGTGGCACAGACTTACAGGGACAGGCATCCATGACCCAGCTTCGAACGTGTCGGTCATCAGCAAGTGGGTCCGGGCTGTAGCACTGGGCTAGCAGGACTCCGGTAAACCGGGCTGTAGCGGGCTAACAGGACTCCGGTACTCAAAGCGTGGCATTTCCCCGAAGGGACAGACACAGGAACGAAGAAGGACACATGCCGGCCAGCCTAAGTGTTCCAGAGCAGTAGCAAGCTACCATGGCTCAGCGGTAACACTAGGAGACATTTCCCGGTAAGAGAGGCTACTAAAGATAAACAACTAGATAGTCAGATCCCACACATACCAAGCATTTCAATCATACACACAATATGCTCGATATGTGCAAATACAACGAAGCATCACAACATGACTCTATGACACAAGTACTTTATTTAAGGCTCAGTGAGCCATACATAACATACACAAAGGTACGGGTCTCACGACCCCACATACAAGTCATACAGTCATACAAACCAGCAGCGGAAGTAACTTGTCTGAGTACAGACAACTAGTAAAAAAAGAGGCTTGGAAAGCCTAGCTATACTACGTGGTCCTTCACAAGCTCAGGGTCACCACCTGGGTCTTTAGCCTACTCGTTGATGTCAACGTCTACATAGAACCCATCAGAAGGGGTTGTAGCGTCTTCTGTAAAAATGTAGATTATAGCAACATGAGTACAAAGGTACTCAGCAAGACTTACATCAGATCCTACATACATGCATAGTATCAAGAAGGGTTGGTGGAGTTATTGCAGCAAGCCAGCTTTGACTCTTGGCTAGGCTAACCTACGATACTCCAACTTGAAATGGTTTTGCGCACACGAGTCCACTACTCACCACTTCAATACACTACCGAGGATCCGCCTCCGTCTTCCTACGGAAGAGCCATCCTCGGCACTCACACTTATCTTGAGGTTTTTAACAGTTTCCATTTACTTGTCTATGAACTGTATACGCAACCAAGTAGTCCTTTACCGCGGACGCGGCTATTCGAATAGATCATGTTAACCCTGCAGGGGGTACTTCTTCATACACGCTCTCACCACTTACCGTCGTTTACACGACATGTACTCGGCAACCTTCAAGCGAAAGCCCAACGTGGGTGTCGGCCACGACCTACCTAATCACCTAAGCCTCCAGTCCAGGTTTATCGCCTATTCAGGTTCCATCCGCAGGGAGTCCGGCCGAGGTTTCCCATACGGCCCCGAACGATGTGAACAGGGTTCCCGAGATACCTAACGGGTATTCGGTACACCCGGCCACGTACCTACCGCATCACAGCCCACCCCTACGGTCAGCACTGTCCACGGCCTCCAGTAGGCTACAAACACCAGAAACTACTTGCAACTCCTGGACGGAGAACTAGGGTGAATAAGAAGCCGAGAGGGTCCATTGGTTTCGGGCCCAATGCATGGTAGTAGCTGATTCTTAAATCACACATACAGATCTCAGTGCTTAAGGTCGGCTTCAATGAAACAACCCACCATGTACTCCTACATGGCCTCTCATCGATACCTTTACCAAATCGTGTTCACCACACCACTCTCATTACCGACATAAACATTTCACTCTAGCCCATCACCCAGATGAACCAGACCTGACACGACTCTAAGCATAGCAGGCATGGCAAGGTAGGAACAACACATACATAGGGCTCAAACAACTCCTACACATGCTAGTGGGTTTCATCTAGTTACTGTGACAATGACAGGTCATGCAGAGGAAATGGGTTCAACTACCGTAGCACACAGCAGTTTGAAACGCGTTGTCTTAATGCAGTAAAAGAGAGCAGGAGCGAGAACATGGGATTGTATCGATATGATCAAATGGTTGGTTGCTTGCCTGATGGTTCGATGCACTGATACGGTTCTTCGTTAGGGTAATCACGGTACTCTTCGGGGGCAGAACCTGTCGCAAAGGACACCGATACACAACCATCACCAAACAATGTGTAACAATATGATGCATGCATGAAACATGGCAATATGAGTGTGTTGGGCTAATGCAACTAAAACCAGAAGGGTTTGAACAAATTTGAATCAAAGATTCAAATTTCAAACTCAAACATGGCCTTTTAAAGTGCTTTTCCTTGTTCTGCTTAAAACATCAATTTAACTTGTTTGATCATGCATGAAAATAGTACAGATGGATAGATTGGATTTTTCTGATCATTTTTCATATATAATTTGTCCAATTTGGAGTTACAGAATAAAAGTTATGAATTTTTGAAGTTTAAATAATATTCTGGAATTTCCTGATTTAAATTAAATCCAGAAAATCAATTACTGCGTCAGCCTGACGTCAGTGTGACGTCAGCAGGTCAACGGAACTGGTCCAGGTCAAACCTGACAGTGGGTCCCGCATGTCAGGGTGATTATTTTAATTAAAACTTAATTAAAATTAATCCTGTTTAATTAACAGGGCTGGGCCCCACCTGTCATTGACTCAGGGGAGTCAACCAGGGCCCACCCGTGGTCAAAGTTAATGTCGGCTGCCGGCGTTTAGTCGCCGGCGAGCCCGACGCGGCGGCGGAAGTGGTTTTGGTCATTTCGGCCACCAAACGGACCGCGGAGACCACCGGAGTGGAGCTGAGGCCAACCCGCAGCTCTTGGCGGAGCCCGTTGGGGTCGGGGTGGCCGGAGTCGACGGCGGCGAGCTCGGCTGCGGCCGCCGGGGTTCGGTCGTGCACGGGAACGGTGCTGGAGCTCGAAGTCGAGCAAAGCGAGGCGCTAGGGATGCTCTACGGGGTCTTGCGAACTCGTTGGACTCGCCAGGGTGACCAAATGGTCACCGGAGCTGCGTCGACGGCGAGCTCGGCGACGGCGGAGGTTCGGCCGTGGTGGGGAGGTGGCTACGGTGAGGGAACGAGGGGAAGGAGAGGGGGAAACGGTGGCGTAGCTCACCGCGGTTGCAGTGGGCGTCGAAGCGGGCTCGGGGACGCGCTGGAGACGGCGAATTCGACGGCGACAGTGGTCGGAGCCCGAAGAGGGGAACAGCGACGTGGCGGCGATGCAGGGCTTCCGGGGAGCTGTGGAGCGGTGGGGAGGAAGAGGGAGTCGAGGCGGAGCTCCTGAGCTAGTCGGGGGAGCGAGGGGTGGCCGGAGATGGCTGCTATGGCGAACGGCGGCGACGGTGGTGTTCGGCCGTGTGAGAGAGAGAGCGAGGGAGAGGAGGGGAGAGCCGGGGGAGAATGAGAGAGAGCAGGGGGGATCGGGACGGCCTGCGGGAGTCATCCACGCGGCCAGGAGCGCGTCGGCAAGCAGGAGGTGGCCGCGCGGCCGTGCGCGCGCGAGCACGCAGCAGCTTCGGGGCGAGGGGAGGAAGACGACGGAGAGCTGCAGTGGTGGGCTGGGCCGCTGCTGGCTGGGCCGGCCAGCTGGCTGGGCCGCACAGTGGAGGAGCCCAGGTAAGTTTTCCCCCTTTTTATTTCTGTTTCTGTTTTATTTAATATATCTGCAACTTTGTTGAATTAAATAAAATACCTAGGCAAGTTCAAAAATCACCAAACTATTCCTGGCCCATAGTTGGATTATTTCCAACATGAAACATTTTAGTTTGGAGATATTTGAGCATTTAAATATTTTATATTATTTTAAATGCCCAAATTCAAATATTTATGATTTAATTCAAAAACCCTAGGATGGCCTAGGAAAATGTGCACCATTTTTGGCAGAGGTTCTGAACCAAGACAAAAATGATGGGCATTTTAGAAGGGCATTTCAGGTTCATTGAAAAATTATTTTAGTAACCCTAGTTGGTTTCAGAGGGGACTGGGGGTTCTGTCATCCCCATTTCAAGTTTCTGATGAAAGAGTAAACATGATGCAACACTCTAATGCATGACTAGCTAGGTTGTGACACACAACAAAGCAACAATTTGAACAAGGGGAAAACAGTTGTGGAAGAAGAAGATGCAGAAGAAGAAGCAGCAGAAGAAGAAGAAGATGTACCAGAGGAAGAAGATGAAGTTGAAGATGACAAATCATCTTCAGATTTTGAGTTCTTTAGGGGTGATTACAAAGGGGGAGAAAAATTCTTACAAAGCTTGGTGTAGGGGTGAAGATGAGGCTGGCACTGATACTGCAGAACACTTTTGTGCAGCTAACTCAGAACCTTCTGAGTTTTGGGAGGAAGAACCAATTGTTTCTGAAGATGAAGAAGTAGAGGATCCTGCTGTTGTAACTACAAAAGCAGCCAAAAAGCTTAAGCCAGTTAGAAAACCTGGCCCAACTAGCAAGTCTCACAGTGAGCCTGAGCACATCAAGTTTGAAGATTATGTCCCTGAAGATGATGAGTACTGTTTTCCAGGTGATTTTGGCATAAGTGATGAAGAGGATGCACCAAGGCTGCCATCTGAAAGGAAGAGTAGGAAGAAGCAGAAGAAGGAGAGGAGATGGTATGATCCAAAAAGGCCTGATGCACATGAGCAGTTTTCAATGCATTTGTGCTTTGAAAATGTAGTTGAGTTCAGAGAAGCACTTAGAAATTTTCATGTGAGGACTCTTAGGAATTTTGAGTATCACAGAAATGAACCAACTAGGGTTATTGCTTGGTGCTCTGATAGAAAACATGGTTGTGGGTTTTACATAGTTGCCTCCAAGATAGCTCATGAGGCAACTTCCAGTATCAAGAAGATGAACCTGGATCACACTTGTGGAGCAAGTGGAGAGAACACAAAGGTGACAGTCAGTTGGGTTGCTAAGGTTTGTGAGGATACAGTCAGATCCAACCCTGGAGCTGGTGTTGACACAATTATCTCATACACAAAGAAGAAGTTTGGTGTGCATGTGCCTAAAAGCTTGGCATATAGGGCAAGGAAGCAAGTACTTGAGGTTGTGCAAGGAGATCACAAACTCCAGTATCATAGAATAAGGGACTACCTGCAGTGCTGGAAGTAGGTGCATAGTAACAACACATGAGGACCCACTTAACCCAGCTCCTACCCCAAGGTTTCACTATATGTTTTACTGCTTGTTTGCATGCAAGGAGGGTTTTCTGAATGGATGCAGGCCACTCATAGGTAAGTGTTCAGAAATTTATATGATTTTTAAACATTGATGTACGTAGGCACTCATGTTATCATGTTAGCAGGTCTGGATGGTTGCTTCATCAAGCTAAGCACTGGTCAATAGATATTGGCAGCTACAGGGAGGGATGGCAACAATAACATCTTCCCAATAGCATTTGGTGTTGTTGATAAGGAAGAGATAGACAGTTGGACATGGTTTCTCACGCAGCTACAGAGATGAACCCTAGGTTTTACCTCAATCCTACAATCAACCCCACCCTCACTAATCAAGAACAGTATCACACACACAACAACAACACTACACTCAGCAACATCCATGGCTGTAGCCTAGGGCTACTAGCACCTAACTCTAACCCTAACCCTATCTAGGTGGCAAAGAACTTACCATAAGTCCCATGTCCATGCTGACAACCTCGCACTCCTCCTCCGAGCTGGTTTCCTCGTCGTTCCAGGAAGGCATTGCGGCAAGGAGGTGGACGGCCACCGGCCTCGAAGACGGCGAGCGGCGGCGAGCTCTGTTGGGGAACGTAGCAGAAATTCAAAATTTTCCTACGTGTCACCAAGATCTATCTATGGAGAAACCAGCAACGAGGGGAAGGAGAGTGCATCTATATACCCTTGTAGATCGCTAAGCGGAAGCGTTCAAGAGAACGGGGTTGAAGGAGTCGTACTCGTCGTGATTCAGATCACCGATGACCTAGTGCTGAATGGACAGCACCTCCGCGTTCAACACACGTACGGAGCGGATGACGTCTCCTCCTTCTTGATCCAGCAAGGGGGAAGGGAGAGGTTGAGGAAGACTCCATCCAGCAGCAGCACGACGGCGTGGTGGTGGTGGAGGAGCGTGGCAATCCTGCAGGGCTTCGCCAAGCACCTGCGGGAGAGAAGGAGGTGTCACGGGAGGGAGGGAGGCGCCAGGGCTTCAGGTGCGGCCACCCCTCCCTCCCCTCCCTTTATATAGGGGCAAGGGAGAGGGGGGAGGCACAGCCTTGCCCCTTCCTCCAAGGAAGGGGTGCGGCCAAAGGGGGGAGGAGTCCATCCTCCCCAAGGCACCTCGGAGGTGCCTTCCCCTTTGAGGACTCTCCCCTTTTTCTTATATCTTGGCGCATGGGCCTCTTGGGGCTGGTGCCCTTGGCCCATATAGGCCAAGGCGCACCCCCTACAGCCCATGTGGCCCCCCGGGGCAGGTGGACCCCCCCGGTGGACCCCCGGACCCCTTTCGGCACTCCCGGTACAATACCGATAACGTGCAAAACTTTTCCGGCGACCAAAATAAGACTTTCCATATATAAATCTTTACCTCCGGACCATTCCGGAACTCCTCGTGATGTCCGGGATCTCATCCGGGACTCCGAACAACATTCGGTTTGCTGCATACTCATATTCATACAACCCTAGCGTCATCGAACCTTAAGTGTGTAGACCCTACGGGTTCGGGAACCATGCAGACATGACCGAGACAACTCTCCGGCCAATAACCAACAGCGGGATCTGGATACCCATGTTGGCTCCCACATGTTCCACGATGATCTCATCGGATGAACCACGATGTCAAGGACTCAATCGATCCCGTATACAATTCCCTTTGTCTAGCGGTATTATACTTGCCCGAGATTCGATCGTCGGTATACCGATACCTTGTTCAATCTCGTTACCGGCAAGTCTCTTTACTCGTTCCGTAACACATCATCCCGTGATCAACCCCTTGGTCACATTGTGCACATTATGATGATGTCCTACCGAGTGGGCCCAGAGATACCTCTCCGTTTACACGGAGTGACAAATCCCAGTCTCGATTCGTGCCAACCCAACAGACACTTTGGGAGATACCTGTAGTGCACCTTTATAGCCACCCAGTTACGTTGTGACGTTTGATACACCCAAAGCATTCCTACGGTATCCAAGATTTGCACAATCTCATGGTCTAAGTAAAAGATACTTGACATTAGAAAAGCTTTAGCATACGAACTACACGATCTTTTGCGCTAGGCTTAGGATTGGGTCTTGTCCATCACATCATTCTCCTAATGATGTGATCCCGTTATCAATGACATCCAATGTCCATGGTCAGGAAACCGTAACCATCTATTGATCAACGAGCTAGTCAACTAGAGGCTTACTAGGGACATGGTGTTGTCTATGTATCCACACATGTATCTGAGTTTCCTATCAATACAATTATAGCATGGATAAAAAACGATTATCATGAACAAGGAAATATAATAATAACTAATTTATTATTGCCTCTAGGGCATATTTCCAACAGTCTCCCACTTGCACTAGAGTCAATAATCTAGTTGACATCGCCATGTGATTAACATTCATAGGTCACATCACCATGCGACCAACATCCAAAGAGTTTACTAGTGTCACTAAACTAGTTCACATCATCATGTGATTAAGACTCAATGAGTTCTGGGGTTTGATCATGTTTTGCTTGTAAGAGAGGTTTTAGTCAACGGGTCTGCAACATTCAGATCCGTATGTACTTCACAAATCTTTAGGTCATATTGTAAATGCTGCTTCCACGCTCCACTTGGAGCTATTCCAAATGGTTGTTCCACTATACGTATCCGGCTTCTCTACTCAGAGCTATCCGGATAGGTGTTAAGCTTGCATCGACGAAACTCTTTACGTTGAACTCTTTATCACCTCCATAACCGAGAAACATATCCTTATTCTTCTAAGGATAATTTTGACCGCTATCTGGTGATCTACTCCTTGATCACCTTTGTACCCTCTTGCCAGGTATGTAGCAAGGCACACATCAGGTGCGGTACTTAGCATAGCATACTGTAGAGCCTACGTCTAAAGCATAGGGGACGACCTTCGTCCTTTCTCTCTATTCTGCCGTGGTCGAGCTTTAAGTTATACCTTACATCTCAGGTAAGAACTCCTTCTTTGACTGATCCATCTTGAACACCTTCAAGATCATGTCAAGGTATATGCTCATTTGAAAGTACCATTAAGCGTTTTGATCCATCCTCATAGATCTTGATGCTCAATGTTCAAGTAGCTTAATCCAGGTTTTCTATTGAAAAACACTTTTCAAATAACCCTATACGCTTTCCAGAAATTCTACATCATTTCTGATCAACAATATGTCAACAACATATACTTATCAAAAATTCTACAGTGCTCCCACTCACTTCTTTGGAAATACAAGTTTCTCATAAACTTTGTATGAACCCAAAATCTTTGATCATCTCATCAAAGCGCACATTCCAACTCCGAGATGCTTACTCCAGTCCTTAGAAGGATCGCTGGAGCCAGCATACCTTTTAGCATCCTTAGGATCGACAAAAACTTTCTGATTGTATCACATACAACCTTTCCTTACGAAGACTGGTAAGGAAACTCATTTTTGACATCCATCTGCCAGATTTCATAAATGCAGCTAATGCTAACATGATTCCGACGGACTTAAGCATCACTACGGATGAGAAAATCTCATCGTAGTCAACTCCTTGAACTTTGTGAAAAACTCTTCGCCACAAGTCGAGCTTCATAGACGGTGACATCACCATCCACGTCTGTCTTCTTCTTAAAGATCCAATTATCTCAATGGCTTGCCGATCATCGGGCAAGTCCACCAAAGTCCATGCTTTGTTCTGATACATGGATCCTATCTCGGATTTCATGGCTTCTAACCATTTGTCGGAATTTGGGCCCACCATTGCTTCTCCATAGCTCGTAGGTTCATTGTTGTCTAGCAACATGACCTTCAAGACAGGATCACCGTACCACTCCGAAGTAGTACGCGTCCTTGTCGTCCTACGAGGTTCGGTAGTGACTTGATCCGAAGCTTCATGATCACTATCATAAGCTTCCACTTCAATTGGTGTAGGTGCCACGGGAACAACTTCCTGTGCCCTGCTACACACTGGTTGAAGTGATGGTTCAATAACCTCATCAAGTCTCCACCATCCTCCCACTCAACTTTTCGAGACAAACTTTTCCTCGAGAAAGGACCCGATTCAAGAAACAATCCCTATTGCTTTCGGATCTGAATTAGGAGGTATACCCAACTGTTTTTGGGTGTCCTATGAAGATGCATTTTATCCGCTTTGGGTTCGAGCTTATCAACCTGAAATTTTTTCACATAAGCGTCCCCAAACCTTTAAGAAAGGACAACTTAGGTTTCTCCAAACCATAGTTCAAACGGTGTCATCTCAACGGAATTACGTGGTGCCCTATTTAAAGTGAATGTGGTTGTCTCTAATGCCTAACCCATGAACGATAGTGGTAATTCGACAAGAGACATCATGGTACGCACCATATCCAATAGGGTGCAACTATGATGTTCGGACACACCATCACACTATGGTGTTCCAGGCGGTATTAATTGTGAAACAATTTCCACAATGTCTTAATTGTGTGCCAAAGCTCGTAACTCAGATATTCATCTCTATGATCATATCATAGACATTTTATCCTCTTGTCACAATGATCTTCTACTTCACTCTGAAATTACTTGAACCATTCAATAATTCAGACTTGTGTTTCATCAAGTAAATATACTCAACATCTACTCGAATCATCTGTGAAGTAAGAACATAACGATATTCACTGCATGCCTCAGCACTTGTTGGACTGCACACATCAAAAATGTCTTACTTCCAACAAGTTGCTATCTCGTTCCATCTTACTGAAAACGAGGCTTTTCAGTCATCTTGCCCATGTGGTATGATTTGCATATCTCAAGTGATTCAAAATCAAGTGAGTCCAAACGATCCATCTGCATGGAGTTTCTTCATGCGTATACACCAATAGACATGGTTTGCATGTCTCAAAATTTTCAAAAACGAGTGAGTCTAAAGATCCATCAACATGGAGCTTCATCATGCGTTTTACACCAATATGACTTACATGGCAGTGCCACAAGTAGGTGGTACTATCATTACTATCTTATATCTTTTGGCATGAAAATGTGTATCACTACGATCGAGATTCAATAAACCATTCCTTTAGGTGCAAGACCATCGAAGGTATTATTCAAATAAATAGAGTAACCATTATTCTCCTTAAATGAATAACCATATTGCGATAGACATAATCCAATTATGTCTATGTTCAACGCAAACACCAAATGACAATTATTCAGGTTTAATACTAATCTTGATGGTAGAGGGAGCGTGCGATGTTTGATCACATCAAACTTGGAAACACTTCCAACACATATCGTTAGCTCACCTTTAGCTAGTCTCCGTTTATTCCGTAGCTCTTTTATTTCGAGTTACTAACACTTAGCAACTGAACCGGTATCTTAATACCCTGGTGCTACTAGGAGTACTAGTAAAGTACACATTAACATAATGTATATCCAATATACTTCTATCGACTTTGCCAGCCTTCTCATCTACCAAGTATCTAGGGTAATTCTGCTCCAGTGGTTGTTCCCCTTATTACAGAAGCACTTAGTCTCGGGTTTGGGTTCAACCTTGGGTTTCTTCACTAGAGCAGCAGCTGATTTGCCGTTTCATGAAGTATCCCTTCTTGCCCTTGCCCTTCTTGAAACTAGTGGTTTCACCAACCATCAACAATTGATACTCCTTCTTGATTTCTACTTTCGCGGTGTCAAACATCGTGAATACCTCAAGGATCATCATATTTATCCCTGATATGTTATAGTTCATCACAAAGCTCCAGCAGCTTGGTGGCAATGACTTTGGAGAAACATCACTATCTCATATGGAAGATCAACTCCCACTCGATTCAAGTGATTGTTGCACTCAGACAATCTGAGCACAAGCTCAACGATTGAGCTTTTCTCCCTTAGTCTGCAGGTTAAGAAAATCGTCGGAGGTCTTATACCTCTTGACGTGGGCACGAGCCTGAAATCCCAATTTCAGCCCTCAAAAACATCTCATATGTTCCGCGACGTTTTGAAAAACGTCTTTGGTGCCTCAACTCTAAACCGTTTAACTGAACTATCATGTAGTTATCAAAACGTGTATGTCCGATGTTCGCAACATCCACAAACGACGTTTGGGGCTCAGCACACTGAGCGGTGCATTAAGGACATAAGCTTTCTACTGTCTGCATAATCGCTACTGTCAACTTTCAACTATATTTTCTCTAGGAACATATCTAAACAGTGGAACTAAAGCGCGAGCTTACGACATAATTTGCAAAGATCTTTTGACTATGTTCAGGATAATTAAGTTCATCTTATGAACTCCCACTCAGATAGACATCCCTCTGGTCATCTAAGTGATCACATGATCCGAGTCAACTAGGCCGTGTCTGATCATCACGTGAGACGGACTAGTCATCATCGGTGAACATCTTCATGTTGATCGTATCTACTATACGACTCATGCTCGACCTTTCGGTCTCCATGTTCTGAGGCCATGTCTGTACATGCTAGGCTCGTCAAGTTAACCCTATGTGTATTGCATGTGTAAATCTGTCTTACACCCGTTGTATGTGAACGTAAGGATCTATCACACCCGATCATCACGTGGTGCTTCAAAGCGACGAACTTTAGCAACGGTGCACAGTTAGGGGAGAACACTTCTTGAAATTGGTGTAAGGGATCATCTTATTTACTACCATCATTCTAAGTAAACAAGATGCATAAACATAATAAACATCACATGCAATTATATAGTAGTGACATGATATGGCCAATATCATATAGCTCCATTGATCTCCATCTTCGGGGCTCCATGATCATCATCGTCACCGGCATGACACCATGATCTCCATCATCATGATCTCCATCATCGTGTCTTCATGAAGTTGTCTCGCCAACTATTACTTCTACTACTATGGCTACCGGTTAGCAATAAAGTAAAGTAATTACATGGCGTTGTTTAATGACACGCAGGTCATACAATAAATTTAAGACAACTCCTATGGCTCCTGCCGATTGTCATACTCATCGACATGCAAGTCGTGAATCCTATTACAAGAACATGATCACATATCATTCATCACATTCTTCTTGGCCATATCACATCACAAAGCATACCCTGCAAAAACAAGTTAGACGTCCTCTAATTGTTGTTTGCATGTTTTACGTGGCTGCTATGGGTTTCTGGCAAGAACGTTTCTTACCTACGCAAAACCACAACGTGATATGCCAATTGCTATTTACCCTTCATAAGGACCCTTTTCATCCAATCCATTCCGACTAAAGTGGGAGAGACTGGCACCCGCTAGCCACCTTATGCACCAAGTGCATGTCAGTCGGTGGAACCTGTCTCACGTAAGAGTACGTGTAAGGTCGGTCCGGGCCGCTTCATCCCACAATACCGTCGAAACAAGATTGGACTAGTAACGGTAAGCATATTGAACAACATCAACGCCCACAACTACTTTGTGTTCTACTCGTGCAAAGAATCTACGCAATAGACCTAGCTCATGATGCCACAGTTGGGGAACGTAGCAGAAATTCAAAATTTTCCTACGTGTCACCAAGATCTATCTATGGAGAAACCAGCAACGAGGGGAAGGAGAGTGCATCTACATACCCTTGTAGATCGCTAAGCGGAAGCGTTCAAGAGAACAAGGTTGAAGGAGTCGTACTCGTCGTGATTCAGATCACCGATGACCTAGTGCTGAACGGACAGCACCTCCGCGTTCAACACACGTACGGAGCGGATGACGTCTCCTCCTTGATCCAGCAAGGGGGAAGGGAGAGGTTGAGGAAGACTCCATCCAGCAGCAGCACGACGGCGTGGTGGTGGTGGAGGAGCGTGGCAATCCTGCAGGGCTTCGCCAAGCACCCTCGGGAGAGAAGGAGGTGTCACGGGAGGGAGGGAGGCGCCAGGGCTTCAGGTACGGCCACCTCTCCCTCCCCTCCCTTTATATAGGGGTAAGGGAGAGGGGGGAGGCGCAGCCTTGCCCCTTCCTCCAAGGAAGGGGTGCGGCCAAAGGGGGGAGGAGTCCATCCTCCCCAAGGCACCTCGGAGGTGCCTTCCCCTTTGAGGACTCTCCCCTTTTTCTTATATCTTGGCGCATGGGCCTCTTGGGGCTGGTGCCCTTGGCCCATATAGGCCAAGGCGCACCCCCTACAGCCCATGTGCCCCCCCGGGGCAGGTGGACCCCCCCGGTGGACCCCCGGACCCCTTTCGGCACTCCCCGTACAATACCGATAACGTGCGAAACTTTTCCGGCGACCAAAATAAGACTTTCCATATATAAATCTTTACCTCCGGACCATTCCAGAACTCCTCGTGACGTCCGGGATCTCATCCGGGACTCCGAACAACATTCGGTTTGCTGCATACTCATATTCATACAACCCTAGCGTCATCAAACCTTAAGTGTGTAGACCCTACGGGTTCGGGAACCATGCAGACATGACCGAGACAACTCTCCGGCCAATAACCAATAGCGGGATCTGGATACCCATGTTGGCTCCCACATGTTCCACGATGATCTCATCGGATGAACCACGATGTCAAGGACTCAATCGATCCCGTATACAATTCCCTTTGTCTAGCGGTATTATACTTGCCCGAGATTCGATCGTCGGTATACCGATACCTTGTTCAATCTCGTTACCGGCAAGTCTCTTTACTCGTTTCGTAACACATCATCCCGCGATCAACCCCTTGGTCATATTGTGCATATTATGATGATGTCCTACCGAGTGGGCCCAGAGATACCTCTCCGTTTACACGGAGTGACAAATCCCAGTCTCGATTCGTGCCAACCCAACAGACACTTTCGAAGATACCTGTAGTGCACCTTTATAGCCACCCAGTTACATTGTGACGTTTGATACACCCAAAGCATTCCTACGGTATCCGGGAGTTGCACAATCTCATGGTCTAAGGAAAAGATACTTGACATTAGAAAAGCTTTAGCATACGAACTACACGATCTTTTGTGCTAGGCTTAGGATTGGGTCTTGTTCATCACATCATTCTCCTAATGATGTGATCCCGCTATCAATGACATCCAATGTCCATGGTCAGGAAACCGTAACCATCTATTGATCAACGAGCTAGTCAACTAGAGGCTTACTAGGGACATGGTGTTGTCTACGTATCCACACATGTATCTGAGTTTCCTATCAATACAATTATAGCATGGATAATAAACGATTATCATGAACAAGAAAATATAATAATAACTAATTTATTATTGCCTCTAGGGCATATTTCCAACAAGCTCGTACTGGAGCAGGGGACTGAGAGCACGAGAGAGTGAGCGAGCGGGTGCGCCCGCCCGACCGAGCGGGTATATTTACCCCAGTTCCGACTGGGCCGGTCGGCTAACGGCCGTTAACGGCCGCGCCATGAGCGCGCGTGGCCACGTGGGCTGACAGATGGGCCCAATCCGTCAGAAAAACGGTTAAATCGCTAGTCATCGCAGGTTTGGGTTTTTTTAAACAGCGGACCGCGCGTTTGGTAGCTTTCTGAGAAAAATTAAAAAGTTGTAGTTTTTTGAAACCATAACCTGTAAACTAGTAGTTTTATGCTATTTACTCTCCTCGTTAGGAACGTAAGGAATATACCCATCACCAGTTTTCCGCTGTACCTGATTTGGTCTAGCAGCACCGAGACGTAGTTCACTAAAGTCAACCTTGGCCCATTCTTGCCTGGCCTGTTCATTGGCCTCCGCCCTACCCTCGAGAAAGTCCTCGTCGACCTCGAAGTAGCCGTTCTTCCTGACCCCTCGATCACCTGCTGCCGGAAAGCCTCGAATTCCTCGTCTATTTTCCCAAAGTAGGCCGCATCCTCCACCTGCTGCCGCTTCTTCTTCTCGATCCACTCCGGCGGGAAGAACTCGGTCAGGTCATCGATATAGCTGTCTTCCAGGAACGGCTCCGACCTGAGGGCAATTATGGTCCGCAGCTCGCTTTTCTTCAGCCGATACTTCTTCCCTTTGCTTCCACATGCCGCTGCTGCATCCTGCTTGACGACGACAGAGGCATCAGTGGAACCCCAGCAAATCGAACGACGCGCCGCCGCAGAAACATATAAAGAAGACGAACCCTAAGCCGTTCCTTTGTACGCTCCGGACGCACAATCGTTACCGGCCCCGTTTCGAAGCTCTACTTTTTTTAGGGGACTTTTTTTTTGAGTAACCCTTTTTTGTTTTTGATTTTTTGAGGGAAAAAGCCAAGTTTATTCATCAAAAGCCACAAGATGTGGGATACAGTTCGGATCATGGGGTTGGCCCAACCAAATGTGTCGACCCTGACTGAGAGTAAGTGAATACTTGGCTAACCTATGTGCATCAACATTGATTGCACGCCTTTCAAAAGTAAAGTTACAATGAAATAAAGATGCTCTAAGCGAGATTTCATGAACTATGGATCCATTCCCTCCTCTTGTGCCCTGATTGATGTCAGCTACTGTTTGCTTGAAATCTGAAGCAATGACAAAATTATGAAAATTGAGGACTTCTGCTAACAAGTCCAGAGTTTCGGAGGTCTACTTTTTTAGGGGACTTTTTTGTTTTTGATGAGAACAAGTTTTGAAGCTCGGCTACAAGTCCAGAGTCCACGGGAACACTGGGCCGGGCCTCTGCCTGCCGTTTTGTCAACTCTTTCCTTAAAAAAAAAGCGATTGTAGTTTCAAACTCTATTCAGCGTTTAAGACTCCACTTTCTATTGTTCCGGTAGAAGGCACGCAGCCGGTTCGACCTTGAGCCTTGCCAATTTACTTCTTCTCACTGCATGCTCTTTTCTTTTCTTTTCTTCTCACATTACGGTTTTGGAAACATGTTCCTTAGCTTTCAAGGCCAATCTTCTAAGTTTTTAATCCTGTTTTTGGTCGGTTTTATATTTGACATTTTCGGTTTATTTTAGTTTTTTATTTCTCTTATTTTTATTTTTCCTTCTTCAAACTCAATAAATTTCAAATTTGTATTCTTTTGTAAAATAGGCAAAGAGCCTGATTTCTTAAATGCATGAATTTTTTCGCATTCAGTACATCTTTTTTAAATTAATCAACATAACTTGAAATCCATGAATACTTTCCAAATTTATCAGTGCCGTTTTCTCGAGTATGTGAACTTTTTTGTAAAATTTGTTAACTTTCTCAAGTTGATGAATATTTTCCAAATTCGTAACCTTTTTCCCAAATTTGTGAACCTTTTCAAAGTTTGTGGAACCTTTTTGACTTTGTGAATGTCTTTTAAATCCATGAACATATTTTGAATTTCATGAGAGTTTTCAAATCCTTTAACAATTCTTGAATCCACGAAATTCATGTTTTTTTTTGAATTCACGGTCTTTTTTTGAGGTAATGAACATTTTTTCAGTTCGTGATTATTTCAAATATGCGATTTTTTTTTGAAATTTGGGATTTTCTCAAATCCACTAACGTTTTCCATTCATGAACATTTTCCATATGGGCGAACTTTTTTTCTAATTCTTCACTTTTTTAGAATTCACGATATTTTTTTGAATTCTTTAATATTTTGTCAAATCAGCAAGCATTTAAAAATTAACGAATAAGTTTTCTTATCTGCGATTTTTTTATTCTTACACTTTTTAAATTCCTGGATTTTTAAATCACTGTTTTTCACATTCATGATAAATTTTCTGGTTGCTTGTTTTTTTTAATCTAGAAAAGAAGATTCTGTTTTTTTTTACAATCGCAAACTGTAATAGCTAAAAGCCCGAAAAATGAGTGTGTGGTGATCCGTCTGCGATAGCGTCAACAATTAGAGTCCGAAACCAGCTGCCATCGTGCGAGCTGGGCCTCAGCCCGTTCGTAGACAGACTTTTTGACGCCTGAAGCGCGGATCAGGAGCTCTCATTTTTCTTGATCAAGTCGAATTCAGTTGTACTCCAACACTCATAAATTTATAGAATTCATTTAGGTTAATCATGAGTCTTTACAGTTTCTAAGCTCCCTTGAAATGGAGCGCTCTGGTTAAACTGGGGTTGGTTTTACCGCGTCGGCGTACGTGCCTTGCACCCGTGTCACTCGTTCGTTAGCAGCTGCGATTTTACGCCGGTAACTCAAGCCTTGCTGGTGAAGAGAGAAAAGTTGGGGCACGGCGTTCATCAGTCTGCGCTCATCCCTATTGGCTCCGCCCTGCCTCGCATCGCCGCGCTGCCTCCCCAATCTCCTTTGCTTGCCACCGGTGAGATCCGGTGGAATCTCCCTCACCGGTCAAAGCTCCCCCACCTGCCCTGTTGGCTGAACCCTTTCCTTCTCCTCCCTTCCAAAGCCTATAGCCAAGGAGGTGCTCGTGCCAACAAAAATCAAAGGAGAGGAGCTTGCCTGTGTTAACGACTCAAGGAGGGGAGATCGAGATCCAGTGGCACCTGCCAGATCGCCAACGAAGCTCGGGATCTAGCAGCCAGGAGCAACACCCTTGCTGCACATCTTCCCCGGCTCCTCTCCCGACGAGGACCGCGACGGGCGCCTTATCCTCAGGTCCCCTTGTCCTAGCCAACGCTGATCCGCTCGGGGAGGGCCCGGATCCCGCGCGTGGCTACGACCCACACGGCGGCGCGTGGGTATGAAGGTTTGCTGCACCCCACTTCACGATGGACCGAGGGAGGGGGAGCTGCTCCGTCGGGCGTCCGCCGATCAGGAGCTGCTCCCTCCTCAGCTGCAGGAGCAGCACCGGCTGCGTGGTCGTGCAGTTCACTAGCTGGTGCTCACTCAAGGGTGATGTACATATTCTCTGTGAGTATGGCATGATAGGCCATGTATCTTCTTCCTGGTTCGAGTTAGTGATTCGAACTGTCAGAATTTCATTTGGTCCATTGACCTATTTTTGCAGGCTTTGTGAATTCCACCTGAAGAGGTAGTTCGAGTATAATTTCATTTTCAGGCATAACTGATATATATTTCTGCTTTTTTCGCTGTCACTTTGTTACAGCCAGCCGAAATTAGAATCCCATGGTGTGGCTAAATTCTTGATAGGATTGCCAATACTCTGAATTCCCCACACAACTATATGGTTAAATACATCTAAATATATGCAGGTAATCTTCTGTTTAGAATAATGAGTCTGCACTTTGTGATGCTTTTGTTTGGACCAAAATTACTGATTTCGTGATGCAGTTTGTCGTGCTATATATATATTATAGTTTTATTCTCACAGGTGATATTTGATTTGTTATAAATGATTATAACTGTTTTGTGTTCATCTGTAGAAGAAATTATTTTTGGGAGCATAACTATGACATTCCTACGCCATGGCACATTCGTTTTCAGTTTTCTGGAGCACACACATAGTATATATCATGCTTAATGCCTACTATTCATCATCTTTTTGTATTCATCATCTGCTTGATGCATACTATTCACAATTTTTTTATTTTCTTTTCTACACTCAAGGTTATTACACCCTACATTCTACAAGTAGCATGACCTTCTTCTGCCACCTCACGTATGCTTGATGCAGCATTCCTCAATTACTTTGAGATTGCTTTTGCACTATTACTTCTCTTGCATGTTCTTTTATGTCCATTTTTCTAAACATATGCTGTGTATATTGTTTTATTTGTATTGTCAGAATGTTACTCTGAGGTGAAGTTCAGCATTCATAGTTTTGTTCATTGCAATCGTCGGCAATATATATGACTATCTCGCAACCACATCATTGGCGAGATAATGGTAAAGCTCAGTCTCATGTTTTACTCAGGTAGGTCGAAGTTATAATATGACTTTGTGAACTGAATATTGCACAATGGTAAAACATCTATTTCACTTATCAACCAGCTATTGTTGCTTGCCGAATTAGCAAGGTGCATTAGTTTCAGTTACCCCATATTTGTCTACAGAAATGGATGCCTCTATATTTTAAGTGGCTACAAGTTTTTCTTTTTCCTACTATATTTGCTTACAAACGATTTTGGTTTTCAAAGCAATACTAAAGAAACCAAGTTACTTGACAGATGTGTCTCATGTTCATCACTCCGCTGCAGGAAGCAA
>NC_041386.1:715068729-715131487 GCF_002162155.2 Triticum dicoccoides | reverse complement strand
TTGAGTCTTGACAGTATTGCTTCACTCAAAGTAAAAAAGGTTATGCTCATGCAGGGTCTTTCCTCATGTTCATTTATACTGCTTCCACGCATACATAAGAATTAGTGCAGGAACATACAAACAGGTAAGCACGGATGCTGCCCTCCACGGTTTCTATTTGTCGAGACAGTGTGAAGACGTTGTTTTTCTTACCTAGAAAACCGATTAGAAAAATATTTTTATTTAAGGATATACACTTGCTTTTTCTCAAATTTGGCTAATAGAATTACTTTGGATTCAGATTGGTAGTTCAGGAAAAAAGAAAAGACTATTCAACTTATTTTTGCTACAATTCACTGCACGTAAATGTCCTAGAACAAACTGCCAAATATTTGAGTAAACCATTTGGTTGTTGTTGATAAAATCAGTGTACATCTATTGTATCTCATGTTCTTCCATTTGGAGAGAGATATATAATACAGAGAGAATCAAGTTGCCCTGCTTTAGTTAATCTATTGGATTCATATGACTTGTCCTCGCATGAGATGAAGACCTCATTAAAACTTATTTCACAAAAAAAAAACCATAAGCAAGTGTAAATTAATTAATGGAAATTTGTTCACTCAGTAATGCTGCGATTGGACTCGAAAGTCTGTTTAGATTTTTCTTATACTTCAAAAATATATATCTGTTGTAAACTAATGTTAGATGTTTTTGTAGTTCAAATTGAATGGCCAAAGCATCTTATTTTAGTGTAGATAGGTTGTAGAAGTTTTGGCCTCTAAATGTGTATGGTTGCACGAAGGATGGTTAGAGTTTGACATTAGTATTGTGGCTTCAAAGAGGAAAGGTACTATTAGGGTGAGTTAAACATCTTCTCTAGAAATGTTTAATGACTCCTTGAAGGCTGGAACTACATACAAGGAATCCACAGAGTGTGTGTCAAGAAAGTATTGTTATATACTCCCTTCGTAAACTAATATAAGAGCGTTTAGATCACTATTTTAGTAATCTAAATGCTCTTATATTAGTTTACAGAGGGAGTATTTATTAATCTGATGACAAGTACTCCCTTTGTAAAGTAGTGATCGAAACGCTCTTATATTTTTTTACTGAGGGAGTAGCAATGTACAAAGTGGGTGTTTATTGATTTCCGGAGCCATTGTTCTTTCATATAAACTGAACTCTGAGTTGACAATAAAGTTGTATTGTTTGATGAAATCATTTGCCATCTGGAGTGTATTCTTATACACGTACACCAGCATATTTAACATCTGTAAATAGTATACATCGAAACCGTTTTAATTGAAACAGTATGATGGGCCATCTGCAATAATTAGTTGTATAATTGCAGTGTGTCTTGTATAGACCATAATGTTGCATAAATCATCAAAGTAATCATCGGGCGCGGCAAAGCGCGCCTATCTCTCTAGTAGTTTCTAAACACCACGAAATCTGTTTCCAGCTTCTGTTTTATGACCACGGACCACCACTCACGGGGATTCATTTTTAAGAGGACCCATGTCCTTTTTCTATTTTTTTATCACAGTATAAACACAAGCGTTCATATACACGCGCATACATTCACCCTTATGAACGCACACACGCACACCCTACCCCTATGAACACCTCCGAAAGACTAAGCCGGTATATCATCTTGAAATTTACGAATTCATCGTAGGCACCTCGTCGTTGACGGGAACGTCTCTTCCCACTGAATGCGCATCGTCAGAAATCCTGAAATAAATCTAGAAATAAATGCGAGCACCAGAATTTGAACCCTGATGGGCTGGGGATACCACAGTTCCGCTAACCATCCAACCACAGGTTGGTTCGCTTGGTCATTTATAGCAGTCAGTCAGTGATATATCACTAGTAGGGAAAAGCCTATACACAAAACTCTAGCAGTAGCGCATGTTAAAAGGGCGCTACTGCTAGACAGCAGTAGCGCGCGCGAAATAACCGCGCTGCAGATACACATATAGCAGTAGCACGTCCCTTTGTAAAAGCGCTACTACAAAAATTCCCACCACTAAGCCGACCAGCTACAATTAGTAGTAGCGCTCTTTTAGAAACAGCGCTGCCGCTAATTTCGTTGTAGCAGCGCATTTATGTGTAAGGCGATACTGCTAACGAAAATAAAATAAAATGAAAAACAAGTACAAAAGTAAATGAAAATGAAAGAAATAGAAAAAGGAGAAAGGAAAAAAAATAAAATGTAAAGAAAAATAAATGAAAAAAGGGAAAAAAAGAGAAAGAAATAGCAGTAGCGCGTTTCAGGAAACGTGCTGTAGTTAACTTAGCTATAGCGCGTTTTCAAGAACGCACTACCGTTACCTTTCACTCAAACAGCGGTTTCCCTCCCCCCGGCCATCACTTCTCCCCCAAATCCCTCAACCTCGCCGCCGTCTCCCCAATTTGCCGTCGCCCCACTTCGCCGCCGTCTCCTGCCGGCGTGGACGCCCGCAACATCACCTATCCCCCCGAGGTCGTCGTCATCCTCACCGCCGCCGCCCGGGGCCGCCCTCAGCCTCACCGCCGCCGCCGGAGGCCACCCTCGACCTCACCATCGCCGCCCTCGACCTCACCGCCGCCTGAGCCAGCCCAGGATCGCCGTTGCCCATGCCCGAGCCCGCCCTCTCCGCCCCAACCTCCATCGCCGAGCACCTCCCCGCCACCGTCTCTCCCCTCTCTGTAAGTCCCTCATCCCTTCCCCTCCACTCCTCTCTCTGCATTTTAGAGCAAAAATTAGTAGAGCAAAAGTTACTTTATAGCAAAAAAAATAATTTAGAGCAAAAGATGTTAAGTAGTAGATGTTAGAGCAAAAATTAGTTTAGAGCAAAAATTTTGGTTTACAACAAAATTTAGTTAGGGCAGTAGGGTTTAATTAGGGTAGATGCTGCTTGTAGTATATAGTGATACTAGTAGATGTTAATTAGGTTAGGGCAGTAGTGGTACTAGTAGATGTTAATTAGGTGTTTTTTAGTTAGGGCAGTAGAGTTTTGGGTTAATTAGGTTAGTAGTGCTGCTAGTAGTAGTGGTACAGTAGGTTAACTAGGTGAAGTTAAATGAATAACCTAAATAAATGAAATTAGTAGTTAACAGAATTTTTTTTCTTTCATCATTATAGAGCACTAAATTTAACTGAATTTTGTTCTATTAGTAGTTAAATAAATTTTCTTCTACACTTTGTTTTTGAATTAGCTTGTGAAATTTGGACATGTGGTTGCTCGTGTATATTTGGACATGTGTTGCGTTGTCGAAGATGGATATTTGGACACCGTTTCCAGGGAATAAAGTTGAGTGGCCTATGTTTTGCCGGAATGTTGATTCATTTCCATTCCGGCAAATTTCAGGTTCTCGATTTATCCACTGTTTAGCAAAGGTCATGCCGAAATTTCCGTGAATTTTGGCATGACTTGTGCTACAAACTAGGACATATAGAGTGCCCGGGATTTGCCGCACCGGGAAGGAGTCAACGTTCCTGCAAAACATAAACCTTTTTATGTCATTATTCATTTTATTAGGTCTAGAACTAATTGACTAGATTTAATCGTAGGAAACATGGCTAGTAACGATGAAGTACAATGTTCTGGTTATTGCGACGACGTCTACCTGGCGGCGGACGAATTTTTGAGCCTTGCCGACGATCAACCGATGTTGTTGTTGGGCCCACCCGTCGCATCAGGTACTGAGACCGACACGCAGACCGATGCTGAGACTGAGACCGGCGCTGAGACTCAGACCGGCATCGAGACCGGCGCTGCCTTGGGGAGCGGAGCCGGTGTAGAACCGAAAGCAAAGAGGCAATGGCTTCCTAACAAACTCGGGACTACTAGACTGGTAGTCACGGAGGTGGACAACGGCAATTTTGAGCCAAACGCGCTTGAGGAATCGCGCGCGTTCTACGGCAATCAAATAGACTGCATCGTATGGATAACCGCCACCATCAACGATGAGAAACTACAGAAGATAGATAATATGAGGCCCTCCCTCCTAAAGAAGTTGCACCATATATTCTTGCTCCCGGGCCGGAATGAAAGGGATTACAGAGATCTAGATAAGGACCCGGCAATGAAGAAGATAAACAAACATGTTGTTGGGAATATGCCCTAGAGGCAATAATAAATTAGTTATTATTATTATATTTCCTTGTTCATGATAATCGTTTATTATCCATGCTATAATTGTATTGATAGGAAACTCAGATACATGTGTGGGTACATAGACAACACCTTGTCCCTAGTAAGCCTCTAGTTGACTAGCTCGTTGATCAATAGATGGTTACGGTTTCCTGACCATGGACATTGGATGTCGTTGATAACGGGATCACATCATTAGGAGAATGATGTGATGGACAAGACCCAATCCTAAGCCTAGCACAAAGATCGTATGGTTCGTATGCTAAAGCTTTTCTAATGTCAAGTATCATTTCCTTAGACCATGAGATTGTGCAACTCCCGGATACCGTAGGAATGCTTTGGGTGTACCAAACGTCACAACGTAACTGGGAGGCTATAAAGGTGCACTACGGGTATCTCTGAAAGTGTCTGTTTGGTTGGCACGAATCGAGACTGGGATTTGTCACTCCGTGTGACGGAGTGGTATCTCTGGGCCCACTCGGTAGGACATCATCATAATGTGCACAATGTGACCAAGGGGTTGATCACGGGATGATGTGTTACGGAACGAGTAAAGAGACTTGCCGGTAACGAGATTGAACAAGGTATCGGGATACCGACGATCGAATCTCGGGCAAGTACTATACCGCTAGACAAAGGGAATTGAATACGGGATTGATTGAATCCTTGACATCGTGGTTCATCCGATGAGATCATCGTGGAACATGTGGGAGCCAACATGGGTATCCAGATCCCGCTGTTGGTTATTGGCCGGAGAGTTGTCTCGGTGATGTCTACGTGTCTCTCGAACCCGTAGGGTCTACACACTTAAGGTTCGATGACGCTAGGGTTATAGAGAATAGATGTACGTGGTTACCGAATGTTGTTCGGAGTCCCGGATGAGATCCCGGACATCACGAGGAGTTCCAGAATGGTCCGGAGGTAAAGATTTATATATATATGGGAAGTCCTGTTTTGGTCACCGGAAAAGTTTCGGGTGCTAACGGTAACGTACCGGGACCATCGGGAGGGTCCCGGGGGTCCACCGGGAGGGGCCACCGGCCCCAAAGGGCTGCGTGTGCCAAGTGTGGGAGGGGACCAGCCCCAGGTGGGCTGGTGCGCCCCCCCCACCAGGGCCCAAGGCGCCTAGGGTTTGGGGGAACCCTAAAAGGGGGCGCGCCCCCTTGCCTTGGGGGGCAAGGCAACCCCCCTGGCCGCCGCCCCCTCCTTAGATTGGATCTGAGGGGGCCGGCCCCCTCTCCCTTGCCCCTATATATATGTGGGAGGTGGAGGGCAGCCGCACCCAAGTTCTGGCGTAGCCCTTCCCCTCTCCCAAGTCCTCCTCCTCTCCCGCGGTGCTTAGTGAAGCCCTGCAGGATTGCCACGCTCCTCCACCACCACCACGCCATCGTGTTGCTGCTGGACGGAGTCTTCCCCAACCTCTCTCACTCTCTCTCCTTGCTGGATCAAGGCATGGGAGACGTCACCGGGCTGCATGTGTGTTGAACGCGGAGGTGCCGTCCGTTCGGCACTAGGATCATCGATGATTTGGATCACGACGAGTACGACTCCATCAACCCCGTTCACTTGAACGCTTCCGCTTAGAGATCTACAAGGTTATGTAAATGCACTCTCCTTCCCCTCGTTGCTAGATTACTCCATAGATTGATCTTGGTGATGCGTAGAAAATTTTGAATTTCTGCTACGTTCCCCAACACATGCCATGTCCAAGTTTAGCGACGCGTTGGCCGCCTGGAAAACAAGGGTGAAAGCAAGGATCATAGACAAAAAGGAACCCAACTCCGAGATTGTAAAGGATAATCCGATAATCACGGCAGAGCACTTTGAAATATTCAAGGTGGCTTGCAAGGCCGAAGCTGCCAAAAAAAGTCGAAGTACATGAAGGGGCTTCAACAGAGGAACATTGGGTTCCACCACCTCGGAAGCCATGGTTACGGCGGGAAGAGGTCCATATGGGCCAAGGAGGACGCGGAAACTGCGAGTCTGGGCATCCCAGACCCCTTGGCGGAGTTCACCGTCCCAGAGGAGCGTGACGTCCTCAGGGCCCGCCACCGTTGGGACCCAGTGAAGAAGGTTTTCGAGACGAACGCGGTCACGAGGAGTTCATGAGACTGCTGGTAATTTTAGTTTCTGATCAAATACTAGCACATATAATTCCTTCCAAATTACTAAACTCACAAATTAATCACTATATAAAGCATTGCAAGAGCTAATCTAGCAATGAGAGATGAAAGGACAAAGTTGCTAACCTTTGTGATCATTTGAATGGATGGGGGCCTTCAAATCTTGACAAATTTTGGGCAAAATGTGTGATGAGCTCGAGGAAGAGAAGGGAAGAACAGAGGAGGAGAGGGGAAAAAGGGGAAGAACAGAGCGAGCTCGGGTGGACGAAGGGTTTATGTACGTCGACCTTTAGTACCGGTTCGTGCCACGAACCGGTACTACAGGTGCTGGACGGGCCCCAGACTGACAACATCCCGCCACCACTCTCTCTAGTACCGGTTCGTGGCACGAACCGGTGCTAAAGGTTTGCCACGAATCGGTACTAATGAGAGCTGCCGGCTAGACGTTGGAACCGGCACTAAAGGACACATTAGTGCCGGCTCGAAATCAAACCGGCACTAATGTGTCTCAGATTAGCCCCTTTTTCTACTAGTGCATGCACCATGACACTTGGGGGCTAATGCAAAGTCATTTTTATTGGCCTGATTGAAGACCCGAGTCATCCCATTGTAATGAGCCGGCCCTTCGGGGCTACCAATTGCTCCTGTTAAAATTCAAGATACACAAGCCTTATTCCATTATATTGAAGGATCCACTGCTCAGTTGGTAAAGCACAAAGCTCTTAACCTTGTGGACATGGGTTCAAGCCCCAGGATGGGGGTTACATCATATGATATTATTTCCAATGAAAAGTCCCACCTCAGTATTATCTTACTAAGCCGGCTCTTGGGGGCTACACGTTACTGCTCAAATTTACATCATCATATTTATAAAGTCCCTGCTAATTATTACATAATGACCCGACACTTGGGGGCTAATGCATATTAATCCTTGCTGAAGAAAATTCTAGGACGACCCGGCTACACTACTATGACTATAGCCGACTCATGGGGGCTACACAACTGGATTTTATTTAAAGCCATGGTGATAAGTCCTGACTTATTCATGCTGATTAAACCGGCCCTTGGGGGCTACAGGTAATATGGATATAGGGGAGTTTTGAGTAAATCAGATTGACCCGGTGTCTGCAAAAATCATAAACCGGCGTCGACGACAATTATGACTCGGCATCATCTATTTATAACCCGGCAATTTTGGTAATCATAAACCGGCAAGTTTTATATCTTCAAGCCGACTATATAAGTTGAATATTTGAAAACCAATATTTTTGTCAAGTTAGAGCATTGAAAGCCGACTCAAGTGGATTATCTCTTACAATATTTCTCAACAAGAGACCAATATCAGCAAATTGACTCTGAAGCTGGCCTTTGACCCGGATTTTTCAAAGGAAGTATCTGGATTTTTTGCATTGGCAAAATTTGAACATATCTGCTAAAGAGATTTGCTATGAGATTATGGATACATATCAAGAAGGAGATGACAAGGACTTAAGGATGATCAAGTGCCGGCTTACAAACAATATTTAACTCCGAACACAACCTGTCAAATTTGTTCTTGTGTTTATATTGCAGACTAGTTTAACATGGATAAATCCAAATTAAACTGGGGGCTAATGTCGGGGATATACCCCGCGGTATGACCCGGCCGGTCTTGGCGCTTCACCGTGACCCACCGGAGGACTGGTGACTGACGGGTCTGGCGGCTCACTGGTCAGACGACTCATAAGCCTGACGACTCACAGATGACCCCGACGGCGGGTCAGATAGAAGACTAGGCCCAAGGCCCCAAAGGCCGGCTCATGTTATGGTGGGCCGGCTTAAGAGGAAAGGGATGACGAATATTTCCTTTACGCGGAAGCAAGACCCGGACTTGTATTCAACTTGTAAGAAAAGATAGACTAGCCCTAGTCCTACTAGGACTCCATATGTAACCCGCCCCGCCAACTTATATAAGGAGGGGGCAGGGCTCCCCAAAGAGGGACGGTCAAGAAGAACAATAATCTCTAGGGCTAGACACAACTAAAGGGAAGCCGGCTTATGCGGTGTCTCCCTGATGAGCATAATGAGATCTAGCCACAAACAACATGTAGGGCTATTACCGGATGATGTTTCCCGGGGCCCGAGGCTGTCTAAATCCTTGTCTTGTGTGTTGCGTCTCTCGTCCCGATCAACCCCTCTCAAACTACCGCATAGATGCGTTGGCCTCGCGACTAAGTCCTGACACTAAGGACATCTGCCGTGACAAATCCACGACAGACCTTGTATTCCAATTTTGCCTGCAAACTAGTATTTCAAAATTTGTCTAAGTATTTCTGGTCATGGTTCCATTGTTTCTGCCCAAGTACCGAGGTGTTGCGACTATGTCTAGATACGTTTTTCATTACTATAATTCGCTAATACTATCAGTTTGAAAATAAGTCATGGTTGCTTCAGGATCGATCATGTTTTATCTTTCTAGATGGAAAGTATAAATCGACGATGTTTGTAGTTTTGAACTGATGAATGCAAGTTTTAATTCATGTCTAGTTCAAAACACACACGCACGCACGCGCACGCGCGCATACACACACGTTGAATGGGTGCAACACACTCCTTGGTGAAGCAATCTTTCAGTATATTGCAGGTCTGAAATTCTGTAGTAACGGAATCATCAAGTAGCAGGTACACTCTGTTTTATGAAAAATATGTTCAGTAGACCATTGCAGTTCATTAAGCTTTGCTGACAACAAAATTTTACTAAATTTCATTTAAATTTCAGTGAAATTTCATTTGAATCTGGGGTCTTGTTTCGGCATGAATATTTTTCCGAAATTTCAGATATTTCCATTGGTCCCGAAATTTCTCCCATATCGAAATATTTTTCCTTGGTAATAATATATTGTTTGATATATAGATAGAGATGGACCAACTGAATGGACGCGGAGTTTTGGCTCCCAGGCTCATCTGCACCCATGCTTAGAAAACAATTCAAAAAAAAAATACTAGAAAATTTCAAAAAATTCCAATTTTTTTTGTGGTGGTAGATAATTTGACGCGTGAGGTGCGCCTCAAAAATCAACTCATTTGAGCATCTGAGCAGCTCTCGGCAAAAAAGACAAAATCAGGGTCTGTAAAAATGTATACTGTTCACGCACTATTTTGACCCGATTTGTCTTTTTTGCCGAGAGCTGCTCAGATGTCCAAATGAGTTGAATTCTGGGGCGCACCTCACGTGTCAAATTATCTACCACCACAAAACAATTTGGAATTTTTTGAATTTTTCTAGTTTTTTTTTGAATTTTTGACTGAGCGGGAGCAGATGAGCCCGGGCTCCAGGATGAATTAGCGCAACTGAATCCTCTTCTCAGTTGGATTCAATAAGATGAGAACTCTTGTGAGCATTGTCTCCTTCTGCTTCTTCATCACTTGCAGAGAAATCATCCTCTTCATCACTCGCAGAGAAGTCATCGTCTCCGAGGTTGATTAGAGCCTCGTCTTCTTCGTCAGGCACGTACGGAATGTAGCCATTACCTATGAGAAGAAGCCTTTCCTCGGGGGAAGCAACACGGAGACGGCGTTCGCTGGGGTCCATATCCGCCCATAGCCGCATGGGGTGTCGCATGACCTCTTCATTGGCCTTCTCCCTCGCCTCGAGATAGTCCTCATCGACCTCGTAGTAGCCATCATTCTTCAGTCCACTGATGACCTTCTGCCGAAACACCTCGAACTCTGCGTCCATCTTGGCAAAGTAGGCCGCATCCTCCTCGTGCTGCCGCTTCTTCTCCGCGATCAGCTCCGGCGGGTCGTAGTCGGCCAGGCAATCCAGGTAGTCGGCGCTGGGGAAAGGCTCCGGCGGGTCGTAGTCGGCCAGGCAATCCAGGTAGTCGGCGCTGGGGAAAGGCTCTGGCTTCAGGGTGACTATGGTCATGATCTCGCTCTTCGTCAGCCGACGCTTAAATTTGCTTCCGCCTTGTGCTGCGGCTGCGGCTGCTGCTGGGGACATGGATGCACTGGCACCAGCCTGCTTGGGGACCACGGCTGACAGCTTCGCCTCCCCTAGCATCTTGTCGACCGCACCATCCCTCCTCGCTGATTCGAGCAGATCCAACGACGCCGGCTCCTCTTCTCCCGCCGCCGCAGAAGAAACCGCCGCCTCCTCCTCCTTTTTCTTACACGCCATGGCCTTGGTAATGATCGCCGAGTGATCTCTCTCCTGTCGACGGTGGACGCCCTGATTTGGGGATTGGGAGGAGATCGCGGCGCCGTCTCGATCTATATAAAGAAGTGGAAGAGGAACCAAGTCGGTATCGGCCATGCCCCGTGCCCCCGTGCCCCCGTTTACCACGCACCAGCCCCGGACTCCAAACTCAGACTACACGGATTCACATCCAGTCCACCGACGACACGCTGGGCAGGGCTCCTGCCTGACACTTCTTTTATCTTCTCTTTCCTTTTCCTTTTTCTAGCTAATTTTCTTTGGACTTTCTTTTACACTTTTTTGCAGGAATGAGTGTATATACTACTGTAGCTACCAATAGAGATACAATCAGAGTTCATGGAACTCCGTTTCGAAATACTGCCGTTTTCACCCGTTCTCTACCTATAGCCGGCTAGCCACGCGCTAAGCCGTGACTCACAGCGTTGGCTTCGCAATTAAATTTCACAGCTGCCACATCTCTTTCCTATTTCCTGGACTAGTTCACATATATTGGGAGTTGCCCGGTGAACCAATGCGACGGCTTCAACCCAGTCAGCCTCTATGGTTAGTGCAAGCTCTACCGGAATAACTGGCTATACCGATGGCTGTTTTTATGCCGACGGCCGCCGTCGACATAGATGGACGTATGCCGATGGCCTGGGAAAAACCGTCGGTGCAGCCTATAAGATATCTGCAGGCAACAAAGATTGATGATCTAGTGAAATCCCTAAGTGCCATTCTCTTGTTCGTGCCGTCCCATCTAGATTAAACAAGCCATCGACATTGAGCATGGCCATGTCTGCTAGTGGCGACATCCACTTCTGGTGCACCTTCCGCCAGCCATCCAATTCATGACGAGCAAGCGCGCTACTCTGGACGCTTTAGAAAGTATTTGTAATTTCATTTCAATAACCATGAAAAAACTGGAAATAAAAACCACAAATTTGAAGTTAAATTATTGTTGGACCTTGAAACCCTAGAGTCTCTTGCTTGATTTCTTTTCCTCAGCTACGCCCAAGACTAACTGCGCCTCCAAAGCTGAGAAACACCGGCACTACTGGCTGCCTCGCCATGGATCAATGGGTAATTTCTTGGACCGAGACATGCAAACAACAATACAAGATGCATTTGAATTGGCATGTTGTATGTGTTGCTTTCCAAATCAATGCATTTGAACATTGAACTGACATTGAAATAGAAAAGGTGTGTATATGTATGGATTAAACCCAAATTGATGCATTTTTATATCAGCTTTATTTCATGTTATAGAGAAATAAGATGCAGATATATATGGAACGAGTGGATGAAGCAAACTATTGATTATGTATATTATTTTGAAACGCTTATTATTATTTACATTTGTTGTCATTTGAATATCTATTTTGTTTGACCCTTAAGCATTGATCTTCTGTTCTCTGTATATTGTGCATTCGAGAAGATTTTGTATGCTTTCGCATGAATTATTTCTCAGCTAGCTATGGGATATTTTTTTTGATAGTTCTTTAGTGCTATTTTATTTTAGCGGCTCATTTTGTATTCCTTCTCGGGCCCCAAATTCCTGACGACGGCCGTGAGTATTTTGTGGTGGATATGCGGTGGTACTACTGTCGCACATGTTTTCTAATTACTAAGTGTGTGTGCGATAGGTGCTCCTATCACACAAGCTCTTCGGTAGTGCATTGTGTTCGATGTGTCTATCAACACCCATGTTTCTCTTCCGGAAACACGTGTGTGCGGTATGGACTTGTCGCACACATTTAACGATGCCGAAACATGTGTGCTATGGTGTGGATAATCGCACACGTTAGGCATCAGTGGAAACGTGTGTGCTGTAGGTTTCCATCACACAAGTTTTGCTTTTTGTAACTGTGCACCGTAATGACCCATGGACCAGCTGGGCTTTCCCAAAAATTAAATCCCTGCAATTTATAATTCTCCAGAATTTGAATTGGAAATTCTCCAATTTTGAACAACGCTCAACATAGATAGGTAGAGCGATGAGCATCATACACAGATTTGGATAGATCTTTCATCATACACAGACATTTGCAAGTAATATATATGAGTTAAATAAAATAGATAGAGATGAACCAAACGAGGAATCCTCTTCTCAGCTGGATTCGACAGGAGGAACAAGCTTGTGATCCTCGGCTCCTTCCCCTTCAAGGTCCTCTTCGTGGCTGAGCCGAGCATCATCCTCTTCACAGCCGCTCACGAAATCATCATCGCTCGGAATATCATCCAGAAGAGCATCGTCCTCGTTAGGAAGGTAAGGAATATACCCATCACCAATTTCCCGCTGTACCTGATTTGGTCTAGCAGCACCAAGACGTAGTTGACTAAAGTCAATCTTGGCCCATTCTTGCCTGGCACGTTCATTGGCCTCCGCCCTGCCCTCGAGAAAGTCCTCGTCCACCTCGAAGTAGCCGTTCTTCCTTACCCCTCGATCACCTGCTGCCGGAAGGCCTCGAATTCCTCGTCTATTTTCCCAAAGTAGGCCGCATCCTCCACCTGCTGCCGCTTCTTCTTCTCGATCCTCCCCGGCGGGAAGAACTCGGCCAGGTCATCGACATAGCTGTCTTCCAGGAACGGCTCCGGCCTGAGGGCAATTATGGTCCTCAGCTCGCTTTTGTTCAGCCGATACTTCTTCCCTTTGCTTCCACATGCCGCTGCTGCATCCTGCTTGACGACGACAGAGGCATCGGTGGAACCCCAGCAAATCGAACGACGCGCCGCCGCAACGAACCCTAAGCCGTTCCTTTGTACGCTCCGGACGCACAATCGGTATCGGCCCCGTTTCGAAGCTCTACTTTTTTAGGGGACTTTATTTTTTTATTTATTTTTTAGTAACCCTTTTTTGTTTTGATTTTTTGAGGAAAAAAGCCAAGTTTATTCATCAAAAGCCACAAGATGTGGGATACAGTTCGGATCATGGGGTTGGCCCAACCAAATGTGTCGACCCTGACCGAGAGTAAGTGAATACTTGGCTAACCTATGTGCATCAACATTGATTGCACGCCTTTCAAAAGTAAAGTTACAATGAAATAAAGATGCTCTAAGCGAGATTTCATGAACTATGGATCCATTCCCTCCTCTTGTGCCCTGATTGATGTCAGCTATTGTTTGCTTGGAGTCTGAAGCAATGACAAAATTATGCAAATTGAGGACTTCTGCTCAGAGTTTCGGAGGTCTACTTTTTTAGGGGACTTTTTTGTTTTTGATGAGAACAAGTTTCGAAGCTCGGCTACAAGTCCAGAGTCCACCGGAACACTGGCCGGGCCTCTGCCTGCCGTTTTGTCAACTCTTTCCTTAAAAAAAGTGATTGTAGTTTCAAACTCTATTCAGCGTTTAAGGATCCACTTTCTATTGTTCCGGTAGAAGGCACGCAGCCGGTTCGACCTTGAGCCTTGCCAATTTACTTCTTCTCACTGCATGCTCTTTTCTTTTCTTTTCTTCTCACATTACGGTTTTGGAAACAGGTTCCTTAGTTTTCAAGGCCGATCTTCTAAGTTTTTAATCCTGTTTTTGGGCGGTTTTCTATTTGACAATTTTCAGTTTATTTTAGTTTTTTTATTTCTCTTATTTTATTTTTCCTTCTTCAAACTCAATAAATTTCAAATTTGTATTCTTTTGTAAAATAGGCAAAGAGCCTGATTTTTTAAATGCATGAATTTTTTCGCATTCAGTACATCTTTTTTAAATTAATCAACATAACTTGAAATCCATGAATACTTTCCAAATTTACCAGTGCCGTTTTCTCGAGTATGTGAACTTTTTTGTAAAATTTGTTAACTTATCTCAAGTTGATGAATATTTTCCAAATTCGTAACCTTTTTCCCAAATTTGTGAACCTTTTCAAAGTTTGTGGAACCTTTTTGACTTTGTGAATGTCTTTTAAATCCATGAACATATTTTGAATTTCATGAAAGTTTTCAAATTCTTTAACAATTCTTGAATCCACGAAATTCATGATTTTTTTCGAATTCACGGTCTTTTTTGAGGTAATGAACTTTTTTTCAGTTCGTGATTATTTGAAATATGCGATTTTTTTGAAATTTGGGATTTTCTCAAATCCACTAACGTTTTCCATTCATGCACATTTTCCATATGGGCGAACTTTTTTTCTAATTCTTCACTTTTTTAAAATTCACGATATTTTTTTGAATTCTTTAATATTTTGTCAAATTAGCAAGCATTTAAAAATTAACGAATAAGTTTTCTTATCTGTGATTTTTTATTCTTACACTTTTTAAATTCCTGGATTTTTAAATCACTGTTTTTCACATTCATGATAAATTTTCTGGTTGCTTGTTTTTTTAATCTAGAAAGAAGATTCTGTTTTTTTTTTACAATCGCAAACTGCAATAGCTAAAGGCCCGAAAAATGAGTGTGTGGTGATCCGTCTGTGATAGCGTCAACAATTAGAGTCCGAAACCAGCTGCCATCGTGCGAGCTGGGCCTCAGCCCGTTCGTAGACAGACTTTTTGATGCCTGAAGCGCGGATCAGGAGCTCTCATTTTTCTTGATCAAGTCGAATTCAGTTGTACTCCAACACTCATAAATTTATAGAATTCATTTAGGTTAATCATGAGTCCTTACAGTTTCTAAGCTCCCTTGAAATGGAGCGCTCTGGTTAAACTGGGGTTGGTTTTACCGCGTCGGCGTACGTGCCTTGCACCCGTGTCACTCGTTCGTTAGCAGCTGCGATTTTACGCCGGTAACTCAAGCCTTGCTGGTGAAGAGAGAAAAGTTGGGGCACGGCGTTCATCAGTCTGCGCTCATCCCTATTGGCTCCGCCCTGCCTCGCATCGCCGCGCTGCCTCCCCAATCTCCTCTGCTTGCCACGGGTGAGATCCGGTGGAATCTCCCTCACCGGTCAAAGCTCCCCCACCTGCCCTGTTGGCTGAACCCTTTCCTTCTCCTCCCTTCCAAAGCCTATAGCCAAGGAGGTGCTCGTGCCAACAAAAATCAAAGGAGAGGAGCTTGCCTGTGTTAACGACTCAAGGAGGGGAGATCGAGATCCAGTGGCACCTGCCAGATCGCCAACGAAGCTCGGGATCTAGCAGCCAGGAGCAACACCCTTGCTGCACATCTTCCCCGGCTCCTCTCCCGACGAGGACCGCGACGGGCGCCTTATCCTCAGGTCCCCTTGTCCTAGCCAACGCTGATCCGCTCGGGGAGGGCCCGGATCCCGCGCGTGGCTACGACCCACACGGCGGCGCGTGGGTATGAAGGTTTGCTGCACCCCACTTCACGATGGACCGAGGGAGGGGGAGCTGCTCCGTCGGGCGTCCGCCGATCAGGAGCTGCTCCCTCCTCAGCTGCAGGAGCAGCACCGGCTGCGTGGTCGTGCAGTTCACTAGCTGGTGCTCACTCAAGGGTGATGTACATATTCTCTGTGAGTATGGCGTGATAGGCCATGTATCTTCTTCCTGGTTCGAGTTAGTGATTCGAACTGTCAGAATTTCATTTGGTCCATTGACCTATTTTTGCAGGCTTTGTGAATTCCACCTGAAGAGGTAGTTCGAGTATAATTTCATTTTCAGGCATAACTGATATATATTTCTGCTTTTTTCGCTGTCACTTTGTTACAGCCAGCCGAAATTAGAATCCCATGGTGTGGCTAAATTCTTGATAGGATTGCCAATACTCTGAATTCCCCACACAACTATATGGTTAAATACATCTAAATATATGCAGGTAATCTTCTGTTTAGAATAATGAGTCTGCACTTTGTGATGCTTTTGTTTGGACCAAAATTACTGATTTCGTGATGCAGTTTGTCGTGCTATATATATTATAGTTTTATTCTCACAGGTGATATTTGATTTGTTATAAATGATTATAACTGTTTTGTGTTCATCTGTAGAAGAAATTATTTTTGGGAGCATAACTATGACATTCCTACGCCATGGCACATTCGTTTTCAGTTTTCTGGAGCATACACATAGTATATATCATGCTTAATGCATACTATTCATCATCTTTTTGTATTCATCATCTGCTTGATGCATACTATTCACAATTTTTTTATTTTCTTTTCTACACTCAAGGTTATTACACCCTACATTCTACAAGTAGCATGACCTTCTTTTGCCACCTCACGTATGCTTGATGCAGCATTCCTCAATTACTTTGAGATTGCTTTTGCACTATTACTTCTCTTGCATGTTCTTTTATGTCCATTTTTCTAAACATATGCTGTGTATATTGTTTTATTTGTATTGTCAGAATGTTACTCTGAGGTGAAGTTCAGCATTCATAGTTTTGTTCATTGCAATCGTCGGCAATATATATGACTATCTCGCAACCACATCATTGGCGAGATAATGGTAAAGCTCAGTCTCATGTTTTACTCAGGTAGGTCGAAGTTATAATATGACTTTGTGAACTGAATATTGCACAATGGTAAAACATCTATTTCACTTATCAACCAGCTATTGTTGCTTGCCGAATTAGCAAGGTGCATTAGTTTCAGTTACCCCATATTTGTCTACAGAAATGGATGCCTCTATATTTTAAGTGGCTACAAGTTTTTCTTTTTCCTACTATATTTGCTTACAAACGATTTTGGTTTTCAAAGCAATACTAAAGAAACCAAGTTACTTGACAGATGTGTCTCATGTTCATCACTCCGCTGCAGGAAGCAAGGATACTCTTGAGTCTTGACAGTATTGCTTCACTCAAAGTAAAAAAGGTTATGCTCATGCAGGGTCTTTCCTCATGTTCATTTATACTGCTTCCACGCATACATAAGAATTAGTGCAGGAACATACAAACAGGTAAGCACGGATGCTGCCCTCCACGGTTTCTATTTGTCGAGACAGTGTGAAGACGTTGTTTTTCTTACCTAGAAAACCGATTAGAAAAATATTTTTATTTAAGGATATACACTTGCTTTTTCTCAAATTTGGCTAATAGAATTACTTTGGATTCAGATTGGTAGTTCAGGAAAAAAGAAAAGACTATTCAACTTATTTTTGCTACAATTCACTGCACGTAAATGTCCTAGAACAAACTGCCAAATATTTGAGTAAACCATTTGGTTGTTGTTGATAAAATCAGTGTACATCTATTGTATCTCATGTTCTTCCATTTGGAGAGAGATATATAATACAGAGAGAATCAAGTTGCCCTGCTTTAGTTAATCTATTGGATTCATATGACTTGTCCTCGCATGAGATGAAGACCTCATTAAAACTTATTTCACAAAAAAAAAAACCATAAGCAAGTGTAAATTAATTAATGGAAATTTGTTCACTCAGTAATGCTGCGATTGGACTCGAAAGTCTGTTTAGATTTTTCTTATACTTCAAAAATATATATCTGTTGTAAACTAATGTTAGATGTTTTTGCAGTTCAAATTGAATGGCGAAAGCATCTTATTTTAGTGTAGATAGGTTGTAGAAGTTTTGGCCTCTAAATGTGTATGGTTGCACGAAGGATGGTTAGAGTTTGACATTAGTATTGTGGCTTCAAAGAGGAAAGGTACTATTAGGGTGAGTTAAACATCTTCTCTAGAAATGTTTAATGACTCCTTGAAGGCTGGAACTACATACAAGGAATCCACAGAGTGCGTGTCAAGAAAGTATTGTTATATACTCCCTTCGTAAACTAATATAAGAGCGTTTAGATCACTATTTTAGTAATCTAAATGCTCTTATATTAGTTTACAGAGGGAGTATTTATTAATCTGATGACAAGTACTCCCTTTGTAAAGTAGTGATCGAAACGCTCTTATATTTTTTTGCAGAGGGAGTAGCAATGTACAAAGTGGGTGTTTATTGATTTCCGGAGCCATTGTTCTTTCATATAAACTGAACTCTGAGTTGACAATAAAGTTGTATTGTTTGATGAAATCATTTGCCATCTGGAGTGTATTCTTATACATGTACACCAGCATATTTAACATCTGTAAATAGTATACATCGAAACCGTTTTAATTGAAACAGTATGATGGGCCATCTGCAATAATTAGTTGTATAATTGCAGTGTGTCTTGTATAGACCATAATGTTCCATAAATCATCAAAGTAATCATCGGGCGCGGCAAAGCGCGCCTATCTCTCTAGTAGTTTCTAAACACCACGAAATCTGTTTCCAGCTTCTGTTTTATGACCACGGACCACCACTCACGGGGATTCATTTTTAAGAGGACCCATGTCCTTTTTCTATTTTTTTTATCACAGTATAAACACAAGCGTTCATATACACGCGCATACATTCACCCTTATGAACGCACACACGCACACCCTACCCCTATGAACACCTCCGAAAGACTAAGCCGGTATATCATCTTGAAATTTACGAATTCACCGTAGGCACCTCGTCGTTGACGGGAACGTCTCTTCCCACTGAATGCGCATCATCGGAAATCCTGAAATAAATCTAGAAATAAATGCGAGCACCAGAATTTGAACCCTGATGGGCTGGGGATACCATAGTTCCGCTAACCATCCAACCACAGGTTGGTTCGCTTGGTCATTTATAGCAGTCAGTCAGTGATATATCACTAGTAGGGAAAAGCCTATACACAAAACTTTAGCAGTAGCGCATGTTAAAAAAGGGCGCTACTGCTAGACAGCAGTAGCGCGCGCGAAATAACCGCGCTGCAGATACACATATAGCAGTAGCACGTCCCTTTGTAAAAACGCTACTACAAAAATTCCCACCACTAAGCCGACCAACTACAATTAGTAGTAGCGCTCTTTTAGAAACAGCGCTGCCGCTAATTTCGTTGTAGCAGCGCATTTATGTGTAAGGCGATACTGCTAACGAAAATAAAATAAAATGAAAAACAAGTACAAAAGTAAATGAAAATGAAAGAAATAGAAAAAGGAGAAAGGAAAAAAATAAAATGTAAAGAAAAATAAATGAAAAAAGGGAAAAAAAGAGAAAGAAATAGCAGTAGCGCGTTTCAGGAAACGTGCTGTAGTTAACTTAGCTATAGCGCGTTTTCAAGAACGCACTACCGTTACCTTTCACTTAAACAACGGTTTCCCTCCCCCCGGCCATCACTTCTCCCCCAAATCCCTCACCCTCGCCGCCGTCTCCCCAATTCGCCGTCGCCCCACTTCGCCGCCGTCTCCTGCCAGCGTGGACGCCCGCAACATCACCTATCCCCCCGAGGTCGTCGTCATCCTCACCGCCGCCGCCCGGGGCCGCCCTCAGCCTCACCGCCGCCGCCGGAGGCCACCCTCGACCTCACCATCGCCGCCCTCGACCTCACCGCCGCCTGAGCCAGCCCAGGATCGCCGTTGCCCATGCCCGAGCCCGCCCTCTCCGCCCCTGCCTCCATCACCGAGCACCTCCCCGCCACCGTCTCTCCCCTCTCTGTAAGTCCCCCATCCCTCCCCCTCCACTCCTCTCTCTACATTTTAGAGCAAAAATTAGTAGAGCAAAAGTTACTTTATAGCAAAAAAAATAATTTAGAGCAAAAGATGTTAAGTAGTAGATGTTAGAGCAAAAATTAGTTTAGAGCAAAAATTTTGGTTTACAACAAAATTTAGTTAGGGCAGTAGGGTTTAATTAGGGTAGATGCTGCTTGTAGTATATAGTGATACTAGTAGATGTTAATTAGGTTAGGGCAGTAGTGGTACTAGTAGATGTTAATTAGATGTTTTTTAGTTAAGGCAGTAGAGTTTTGGGTTAATTAGGTTAGTAGTGCTGCTAGTAGTAGTGGTACAGTAGGTTAATTAGGTGAAGTTAAATGAATAACCTAAATAAATGAAATTAGTAGTTAACTGAATTTTTTTTCTTTCATCATTATAGAGCACTAAAGTTAACTGAATTTTGTTCTATTAGTAGTTAAATAAATTTTCTTCTACACTTTGTTTTTGAATTAGCTTGTGAAATTTGGACATGTGGTTGCTCGTGTATATTTGGACATGTGTTGCGTTGTCGAAGATGGATATTTGAACACTGTTTCCAGGGAATAAAGTTGAGTGGTCTATGTTTTGCCGGAATGTTGATTCATTTCCATTCCGACAAATTTCAGGTTCTCGATTTATCCACTGTTTAGCAAAGGTCATGCCGAAATTTCCGTGAATTTTGGCATGACTTGTGCTACAAACTAGAACATATAGAGTGCCCGGGATTTGCCGCACCGGGAAGGAGTCAACGTTCCTGCAAAACATAAACCTTTTTATGTCATTATTCATTTTATTAGGTCTAGAATTAATTGACTAGATTTAATCGTAGGAAACATGGCTAGCAACGATGAAGGACAGTGTTCTGGTTATTGCGACGACGTCTACCTGGCGGCGGACGAATTTTTGAGCCTTGCCGACGATCAACCGATGTTGTTGCTGGGCCCACCCGTTGCATCAGGTACTGAGACCGACACGCAGACCGATGCTGAGACTGAGACCGGCGCTGAGACTCAGACCGGCATCGAGACCGGCGCTGCCTTGGGGAGCGGAGCCGGTGTAGAACCGAAAGCAAAGAGGCAACGGCTTCCTAACAAACTCGGGACTACTAGACTGGTAGTCACGGAGGTGGACAACAGCAATTTTGAGCCAAACGGGCTTGAGGAATCGCGCGCGTTCTACGGCAATCAAATAGACTGCATCGTATGGATAACCGCCACCATCAACGATGAGAAACTACAGAAGATAGATAATATGAGGCCCTCCCTCCTAAAGAAGCTGCACCATATATTGTTGCTCCCAGGCCGGAATGAAAGGGATTACAGAGATCTAGATAAGGACCGGGATATGAAGAAGATAAACAAACATGTTGTTGGGAATATGCCCTAGAGGCAATAATAAATTAGTTATTATTATTATATTTCCTTGTTCATGATAATCGTTTATTATCCATGCTATAATTGTATTGATAGGAAACTCAGATACATGTGTGGGTACATAGACAACACCTTATCCCTAGTAAGCCTCTAGTTGACTAGCTCGTTGATCAATAGATGGTTACGGTTTCCTGACCATGGACATTGGATGTCGTTCATAACGGGATCACATCATTAGGAGAATGATGTGATGGACAAGACCCAATCCTAAGCCTAGCACAAAGATCGTATGGTTCGTATGCTAAAGCTTTTCTAATGTCAAGTATCATTTCATTAGACCATGAGATTGTGCAACTCCCGGATACCGTAGGAATGCTTTGGGTGTACCAAACGTCACAACGTAACTGGGAGGCTATAAAGGTGCACTACGGGTATCTTCGAAAGTGTCTGTTGGGTTGGCACGAATCGAGACTGGGATTTGTCACTCCGTGTGATGGAGAGGTATCTCTGGGCCCACTCGATAGGACATCATCATAATGTGCACAATGTGACCAAGGGGTTGATCACGGGATGATGTGTTACGGAACGAGTAAAGAGACTTGCCGGTAACGAGACTTAACAAGGTATCGGGATACCGACGATCGAATCTCGGGCAAGTACTATACCGCTAGACAAAGGGAATTGAATACGGGATTGATTGAATCCTTGACATCGTGGTTCATCTGATGAGATCATCGTGGAACATGTGGGAGCCAACATGGGTATCCAGATCCCGCTGTTGGTTATTGGCCGGAGAGTTGTCTCGGTCATGTCTACGTGTCTCCCGAACCCGTAGGGTCTACACACTTAAGGTTCGATGACGCTAGGGTTATAGGGAATAGATGTACATGGTTACCGAATGTTGTTCGGAGTCCCGGATGAGATCCCGGACATCACGAGGAGTTCCGGAATGGTCGGGAGGTAAAGATTTATATATGGGAAGTCCTGTTTTGGTCACTGGAAAAGTTTCGGGTGCTAACGGTAACGTACCGGGACCATCGGGAGGGTCCCGGGAGTCCACTGGGTGGGGCCACCGGCCCAAAGGGCTGTGTGTGCCAAGTGTGGAAGGGTACCAGCCCCAGGTAGGCTGGTGCGCCCCCCCACCAGGGCCCAAGGCGCCTAGGGTTTGGGGGAACCCTAAAAGGCGGCGCGCCCCCTTGCCTTGGGGGGCAAGGCAACCCCCCTGGCCACCGCCCCCTCCTCGGATTGGATGTGAGGGGGCCGGGCCCCCTCTCCCTTGCCCCTATATATATGTGGGAGGTGGGAGGGCAGCCGCACCCAAGTTCTGGCATAGCCCTTCCCCTCTCCCAAGTCCTCCTCCTCTCCCGCGGTGCTTAGTGAAGCCCTGCAGGATTGCCACGCTCCTCCACCACCACCACGCCATCGTGCTGCTGCTGGACGGAGTCTTCCCCAACCTCTCCCTCTCTCCTTGCTGGATCAAGGCATGGGAGACGTCACCGGGCTGCATGTGTGTTGAACGCGGAGGTGCCGTACGTTCGGCACTAGGATCATCGGTGATTTAGATCACGACGAGTACGACTCCATCAACCCCGTTCACTTGAACGCTTCCGCTTAGAGATCTACATGGGTATGTAGATGCACTCTCCTTCCCCTCGTTGCTAGATTACTCCATAGATTGATCTTGGTGATGCGTAGAAAATGTTGAATTTATGCTACGTTCCCCAACAGTGGCATCATGAGCTAGGTCTATGCGTAGTTTCTATGCACGAGTAGAACACAAGTTGTTGTGGGCGTTGATTTTTGTTCAATATGCTTACCGTTACTAGTCCAATCTTGTTCCGACGGTATTGTGGGATGAAGCGGCCCGGACCGACCTTACACGTACACTTACGTGAGATAGGTTCCACCGACTGACATGCACTTGTTGCATAAGGTGGCTAGCGGGTGCCAGTCTCTCCCAGTTTAGTCGAATCGGATTCGATGAAAAGGGTCCTTATGAAGGGTAAATAACAATTGACATATCACGTTGTGGTTTTTGTGTAGGTAAGAAACGTTCTTGCTAGAAACCCATAGCAGCCACGTAAAACATGCAAACAACAATTAGAGGACGTCTAACTTGTTTTTGCAGGGTATGCTATGTGATGTGATATGGCCAAAAGAATGTGATGAATGATATGTGATGTATGAGATTGATCATGTTCTTGTAATAGGAATCACGACTTGCATGTCGATGAGTATGACAACCGGCAGGAGCCATAGGATTTGTCTTAATTTATTGTATGACCTGCGTGTCAATGAACAACGCCGTGTAATTACTTTACTTTATTGCTAAACCGTTAGCCATAGTAGTAGAAGTAATAGTTGGCGAGACAACTTCATGGAGACACGATGATGGAGATCATGATGATGGAGATCATGGTGTCATGCCGGTGACGATGATGATCATGGAGCCCCGAAGATGGAGATCAAAAGGAGCAAAATGATAATGGCTATATCATGTCACTTTTTGATTGCATGTGATGTTTATCATGTTTATGCATCTTATTTGCTTAGAACGACGGTAGTAAATAAGATGATCCCTCATTAAAATTTCAAGAAAGTGTTCCCCCTAACTGTGCACCGTTGCGAAAGTTCGTTGTTTCGAAGCACCACGTGATGATCGGGTGTGATAGATTCTAACGTTCACATACAACGGGTGTAAGCCAGATTTACACACGCGAAACACTTAGGTTAACTTGACGAGCCTTGCATGTACAGACATGGCCTCGGAACACAAGAGACCGAAAGGTCGAGCATGAGTCGTATGGTAGATACGATCAACATGAAGATGTTCACCGATGATGACTAGTCCGTCTCACGTGATGATCGGACACGGCCTAGTTGACTCGGATCGTGTAATCACTTAGATGACTAGACGGATGTCTATCTGAGTGGGAGTTCATAAGATGAACTTAATTATCCTGAACATAGTCAAAAGGTCTTTGCAAATTATGTCGTAAGCTCGCGCTTTAGTTCTAATGTTTAGATATGTTCCTAGAGAAAATTCAGTTGAAAGTTGATAGTAGCGATTATGCGGACTAGGTCCGTAAACTGAGGATTGTCCTCGTTGCTTCGAAGAAGGCTTATGTCCTTAATGCACCGCTCAGTGTGCTGAACCTCGAACATCGTCTGTGGATGTTGCGAACATCTGACATACACGTTTTGATAACTACGTGATAGTTCAGTAATGATAAATGGTTTAGAGTTGAGGCACCGAAGACGATTTTGAAACGTCGCGAAACATCTGAGATGTTTCGAGGGCTGAAATTGGGATTTCAGGCTTGTGCCCACGTCAAGAGGTATAAGACCTCCGACGAGTCTCTTAGCCTGCAAACTAAGGTAGAAAAGCTCAATCGTTGAGCTTGTGCTCAGATTGTCTGAGTACCACAATCACTTGAATCGAGTGGGAGTTAATCTTCCAGATGAGATAGTGATGTTTCTCCAAAGTCATTGCCACCAAGCTATTAGAGCTTCGTGATGAACTATAACATATCAGGGATAGACATGATGATCCTTGAGCTATTCGCGATATTTGACACCGCGAAATTTGAAATCAAGAAGGAGCATCAATTGTTGATGGTTAGTGAAACCACTAGTTTCAAGAAGGGCAAGGGCAAGAAAGGATACTTCATGAAACGGCAAATCAGCTGTTGTTCTAGTGGAGAAACCCAAGGTTGAACCCAAACCTGAGACTAAGTGCTTCTGTAATAAGGGGAACAGTCACTGGAGCAGAATTACCCTAGATATTTGGTAGATGAGAAGGCTGGCAAGGTCGATAGAAGTATATTGGATATACATTATGTTAATGTGTACTTTACTAGTACTCCTAGTAGCACCAGGGTATTAGATACTGGTTCGGTTGCTAAGTGTTGGTAACTCGAAATAAAAGCTACGAAATAAACGGAGACTAGCTAAAGGTGAGCTGACGTTATGTGTTGGAAGTGTTTCCAAGGTTGATGTGATCAAGCATCGCACGCTCCCTCTACCATCGAGATTGGTGTTAAACCTAAATAATTGTTATTTGGGGTTCGCGTTGAGCATAGACATGATTGGATTATGTTTATCGCAACACGGTTATTCATTTAAGGAGAATAATGGTTACTCTATTTATTTGAATAATACCTTCAATGGTCTTGCACCTAAAATGAATGGTTTATTGAATCTCGATCATAATGATACACATATTCATGCCAAAAGATATAATATAGTAATGATAGTACCACCTACTTGTGGCACTGCCATGTAAGTCATAATGGTATAAAGCGCATGAAGAAGCTCCATGTTGATGGATCTTTGGACTCACTCGGTTTTGAAAAGATTGAGACATGTGAACCATGTCTATTGGTATATACGCATGAAGAAACTCCATGCAGATGGACCGTTTGGACTCACTTGATTTTGAATCACTTGAGACATGCAAATCATACCACATGGGCAAGATGACTGAAAGCTTCGTTTTCAGTAAAATGGAACAAGAAAGCAACTTGTTGGAAGTAATACATTTTGATGTGTGCAGTCCAATGAGTGCTGAGGCGCGCAGTGGATATTGTTATGTTCTTACTTCACAGATGATTTGAGTAGATACTGCGTATATTTACTTGATGAAACACAAGTCTGAATTATTGAATGGTTCAAGTAATTTCAGAGTGAAGTTGAAGATCGTCGTGACAAGAGGATAAAATGTCTATGATATGATCATAGAGATGAATATCTGAGTTGCGAGTTTGGTATACAATTAAGACATTGTGGAAATTGTTTCACAACTAACACCGCCTGGAACACCATAGTGTGACGGTGTGTCCAAACATCATAGATGCACCCCATTGGATATGGGGCATACCATGATGTCTCTTATCGAATTACCAGTATCGTTCATGGGTTAGGCATTAGAGACAACCACATTCACTTTAAATAGGGCACCATGTAACTTCATTGAGACGACACCGTATGAACTATGGTTTGGAGAAACCTAAGCTGTCGTTCCTTAAAAGTTTGGGGCTGCGACGCTTATGTGAAAAAGTATCAGGTTGATAAGCTCGAACCCAAAGCGGATAAATGCATCTTCATAGGACACCCAAAAACAGTTGGGTATACCTCCTATGTCAGATCTGGAAGCAAAAGGGATTGTTTCTATTAACGGGTCCTTTCTCGAGGAAAAGTTTCTCTCGAAAGAATTGAGTGGGAGGATGGTGGAGACTTGATATGGTTGATGAACCATCACTTCAACTAGTGTGTAGTAGGGCACAGGAAGTTGTTCCTGTGGCGCCTGCACTAATTGAAGTAGAAGCTTATGATAGTGATCATGAAGCTTCGGATCAAGTCACTACCATACCTCGTAGGGTGACAAGGATGCGTACTACTTCAGAGTGGTAGAGTAATCCTGTCTTGAAGGTCATGTTGCTAGACAACAATGAACCTACGAGCTATGGAGAAGCAATGGTGGGCCCGGATTCCGACAAATGGCTAGAGGCCATAAAATCTGAGAGGGGATCCATGTATGAAAACAAAGTGTAGACTTTGGAAGAACTACTCGATGGTCGTAAGGCTGTTGAGTACAGATGGATTTTAAAAGGAAGACGGACAATGATGGTAAGTGCCACCATTAAGAAAGCTCGACTTGTCGCTAAGATGTTTTCCGACAACTTCAAGGAGTTGACTACGGTGAGACTTTCTCACTCGTAGCGATGCTAAGAGTCTGTTGGAATTGTATTAGCAGTTACTGCATTATTTATGAAATTTTGCAGATAGGATGTCAAAAACATTGTTTCCTCGACAATTTTCTTGAGGAAAGTTTGTATGAGATACAACCAGAAGGTTTTCTCAGTCCTGAAAGATGCTAACAAGCATGCAAAACTCAAGTAGTCCTTCTAAGGACTGGAGTAAGCATCTCGGAGATGCAATATACACTTTGATGAGATGATCAAAGATTTTGGGTTTATACAAAGTTTATGAGAAACTTGTATTTCCAAAGAAGTGAGTGGGAGCACTATAGAATTTCTGATGAGTATATGTTGCTAACATATTGTTGATTAGAAATGTTGTAGAATTTCTGGAAAGCATATAGGGTTATTTCAAAAGTGTTTTTCAATAGAAAACCTGGATTAAGCTGCTTGAACATTGAGCATCAAGATCTATGAGGATAGATCAAAAATGCTTAATGGTACTTTCAAATGAGCACATACCTTGACATGATCTGGAAGGTGTTCAAGATGGATCAGTCAAAGAAGGAGTTCTTGCCTGAGTTGTAAGGTGTGAAGTTAAGACTTAAAGCTCGACCACGGCAGAAGAGAGAGAAAGGATGAAGGTCGTCCCCTATGCTTTAGACGTAGGCTCTATAGTATGCTATGCTGAGTACCGCACCTGATGTGTGCCTTGCCACGTGCCTGGCAAAGGGGTACAAGAATGATCCAGGAATGGATCATTGGACATCGGTCAAAATTGTCCTTGGAGTAATAAGGACATGTTTCTCGATTATGGAGGTGATAAAGAGTTCGGCGTAAAGGGTTACGTCGATGCAAGCTTTAACACCTATCCGAATGACTCTCAGTAGCAAACCGGATACGTATAGTGGAGCAACCATTTGGAATAGCTCCAAGTGGAGCGTGGAAGCAGCATTTACAATATGACCTAGAGATTTGCAAAGTACATACGGATCTGAATGTTGTAGACCCGTTGACTAAAACCTCTCTCACAAGCAAAATATGATCAAACCCCAGAACTCATTGAGTCTTAATCACATGATGATGTGAACTAGTTTAGTGACACTAGTAAACTCTTTGGATGTTGGTCACATGGCGATGTAACCTGTGAGTGTTAATCACATGGCGATGTGAACTAGATTATTGACTCTAGTGCAAGTGGGAGACTGTTGGAATATGCCCTAGAGGCAATAATAAATTAGTTATTATTATTATATTTCCTTGTTCATGATAATCGTTTATTATCCATGCTATAATTGTATTGATAGGAAACTCAGATACATGTGTGGGTACATAGACAACACCTTGTCCCTAGTAAGCCTCTAGTTGACTAGCTCGTTGATCAATAGATGGTTACGGTTTCCTGACCATGGACATTGGATGTCGTTGATAACGGGATCACATCATTAGGAGAATGATGTGATGGACAAGACCCAATCCTAAGCCTAGCACAAAGATCGTGTGGTTCGTATGCTAAAGCTTTTCTAATGTCAAGTATCATTTCCTTAGACCATGAGATTGTGCAACTCCCGGATACCGTAGGAATGCTTTGGGTGTACCAAACGTCACAACATAACTGGGTGGCTATAAAGGTGCACTACGGGTATCTCCTAAAGTGTCTGTTGGGTTGGCACGAATCGAGACTGGGATTTGTCACTCCATGTGACGGAGAGGTATCTCTGGGCCCACTCGGTAGGACATCAGCATAATGTGCACAATGTGACCAAGGGGTTGATCACAGGATGATGTGTTACGGAACGAGTAAAGAGACTTGCCGGTAACGAGACTGAACAAGGTATCGGGATACCGACGATCGAATCTCGGGCAAGTACTATACCGCTAGACAAAGGGAATTGAATATGGGATTGATTGAATCCTTGACATCATGGTTCATCTGATGAGATCATCGTGGAACATGTGGGAGCCAACATGGGTATCTAGATCCCGCTGTTGGTTATTGGCCGGAGAGTTGTCTCGGTGATGTCTACGTGTCTCTCGAACCCGTAGGGTCTACACACTTAAGGTTCGATGACGCTAGGGTTATTTGCCATCGGTATGTTACTTGCCCGATATGTTACTTGCCCGAGATTCGATCGTCGGTATCTCCATACCTAGTTCAATCTCGTTACCGGCAAGTCTCTTTACTCGTTCCGTAATACATCATCCCACAACTAATTCATTAGTTGCAATGCTTGCAAGGCTTAAATGATGTTCATTACCGAGTGGGCCCAGAGATACCTCTTCGACAATCGGAGTGACAAATCCTAATCCCGAAATACGCCAGCCCAACAAGTATCTTCGGAGACACCTGTAGAGCACCTTTATAATCACCCAGTTACGTTGTGATGTTTGGTAGCACACAAAGTGTTCCTCCGGTAAACGGGAGTTGCATAATCTCATGGTCATAGGAACATGTATAAGTCATGAAAAAACAATAGCAGAATACTAAACGATCAAGTGCTAAGCTAACGGAATGGGTCAAGTCAATCACATCATTCTCCTAATGATGTGATCCCATTAATCAAATGACAACACATGTCTATGGTTAGGAAACATAACCATCTTTGATCAACGAGCTAGTCAAATAGAGGCATACTAGTGACACTCTGTTTGTCTATGTATTCACACAAGTATTATGTTTCCGGTTAATACAATTCTAGCATGAATAATAAACATTTATCATGATATAAGGAAATAAATAATAACTTTATTATTGCCTCTAGGGCATATTTCCTTCAGTCTCCCACTTGCACTAGAGTCAATAATCTAGATTACACAATAATGATTCTAACACCCATGGAGTCTTGGCGTTGATCATGTTTTGCTCGTGGAAGAGGCTTAGTCAGCGGGTCTGCAACATTCAGATCCGTATGTATCTTGCAAATTTGTATGTCTCCCACCTGGACTAGATCACGGATGGAATTGAAGCGTCTCTTGATGTGCTTGGTTCTCTTGTGAAATCTGGATTCCTTCGCTAAGGCAATTGCTCCAGTATTGTCACAAAAGATTTTCTTTGGACCCGATGCACTAGGTATGACACCTAGATCGGATATGAACTCCTTCATCCAGACTCCTTCATTTGCTGCTTCTGAAGCAGCTATGTACTCCGCTTCACACGTAGATCCCACCACGACGCTTTGTTTAGAACTGCACCAACTGACAGCTCCACCGTTCAATGTAAACACGTATCCGGTTTGCGATGTAGAATCGTCCGGATCAGTGTCAAAGCTTGCATCAACATAACCATTTACGATGAGCTCTTTGTCACCTCCATATACGAGAAACATATCCTTAGTCCTTTTCAGGTATTTCAGGATGTTCTTGACCGCTGTCCAGTGATCCACTCCTGGATTACTTTGGTACCTCCCTGCTAGACTTATAGCAAGGCACACATCAGGTCTGGTACACATCATTGCATACATGATAGAGCCTATGGCTGAAGCATGGGGAACATCTTTCATCTTCTCTCTATCTTCTGCAGTGGTCGGGCTTTGAGTCTTACTCAATTTCACACCTTGTAACACAGGCAAGAACCCTTTCTTTGCTTGATCCATTTTGAACTTCTTCAAAACTTTGTCAAGGTATGTGCTTTGTGAAAGTCCAATTAAGCGTCTTGATCTATCTCTATAGATCTTAATGCCCAATATGTAAGCAGTTTCACAGAGGTCTTTCATTGAAAAACTCTTATTCAAGTATCCCTTTATGCTATCCAGAAATTCTATATCATTTCCGATCAGCAATATGCCATCCACATATAATATCAGAAATGCTACAGAGCTCCCACTCACTTTCTGTAAATACAGGCTTCTCCAAAAGACTGTACAAAACCAAATGCTTTGACACTACTAGGGAAAAGCCTAGCAGCAGCGCGGGTTTTGGGCCTATTAGCAGCGCGGGGGCCGGCGCTACTAATTAGGCGCTACAGCTAACTTATAGAGCCTATGGCTGAAGCATGGGGAACATCTTTCATCTTCTCTCTATCTTCTGCAGTGGTCGGGCTTTGAGTCTTACTCAATTTCACACCTTGTAACACAGGCAAGAACCCTTTCTTTGCTTGATCCATTTTGAACTTCTTCAAAACTTTGTCAAGGTATGTGCTTTGTGAAAGTCCAATTAAGCGTCTTGATCTATCTCTATAGATCTTAATGCCCAATATGTAAGCAGTTTCACAGAGGTCTTTCATTGAAAAACTCTTATTCAAGTATCCCTTTATGCTATCCAGAAATTCTATATCATTTCCAATCAGCAATATGCCATCCACATATAATATCGGAAATGCTACAGAGCTCCCACTCACTTTCTGTAAATACAGGCTTCTCCAAAAGTCTGTACAAAACCAAATGCTTTGACACTACTAGGGAAAAGCCTAGCAGCAGCGCGGGTTTTGGGCCTATTAGCAGCGCGGGGGCCGGCGCTACTAATTAGGCGCTACAGCTAACTTATAGCAGTAGCGCGGGTGCCACCCGCGCTACTACTACGTCCTTTAGTAGTAGCGTGGGTAAAAACCCACGCTACTACTACCAGCGCGGGTTTTTTTTGAATTTTTTCGAAAAAATATTTCGATTTTTTTCCCTAATTTTCAAATTTCTGAATTATTGTAACCTCAAATCTCTAATCACCCCTCATCGCTGCTCAATTTAATCTCTAATCACCCCTCATCATTCCAAATCATCTAACTTCTCGGACGGTCACCCATCCTCTCACTACTCCAGCCTGAGCACACTTAACTTCCGGGTTCTATTCTCCCTCGTTTCCAAGTCTGCACTTGTTGTTTTCGTGACAATAATAAGATGTCAATCCTATTAACCTCAGGAATTTAGCTTGAGCATGAAGTCACACATTTCACTATTTGAGTTTGAAACTATTGTTCTAAAAAATTAGTCACACTAATATTTCTTGAATAATTAGTTTGACCACAGTTTGACCACAGTTTGACCATAGTTTGACCAGATTTGACCAAAATTCAAAAAAGCTAAAATAATTATTTAGTAACACTAATATTCTAGAATAATTAGTTTGACCATTGTTTGACCACAGTTTGACCACACAGTTTGAATTTTTTTCAATTTTTTCCACTCTAGATCTTAAAAGCCCCGTAACTTTTTTTCTGTTAGGTTTTTGAGGATTTTGAAAATGTTTAACGGGGTTCCCATGGCACCCCCAAGGAGCCTAAGCTTGGGGATGCCCGGCACCTCCAAGATAATCCAAGGACACCAAAAAGTCAAAGCTTGGGGATTCCCCGGAAGGCATCCCCTCTTTCGTCCACTTCCATCGGTAATTTACTTGGAGCTATATTTTCATTCACCACATGTCATGTGTTTTGCTTGGAGCGTCTTGTATTATTTGTGTCTTTGCTTGTTAGTCTACCACAATCATCCTTGCTGTACACACCTTTTGAGAGAGCCATACATGATTTGGAATTTGTTAGAATACTCTATGTGCTTCACTTATATCTTTTGAGCTTGATAGTTTTGCTCATAGTGCTTCACTTATATCTTTTGAGCTTGATAATTTATGCTCTAGTGCTTCACTTATATACTTTAGAGAACGGTGGTGGATTTCTTTTAAAGAAACTATTGATCTCTCATGCTTCACTTAGATTATTTTGAGAGTCATTAATAGCATGGTAGTTTGCTTAATGTTAATATACTTAGTGTTCAAAGATATGTGAAACTTTCTTTTGAGTAAGTTGAATACTAAGATAAGTTTGATGCTTGATAATTGTTTTGAGATATGGAGGTGATAATATATATCATAGTCGTGCTAGTTGGGTGATTATGAATTTGAGAAATACTTGTGTTGAAGTTTGCAAGTCCCGTAGCATGCACGTATGGTTAAAGTTGTGTAACAAATTTGAAACATGAAGTGTACCTGGCTTGTGCATCCTTATGAGTGGCGGTCGGGGACGAGCGATGGACTTTTCCTACCAATCTATCCCCCTAGGAGCATGCGCATAATACTTGAATTTTTGATGACTTCTAAATTTTTGCAATAAGTATATGAGTTCTTTTGACTAATGTTGAGTCAATGGATTATACACACTCTCACCTTTCCACCTTTGCTAGCCTCTTCGGTACCGTGCATTGCCCTTTCTCACCTTGAGAGTTGGCGCAAACTTCGCCGGTGCATCCAAACCCCGTGATACGATATACTCTATCACACATAAACCTCCTTATATCTTCCTCAAAACAGCCACCATACCTACCTATTATGGCATTTCCATAGCCATTCCGAGATATATTGCCATGCAACTTCCACCATCATCATCATGACATACATTACTTTTGTCATATTGCCATTGCATGATCTTGTAGTTGACATCATATTTGTGGCAAAGCCACCATGCATTATTTTCCATACATGTCACTCTTGATTCATTGCACCATCCCGGTACACCGCCGGAGGCATTCATATAGAGTCATATCTTGTTCTAAGTTTCGAGTTGTAATCCTTGTGTTGTAATCAATAGAAGTCTGATGATCATCATTATTAGAGCATTGCCCAAAAAAAGAGAAAGGCCAAAATGAAAAGAAAAAGAAAGGACCAAAAAAAAGAAAATAAAAAAGGGGCAATGCTACTATCTCTATTTCCACACTTGTGCTTCAAAGTAGCACCTTGTTCTTCATGTAGTGAGTCTCATATATTGTGCTTCAAAGTAGCACATTGTTCCTCATGTAGTGAGTCTCATAAGTTGTCTTTTTATACTAGTGGGAATTTTTCATTATAGAACTTGACTTGTATATTCCTACGATGGGCTTCCTCAAATGCCCTAGGTCTTCGTGAGCAAGCGAGTTGGATGCACACCCACTAGTTTTCTTTTGTTGAGCATTCATAGCTCTAGTGCATCTATTGCATGGCAATCCCTACTCCTCATGTTGACATCAATTGATGGGCATCTCCATAGCCCGTTGATTAGCCTCGTCAATATGAGAATTTCTCCTTTTTTGTCTTCTCCACACAATCCCCATCATCATATTCTATTCCACCCATAGTGCTATATCCATGGCTCACGCTCATGTATTGCGTGAAGGTTGAAAAAGTTTGAGATTATTTAAGTATGAAACAATTGCTTGGCTTGTCATCGGGGGTATAGAAGTTGGGAACATCTTTGTGTGACGAAAATGAAGCATAGCCTAACTATATGATTTTGTAGGGATGAACTTTATTTTGCCATGTTATTTTGAGAAGACATGATTGCTTTGATTAGTATGCTTGAAGTATTATTATTTTTGTGTCAATATGAACTTTTGTCTTGAATCTTTCGGATCTGAATATTCATATCACAATTAAGAAGATTTACATTGAAATTATGCCAAAGTATCACTCCGCATCAAAAATTCTTTTTTATCATTTACCTACTCGAGGACGAGAAGGAATTAAGCTTGGGGATGCCTGATACGTCTCCAATGTATCTATAATTTTTGATTGCTCCATGCTACTTTATCTGCTGTTTTGGACTATATTGGGCTTTATTTTCCACTTTTATATTACTTTTGGGACTAACCTACTATCCAGAGGCCCAACCCAGAATTGCTGTTTTTTGCCTTTTCAGTATTTCGAAGAAACAGAATATCAAAAGGAGTCCAAACGGAATGAAACCTTTGGGATCATGATTTTCGAACCGAACGTGATCCAGGAGACTTGGACCGTACTCCAAGCAGTGCCCGAGGAGGTCACGAGGGTGGAGGGCTCCCCCCTGGGCGCGCCCCCTACCTCGTGGGCCCCTCGGAGCTCCACCGACATACTCCTTCCTCCTATATATACCTACGTATCCCCGAATGATCAGAACAGGAGCCAAAGACCTAATTCCACCGCGGCAACCTTTTGTATCCACGAGATCCCATCTTGGGGCCTGTTCCGGAGCTCCGCCAGAGGGGGCATCCACCACGGAGGGCTTCTACATCATCACCATAGCCCCTCCGATGAAGTGTGAGTAGTTTACTTCAGACCTTCGGGTCCCTAGCTAGTAGCTAGATGGCTTCTTCTCTCTTTTTGGATCTCAATACAATGTTCTCCCCCTCTCTCGTGGAGATCTATTCGATGTAATCTTCTTTTTGCTCTGTGTTTGTTGAGACCGATGAATTGTGGGTTTATGATCCAGTATTACCTATGGAAAATATTTGATTCTTCTTTGAATTCTTTTATGTATGATTGAGTTATCTTTGCAAGCCTCTTCGAATTATCCTTTTGGTTTTGGCCAACTAGATTGGTAGTTCTTGCAATGGGAGAAGTGCTTAGCTTTGGGTTCAATCTTGCGGTGTCCTTACCCAGTGACAGAAGGGGAAGCAAGGCACGTATTGTATTGTTGCCATCGAGGATAACAAGCTGGGGTTTTTATCATATTGCATGAATTTATCCTCCACATCATGTCATCTTTCTTACGGTGTTACTCTATTTTTACTTAATACTCTAGATGCATGCTGGATAGCGGTCGATGAGTGGAGTAATAGTAGTAGATGCAGAATTGTTTCGATCTACTTGTTTTGGACGTGATGCCTATATACATGATCATTGCCTAGATATACTCATAACTATGCTCAATTCTGTCAATTGCTCAACAGTAATTTGTTCACCCAACGTAGAATACTTATGCTCTTGAGAGAAGCCACTAGGGAAACCTATGGCCCCCAGGTCTATTCTCATCATATCAATCTATATCAATTTATTTACTTGCTTTGTTTTTACTTTGCCTTTTACTTTTTACTTTGCATCTATCTATCAAAAATACCAAAAATATTATCTCTATCAGATCTCACTCTCGTAAGTGGCCGTGAAGGGATTGACTACCCCTAAGCGTTGGTTGCGAGTTGCTATCGTTTTGTGTAGGTACGAGGGACTTGTGCGTGGTCTCCTACTGGATTGATACCTTGGTTCTCAAAAACTGAGGGAAATACTTACGCTACTTTGCTGCATCATCCTCTCCTCTTCGGGGAAATCCAACGCAGTGCTCAAGATGTAGCAGACACTGAGAAAGATAGGGGCTTATAATTTCGCCTCCCAACGTATTCACCTTTGGGTGATGTCAACAATAATATTTCATGCTAACTTACATCCAATTGGATATATATATATCAGGATCTTTCCAACACGAGGTGCTTGCCAAAGGATAAAATGAAAAAGGGAGAGGTGAAGATCACCTTGACTCTTGCATAAAGTAAAAGATAGGCCCTTCACAGAGGGAAGCCGAGGTTGTCATGTGCTTTTAGGGTTGGATGCACAAAATCTAAATGCAAAAGAACATCACTTTATATTGCCACTTGTGATATGAACCTTTATTATGCAGTCCGTCGCTTTTATTACTTCCATATCACACGATCGTATAAAGCTTATTTTCTCCGCACTAATAAGTCATACATATTTAGAGAGCAATTTTTATTGCTTGCAACATGACAACTTACTTGAAGGATCTTACTCAATCCATAGGTAGATATGTTGGACTCTCATGGCAAAAACTGGGTTTAAGGATATTTGGAAGCACAAGTAGTATCTCTACTTGGTGCAAGGAATTTGGCTAGCATGAGGGGGAAAGGCAAGCTCAACATGTTGGACGATCCATGACAATATACTTTAACTAAGATGTGAGAAAACATAACCCATTACGTTGTCTTCCTTGTCCAACATCAACTCTTTAGCCTGTCATACTTAATGAGTGCTCACAATTATAAAAGATGTCCAAGATAGTATATTTATATGTTAAAACCTCTCTTTCTTTATTATTTCCTATTGATTGCAACGATGACCAAAACTATGTTTGTCAACTCTCAACAACTTTTATGCATCATACTCTTTATATGTGAAGTCATTACTATCCATAAGATCAATATGAACTCTTTTATTTCCTTTTATTCTTTCTATTTTCTCAAGATCATAGCAGGATAGCAAAGCCCTAGACTCAACACTAATCTTTATTATATAGCTCACGGACTCAATTACATAGAGGGATCACAAAGAAAAACTCAAAACTAAATCATACCAAAATTTTATTCTATTAGATCAAGATATTACTAAAAGGATTGAACTAAGTAAAATGGTAAAGATAGGAGTGTGATGGTGATACGATATCGGGGCACCTCCCCCAAGCTTGGAAATTGCCAAGGGGAGTGCCCATACCCATGTGATTATGTCCTCGGAGATGGTGATGATGGAGTTGTTGGTGATGTAGGCTTCCTCTTCAACTTGCGCTTGAGAATGGAATTTTGTTCCCTTAGATCATCGATCTCCCGCTCAAGGCTTAATATCCTTTTGCATAGTTCCTGTTTGTTTTCCTGCAAGAGACGAAAAGGGATAAACTCGATCTTGGGCTTCTTTGCCCTATCAGGGAGGCTTGACTTTTTAAACTCCACATGCATGTCCCCAGGTTGAGGTAACGGGACTTCGTCTTCGTCTGAGTTCGTCTCCTCCTTTCCCTTAGGCTCGTAGTCTTCTTCTTCCTCAGTGGTCCAGCCACAATGATCCAAGTCCCGGTAGACCTTAGGGTCTGCAAGGTAATCAGCCACATAGCTTTCTCCTTCCGAATCATGGGACGACATATTGCTCTAATCTACGGCAGAAACAGCTCGAGGCAAAGACAGAAGATTTTTGCGTGATAAGGTGGTCAAAACCTTCGGGAGATTATATAATGAATTTTTACTGACCAAGAGAAGTAACGTGCAAGAAAACAGAGTCCAGGAGGCACACGAGGTGCCCATGAGGCAGGGGGGCACGCCCAGTAAGGGTGGGCACGCCCTCCACCCTCGTGGAGGCCTCGTGTCCTTCCCGGATTACTTCTTGCTTCCGTAAATTCTTAAATATTCCAAAATAGAGAAAAATTGCCACTAGATATGTTTTGGAGTCGGTTTACTTACCGTACCACATACATATTCCTTTTCAGAGTCTGAAACGTTCTGGAAAGTGTCCCTTATGTATTCCTCCGGGGTTACAGTTTCAATAATATTAGTTTCAGTATTGATAGGATTACCTGAGATATAATGTTTGATTCTTTGACCGTTCACCACCTTCAGATTTGTGCCTTCAAAGTTGTTGATTTTTATAGCACCGGAACAATAGACTTCCTCGATAACGTAAGGACCTTCCCATTTAGAGAGAAGTTTTCCTGCAAAAAATCTTAAACGAGAGTTGAATAGCAACACATAATCACCTACATTAAAATCACGCTTTTGTATCCTTTTGTCATGCCATCTTTTAACTTTTTCCTTGAACAGCTTGGCATTCTCATAGGCTTGGGTTCTCCATTCATCGAGTGAGCTAATGTCAAATAACCTCTTCTCACCGGTAGGTTTGAAATCATAGTTGAGCTCTTTAATAGCCGAATATGCCTTATGTTTTAGTTCGAGGGGTAAGTGACATGCTTTTCCATATACCATCTTATACGAAGACATACCCATAGGATTTTTATATGCAGTTCTATAGGCCCATAATGCATCATCAAGTTTCTTGGACCAATTCTTTATAGATCTATTGATAGTCTTTTGTAAAATAATTTGAGCTCTCTATTACTCAACTCTACTTGACCACTAGACTATGGGTGATAAGGAGATGCAATTCTATGATTAACATCATACTTAGCAAGCATTTTACGAAAAGCACCATGAATATCACAAGCAAATACAACTGCTAAGAATTCTTTTTCAGTAGTAGCATAATTTCTTTGGGCAGTGTCAAGAGTTTTACTAGCATACTGGATAACATTTAATTTCTTATCAACTCTTTGCCCTAGAACAGCACCTACAGCATAATCGCTAGCATCACACATAATTTGAAAGGGTAAATTACAATCAGGTGGCTGAACAATAGGTGCAGTGATCAAAGCTTTCTTAAGTATTTCAAATGCTTCTATACAATCATCATCGAAAACAAAAGGAATATCTTTTTGCAATAGATTAGTAGGCCTAGAGATTTTAGAAAAGTCCTTAATGAACCTCTTATAAAAACTGGCATGACCAAGGAAACTTCCTATACCTTTAATGTCACTGGGACACAGCATCTTTTCAATAGCATCAACTTTAGCTGTATCAACTTCAATACCTCTTTCAGAAATTTTATGCCCCAAGACAATGCCTTCACTAACCATAAAGTAACACTTTTCCCAATTCAAGACGAGACTAGTGTCTTCGCATCTCTGCAAAACTCGATCAAGGTTGCTCAAGCAATCATCAAAATAGGATCCATAAATGGAGAAGTCATCCATGAATACCTCACAAATCTTTTCAGAAAAGTCACAGAATATAGCCACCATGTGTCGGGGAAACTGATCCACGAACACCTATGGGACCGGCGGACCGAGCCCCTTTCGGTTCGGCGGGGGGCGGAGGTCGCACGAAGAGCAGATCGAGGCGAAGCACACGAGCAGTTTACCCAGCTTCGGAGCTCTCCGGAGAGATAATACTCCTACTGCTGCTTGTCTGATTATATTGTGTTCTTGCTCAAGAGAGCTAAATGTTTTCCTGGCTTCGAATGGTACGAACCAGCCGAATTTGCGAACCTCCCCTACGTTGCGCATCGGCCTCCTTTTATATGCACAAGGGGTCACCGACAGGTGGCAACGCAGAGAAGGGTAAAAACGTAAAAAGAGAGGTAGTTGGTACAGCTACTTGCACAGTATACTCTACCTAACCCTGACGGCAGGGGACAAGGGCATTAAATGCCCGTCTGTGTCGCCCAAATAGTGCAGAAAAGGACCGTTAGGGGCGCCACCGTTCGCCACGACGGCGATCTTGTCAGCGTCGCATGCCTCCGCGCACCGCTGGCTGCACAGCCCTCCGCCACGCGCGCCTGGAGAGGCCCCCAGGGCGACACGTTGGTGGATGCACTGGAGCGTGGGCACAGAGTGGCCGCTTGCCGCGGCAAGCGCCTTGCCGCGGTCGTGGTCTCGTCGCGCCCGGAAGCTTGTCGCTAGCCGGGCCTTGTCGGGACGTGTGGTGCGTCGCGGCAAGTTCCTCGAGAAGCCTCGGTTGGCCTTCCCGGCAAGCTCCTCTTGCCGGGGCCTTGTCTTCTTGACTTGAATACTTTGTTCTTGAATGGCTCCAAAGGAGCCACGGAGTATCTTGGCGGTCACCCGGCAAGCCCTTGCCGCGGGGCGCTGCAACTGCCCGTGCACAAGTTCGGGGTACTAGGGTACCCCTATTCTAGTACACTGACAGGAGCCCCCGGGCCTGGGCCACACACGGTGCCGAGCGCTGTTGGGCCAGGCCCAAAACAGGGCACGGGCACGCGCGACCCGGGTAACGCCGAATCTTGCTCTGTATCCACCGCGCCCTCCCCCAACGGCACGCGCTGAACGTGGCATCATGGGAGAGATTGTGGGGGGTTTCTTTATTCGGAGGGGCGAAACGTCCGCCCCCTCCCTCTTTATAAGCAGGGGAAACAGGGGCAGTTTCCCCACTTCGACGTTTGTTGCTTCGACCTCGAAAATCTCCGCTGCTCCCCCTTTCTTCTCAAAGCCGAAAGAGAGCAGTGCTCTGCCCCCCCGTCGCCACCAGCACCACCAACGCCGTCGACCTCCCCCGCCACCTCCGCCATGGCTCCGAAAGCCGACAAGGGGAAGGGCGTGAAGTTGGCCGAGGCGCAGCGGCTCGCGGCGCTGCAGAAGGAGCGGGCCATCTTCCCCCCTCAGCTCGAAGCCAAGGAGCTGAGGGAGCACTACTACCTTTTCTGGTCGACGGAGACGCGGGCGCAACTTCCGGCCGCCGCATCGGAATTGGCTCCAAACGGGTACCCGTTCTTCGCATTGTTCTTCTACTGCGGGCTCTGCCCGCCCTTCTCGGAGTTCTTCTGTGATATCATGAACACGTACGGGCTCCGCCTCCTAGATTTCACCCCCAACGCCGTCCTGACCATGGCGGTTTTCGCACATCTGTGCGAAAACTTTGTCGGAGTCCACCCCAGTGTAGCCCTTTTCCGCCACTTCTTCATGCCTCGGGTCGAGAGAGGAGAGCCGCTTGCCGGAGGGATCGCCTGGATCTCGAGAGTCGGCAAGAAGGAAGCGTATCTGGAGGGTGAGCTTCGCAGCAAATGGGAGGAGTGGAGAGCGGAGTGGTGTTGGATTGTTGAGGAGAACCCGCAGCCGTTCACTGCCGTGCGCCAAGCCCCGATAGTACGCGGCAATGATTGGAGCAACGTGGCCCCGGAAGATGACAGGCTGAAGATCGTCGTCACCCGAATCCTTCGCCTTAGGCTTGCCGGGCTCACTGTAGGCGCTGTCGGTGCAGATTTCCTTCGCCGCCGCATCGCCCCCCTGTAGGAGAGAGCGAGACCCGCCTGGGAGTTCAAGAACTCGGCGGACATCATGAGGCTGCGCCCGGGCCTCAACTTCAATTTCACCGTCCTAGAGCTGGATGCGATGCTCCTGGAGCTGTTCAAACGCGACCCTCAGCATCCATTCATGTTGCCGAGGGGCGTTGTTCCATTGTGCAACAATTCTTCGCTCGACCGGATCCGCGCGATGATGCCTTTGTGCGACTCACACGGAATCGCCCCAACTTGGCAAGAGCCTGCGGATGACGTTGTGCGGGCGTTCTTCGACAGTCTGGAGGAAGTGCCGATCCGCGCCGACGAGCAGAAGAGCCTCACCCGTGACACCACCGACGCGGAGCTGCAGCGCATTGTCACTAGGACGGAAGAGGCTGCGGCAGCAGCTACCGCGGGCGAGTTCGGGTTCACCGTGGAGGAGGCAGAGGCAGCAGAGGCGGCAAGCCTTGCCGAGCGCGAGGAGTTTGTCGGCGAGGAAGACCCTGCCGGCCCTGAAGCTGAGCCGAGCGAGCCCGGCGAGGAAGAGCCCGAACCCTCAGACAGCTTGCCGCAAGTGGAGCCCCCGGCTGCACCAAGAAGGCGTCTCCGCAGGGCCGGGGACGTAGCGGGGCGGCAGACGGGTCAACAGCCGCCGAGCCGCGCGACACGCTCTACCGCGGCAAGCTCCGTTGCCGCGGGAGCGCCTCACGCCGCTGCGGCAACCGGAGCGGGACCTTCCCGGTCCACTGCCACCGCTCCCGCCAAGCGGGCAAGGGAAACTACTTCCCCGCCTCGCCGCACCGGAGGGGAGCCGGACTTCGATCTCTCCGCGCTCAGCTCCGATGATGAAGAAGAAGAGTAAGCTTTCTTGCTGTCCTCATTGTTCTTCAATCTTGTCGCTTTCATTCTGTATCTGACTTTGCTTCGATCTGAATCCATTCCTTTTCAGGACGCTGGCCCAGAGAGCGGCGAAGAGGGCCAAGGCCTCGGTGATTGTCATCGAAGATGATCCTACCGTGTCAGCAGGGGGCATGCCTGAGCCCACCTTGACGGACCCGGCAACTACTCCCCAGCGCAGCCCCCAGCGTAAGTACATGATTTTTACTTCTTGCTGACAGGCGCACATGGTGGCTCTTTTCTCTTACTGACATCTTGATTGTTGGATTTGTGTAGGAGCAGAGCAGCCTCACCAGGAGGGCCCGGAAGCCGCCCCCGAAGCGCCATCTGCTTCGACTACACCGCCAAGGGTGGAGTCCCCGGCAAGGGAGCGCTCTCCGGCAAGGGAGCATTCTCTGGCAAGGGCCAATTCTCCGGCAAGGGACGACACCAGTGATCCTCCGGCGGCTGAGACCGCGACCGCAGATCCCATCACAGGTAATCCACTTGCCTTAAAACTTGCCCTTGGGTCTTTGTTCTTCTGACTTTGTTTTTGCATATTTGCTTGACTCCTCTCCATTCTTCGTTCTTCAGATCCATCCGCCACTGAGCCGATGGAGACCGAATCCGCTGAAGGAGAGGCCGGCGCTGATGAACCCGCCGGCGAAGAGGCCGCCAAGGCTGCCGCCGTAGAAGCCGGCGAGGGATCCGGCGATCGTACTGACGGCCCTGAGGCCGCAGGAGCGCCAGGCGCTGCACCGACCGCTGATCCTCCCGCCGCTGCCGCAGAGCCAGACTCCGAGGAGCCCCAGCCCGACGCCTACCTGAATGCCGGCGATGGCGTCTTCATCAAGCTCCCCTGGGCTTTGAGCTCCAGGGCGCCGGTCGAGGGAGAAACCTTTGACGGAGAGGTGCTCGCTTCCGCCGGATTGGCGCTGGTTGACGCGCCAAGCAGCAGCGAGGAGCCCGAAGAGGAGCGGCTGCTGCGGAAGCTGACGTCGCTCTACCGCGCCTGACAAGCCAAGTTGGCCTCCCGAGAAGCGCTTGTCGCGAGGGTGGAAGTCGATATTGAGAAGCGCGCGGAGGAGGTCCGGGATCTTAGGCTGGAAACTCTCCAGAGCTTGGCGGAGGAGCGGGAGCAAGTCGCCGAGGAGAGGAAGGCCTTCCTCCTCGCGAAGGCTGAGGTTGAAGAGCAACGGCGGCTTGCTGCTGAGAGACTATCTGCGTGGGAGGGTGAGTTGGCGCAGCGCAAGGTGAACCTTGACAGCCACGAGGAAGAGCTCGCCGCGCGGGAGCAAGCAATTGGCGGCGCTCTCCAAGAAGCAAGGGATGTTGTCGCGGCTGCCGAGGCCGCCAAGAAAGAGCTAGAGGTAAAAGTGGCACAGCTGGAGGCCAATCTCCGGACGAGCGGCGAGGAGCTCGTCGTGCTCAAGCGCGAGCGCGAGAAGGATGCTGCTGCCCACGGTGAGCTGCAAGGTCTTCTCGCGGAGAGGAGCAAGGAGCTCAGCGCCGCCAAGGACTCCAACGCGGATCTCGAGCTGAAGCTAGCCACGCTGACGCAAACGCTGGACGCCGCCAAGGAGCGAGAGGTGACCTTGTCGGAGAAGATCAAGGCCGACGAGGCGCTGCTGGCGAGAATTGCCGTCACCCAGAACTCGTTCAGGGAGACGGTGGAGCACTGGACCGAGGGTCTGGTGAATATCGCCGCAGTCATCGATGAGGAGCTGGCGCAGCTGGGGATGGAGGACTTCGGGTACTCTTCCGACGAGCATCTCCAGCCCAGTGCCAAGCTCAGCCTGTTCTTCAAGGGCGTGGCGACAACCCTCCAGTGGCTTCGGGAGAAGATCCCAAAGCAGCTGGCCGACGAGTCGCGCAAGATTTGCGCGGGAGTTCTTCAGAAGGTGCTGGTGAAGGTGGCTTTCCGCAACCCGGGCCTCAACCTCACCAACGTCCTCAGATCCCTGCCGCCTGACGCCGATCTAGAAGCGCTCAAGGCCCTTGTCGCACCCATTGTGGACAAGGTGAGCGGGATCAAGAGGGTTGAGGGCGATCGCGTAGACTAGGCCGTCCGTTTTATCTTTTTCCTTGTCGCTGCTAGTCATGTCATGGGAACAATGTGTTAGAGCTGCTAGAGCTGCGACAAGTTATCTTGTAATATAACCTTATTTTGGATAACGATCGCTATGTTATTTCCTGTACTAGATCTTTGCTTTGTATGTTTTTACCCTACGCTTTTAGGGAACTTGTCGGCGCAGGCACCCGAGCCGCGAGCGTTGAGTGCAGGACGTCAGCAGCCTGCTGGCGGTGCCGCTCCGACAAGAAACCTTGTCGCGAGTAGTTGCAGCACACTTAAGTTGTTGAGCAGACTCGAAACAAAGTAAGGGCGCATCTAGCTACGAGTTGGTTCCTCCGCGCACAGGTTTTCCATACAAAGCACAGTCATTCCAGGAAGATAACTTTTAAAAATTAAAACTAATTGCTCAAACTTTGGCAACTTAGCTTTTCTGTCGTTTGCTTCCTGGCAAGGCGAATCTTCCTTTAAACGATGCCTGGTCCACCCCATTATCTTCTCCTTCCCCCCGGAAAACTTGTGTGCGAGGGAACCTTCTTTTCCTTTGTTTGAGAAAAAGAAAGAAGAGAAAATAAAGATATGGGGCCTTTCGGCTTGTTATTGCTTACCGGGGGTAGGTGCTGCACAAAGTGTCAGATAAAGCATGCAAATGTAAAGTAAAAAGCATGAAACTGACAAGATGTGCGGAGCACATGAGCTTTACTTATGCACGGGATCTGCGCTCGGCTTTGTACAAAGGATTACATGCAACAGCGGCAAGACTTGTACAAAAGGTGGTTGCCGGAACAGGTTCCGGCAACCGCGCCCTATGGGTAAAACTTACGAAGATGCTCAATGTTCCAGGAGTTGCTCACCAGAATGCCATCTTCGGTCTCAAGGCGGACAGCGCCAGGCCTAGTGACTCGTTTCACCCGGTAAGGGCCTTCCCACTTCGGCGTCAACTTGTTGGAATTCTTGGCGGACTGAACTCGCCGAACAACAAGGTTGCCTTCCTCGAAGCTTCTGGCATTAACTTTGCGGCTATGGTAGCAGCGCAAAGTTTGCTGGTATCGAGCAGCTCGTACAGCAGCCTGAAGACGGTCCTCCTCAAGGAGCAGTGCGTCATGTTGTCGCAGTTGCTCTTGCTCAAGCTCATCATAAGCGAGCACTCGAGGTGACCCGTATACGAGTTCCGTGGGGAGAACTGCCTCTGCTCCATAGACTAGAGCGAAAGGCGTCTGTCCAGTGGCTCGATTTGGCGTCATCCTGATCGACCAAAGAACCACCGGCAGCTCCTCGATCCAGTTTCTTCCGCACCTGTGCAGCCTGTCGAAAGTCCTGGTCTTGAGCCCGCGCAGCACTTCAGTGTTTGCCCTCTCCGCTTGACCGTTGCTTCTTGGATGAGCAACAGAAGCGAAGCAGACCTTGGCGCCAAGATCTTGGACGTACTGCATGAAGGTGCGGCTCGTGAATTGTGTGCCGTTGTCGGTGATGATCCGGTTAGGGATCCCGAAACGACAAACAATCGACCTGAAGAACTTGACTGCTGACTGTGCTATCACCTTCCTCACTAGTTCCACTTCCGGCCACTTTATGAACTTGTCGATTGCAACGTACAAGTACTCAAAGCCCCCGACAGCTCTGGGGAAAGGGCCGAGGATATCGAGCCCCCAGACCGAAAATGGCCAGGATAAAGGGATCGTCTGGAGAGCTTGAGCTGGCTGATGTATTTGCTTGGAATGGAACTGGCACGCTTCACACTTGGTTACTTGTGCAGTTGCATCCTGGAGGGCTGTCGGCCAAAAGAAACCTTGCCGTAAAGCTTTGCCGGCAAGTGCTCTTGCGCCAATGTGGTGACCACATATGCCTCCATGTATCTCTGCCAACAGCTTTTGTCCTTCTTCCCGGCAAATACACTTCAATTTCACACCGTTGAGTCTTCTTCTGTACAGTATGTTGTCGACAAACTGGTACATACTTGACTGCCGGGCTACTTTTTCCTCTTCTTCTTGGTCTTCGGGAAGTTCTCCTGTCTGAAGGAAATGGACAATCTGCTGTGCCCATGCTGGAGCTTGCGGCTCGACAACAAGGACTAAAGGCACATCTGCTGCTGCGGGAACATCCGCTTCTACGGCGAGAACCTGCGGCTCGGCCGGAGCTTGATGTTCCCCGACAAGCTTGCCGGAGCAAAACTTGTCGGGAGCGTCTGCTTCGACGGAACAAGAACTAAGACTTGCCGGAGCAAACTGCTCCTCAGCACCCTTAGTGTTGATTTTGGGGACCTTCTTGGCGGCTGCTTCGGGAAGCTCCGCCGGAAAGTAGTCGCCGGAAATCAACTTTCTCTTCTTGCTCTGTCCAGTTGATGGTGTCACGGATGGTTGAGTCAGCTTGAGCACAAAGATCCCTGGTTCCACAGGTAACTTAAGTGCGGCGCACTTTGACAGGCCATCAGCAATGTCATTCTGAGCTCTTGGAACATGTTCCATTTGTAGGCCGTCAAAGTGCTCTTCTAACTTTCTCACTTCATCAACATAAGCTTCCATCAACGGACTCTGATAATTCTTGTTCACTTGGCGGACGACAAGCTGTGAGTCACCCCTGACAATGAGCTTCTTGATCCCAAGGTCTGCCGCGATCCTGAGACCGGCAAGCAAGCCTTCATACTCTGCAGTATTGTTCGTTGCTTGCTCCTTGGGAAAGTGCATCTGGACTACGTACTTGAGGTGCTCTCCGGTGGGTGCGACAAGCAGCATGCCCGCACCGGCGCCTTGCAGCGAGAAGGCACCATCAAAGTACATCAGCCACTCTTTGCTTGCCTCCTTGACGGGGATGCTCGTCTCTGGAATTTCTTCATCTGGTGTTGGCGTCCACTCTGCTATGAACTCTGCCAATGCTCTGCTTTGGATAGTTGAAGTGCTTTCAAACTTGAGGCCAAAGCTTGACAGTTCCAGTGCCCACTCGACAATCCTGCCTGTTGCTTCTGGATTTTGCAGTATCCTCTTCAACGGAAAGCGAGTGACAACTGTGATCTCATGTGCTTGGAAGTAATGGCGCAGCTTTCTCGAGGCCATGAGAAGGCCGAAAAGCAATTTCTGCACACCAGAGTACCTTGACCTAGCCCCCTGTAGAAGGGAACTGACAAAGTAAACCGGGCGCTGCACCATTCTCTTTTGCATCTCCTTATGCTCCTGCGCAGATCCATCTTTGTCAGGACCAGAGCCTGCCGGACGAGAGCCTGCCGGACCAGAGCTTGCCGGTGAAGCCCCCTGCTTGTCGCTGGATTCATTTGCCGTGGTTGCTGGCTCATCATCTGCCTCCCTTTCCGCCACTAACGCAGCACTAACGACCTGGTTGGTTGCCGCTATATATAGCAGCAACTTCTCTTGTTTCCTAGGTGCGACAAGTGTTGGAGTGGAGGACAGGTATCTCTTCAAGTCCTGCAGCGCAGCCTCCGCTTCCGGAGTCCATTTCATTGGACCTGCCTTTTTAAATATTTTGAAAAACGACAGGGCGCGCTCAGCAGATCTAGAGATAAACCTGCTGAGAGCAGCCACACAACCGGCAAGTCTTCGTACATCCTTGACACGCTTTGGTGCTTCAATCTGCTCAATGGCCTTGATCTTGTCGGGATTGGCTTCAATTTCCCGCTGAGACACAAAGAACCAGAGAAGCTTGCCGGAGGGGACTCCAAACACACACTTCTCGGGGTTCAGCTTGAGGTTGATCTTGCGCAGATTTGCAAATGTTTCATCTAGATCTTGGATCAGGGTCGCTTTGTCCTTGCTCTTGACCACTATGTCATCCATGTAGGCTTCCACATTTTTGTGCATTTGCGGCTCAAAAGCGTGATGGACTACCCTTGCAAATGTTGAACCAGCGTTCTTCAAACCAAAGGGCATCCGTACAAAACAGTATGTGCCACATGGGGTAATGAACGCGGTTTTCTCCTCATCCTCTTCTGCCATGAAGATCTGATGGTATCCTGAGTATGCATCAAGAAATGAAAGCAAGTCACATCCGGCTGTGGAGTCAACAATCTGGTCGATGCAAGGCAAGGGAAATGGGTCTTTGGGACAAGCTTTATTGACATCGGAAAAATCGATACAAATCCTCCATTTCCCGTTAGCTTTGCGTACGACAACATGATTGGCCAACCACGTAGGATGGAGCACTCCTCTGACAAGGCCTACTGCTTCCAACTTCTTGATTTCTTCCGCGATGAATTCTTGGCGCTCCACTGCCTGTTTCCTAACTCTCTGCTTGACGGGCCGCGCATGAGGACATACGGCAAGGTGGTGCTCAATTACTTTCCTGGGAACACCGGGGATGTCAGACGGTTGCCATGCAAACACGTCGACATTCGCCCGCAGGAAAGCAACGAGCGCGCTTTCCTATTTAGGGTCGAGGGTGGCACTGATGATGAAAGTACCACCAGTGCCGTCCTCCTTGGCGGACACCTTCTTAGTCTCTGGTGGAGCTGCCATTGCCTTCTTACACTTGCCGATGGAGCTCGATGGTGCGTCCTCGACGGTAGCGCAGCACTCCGAAGAGGTGCGCTTGCCGGAGTGGGCATCAGAACTCTTGCCGGACTTGGTCTTCTTCTTCCCCCCGGGAGCTTCAGCGGCAAGTGACGTGCGATCCGCTGCGGCTGCTGCTTCCCGGTAGATCTTGTCGGCGCAGATAAGAGCATCCTTCTTGTCGCCAGGGACAGAGATGACGCTTATCGGGCCTGGCATCTTCAGTACGTTGTATGCATAGTGAGAGGCTGCCATGAATTTGGCGAGTGCTGGACGGCTGAGTATCCCATTGTAAGGCAATGGGAAGTCAGCGACGTCAAACGTGACCCTCTCAGTCCTGAAGTTCAGCTCGCTGCCAAATGTTACCGGCAACGTGATCTTTCCCTTCGGCTTGCTCCTTCCCGGATTGATTCCTTGAAATGTGCCGGTCTCTTCGAGCTCGCTGTCAGGGATCTGGAGTTTCTGGAGCACCGCGGAGGAGATCAGGTTCAAGCCGGCCCCGCCGTCAACTAGCATCTTAGTGACCTTGAGGTTGCGGATAGTTGGTGAAACCAACATCGGCAAGCACCCGACCGCAGTTATGCGATCTGGGTGGTCCTCAATATTAAAGATGATAGGCGTGCTGGACCATTTCAGAGGCCTGCGCGACTCGACGGGTGGTTCTGCCGCATTGACTTCCCGCACCCATTGTTTGAGCTGGCAGTGTGAAGTATGCAGAGAAGCACCGCCGTCAACGCACAGGACCTCTGTGGCTTTCTGGAACTCCTGCTCATTAGTCTTGTCATCATCCATGTCTTCGTCGTCGTCGTCATCTTCATCCTTGTCGCGGCCGCGGGGAGGTCTGTCTCCTTGCCGCTGCTTGGCCTTGCTGCGGCATCCTCCTCGGCCTTGACGTTTCTTGCCGGATCCCCCAGCACCTTCCTGGGCCTTCTCCTTGTCGCGCCGCTCGTATTCAGCCTTTTGCTGTTCGACAAGATGCTCGACTTTCTTGCAGCTTTGGAGGTCATGGCCCTTGGTGCGGTGGATCTTGCAGTACTGTTTGTTGGTGCCGTCCTGCTTGTCGGCGACTGCCACAGCCTCTGCGACAATCTCCTTGCCGGAGCCACCAGCTTTGGCTTTCTTGGCACCACCTCCGTTGCCGGACTGCTCGACAACTAGCACCTCTTTGCCTTTCTTCTTTCTGTTATTCCGCCGCCGGTTTTTCTTTGTCGGGGCAGTATCCTCACTGTCAGATCCTCCTGCTCCCGTGTTCTCTCCGGGGAGTCTCCTCCCTTCCTCAGCACGTGCACACTTGTCGACCAGGGCATATAGCTCACTGACGTCTCTGATCTTGCACATCGCCATCTCCTCCCGCATCCTACGGTTCCGCACGTTCTGATGGAACGCGCTGATCACCGCGGCAGGGTGGACATCTGGGATGTTATGCTGTACACGGCTGAATCTCTGTATGTACTTGCGCAAGGGCTCTCCTTCCTTCTGGGCGAGCAGGTGAAGGTCACTTTCTTGGCCATGAGGCTTGTGGCCGCCTGTGAAGGCGCCGACAAATTGATGGCACAGGTCAGCCCAGGAAGATATGGAGTTGTCCGGCAAGTGCATGTGCCAGGATCTGACATTGGGCTTGAGCACCAACGGGAAGTAGTTGGCAAGGATCTTGTCGTCTCGCCCCCCAGCAGCTTGCACCGCAATGGTGTAGATGCTGAGGAACTCCGACGGGTGCGTCTTGCCGTCGTACTTCTCCGGTACATCTGGCTTGAAATTCTTCGTGCTGGGCCACTGGACCTGCCGCAGCTCACGAGTGAATGCAGGGCAACCTACCGCATACGGCAAGTCGCCCGGTTCTCTGGGCGCGTGCATGTCAACAGAGGTCCCAGCGCGCTTGTCGGATTGACGTCGCGCTTCTCTTCGGCGCTCGATGCGAGTTCGAGCGTCTTCTTGCTGTCTATCGCGAAGAACTTGGCGCTGATCGCAACGAGCTTGTGGATCCGACGATGCGGTGGAGTCGCTGTCGAGGTGGATCCGGCGAGTCGGCGATCTTGGCCTTCGGGGTGGAGAGTGCATGGTGGTTGCACCCCCACCAGTTTCGTCGCCACCGGCTTGCGCCTGGCAGTCTTGCCGCGGCAGCGACGTGCTCGGCTGTCGTGGAGTGTCGCCGTTGGCGAAGCCGATGAGGCTCTGAATGGTGGCCCTCCATTGGTCGATCTTGTCTTCCGCAGGAGGATAGTCCAGGAGCAGTTGAGCTCGCGCTAGAGCTTCTGCTGGAGTGGTGGGCGGTAGTGGCAATCGGTGCGAGGAGCGGGATGTGCTCGGACTTCTAACTATGTTAGAAGGAGCAGTACCCCGTCCAGGCGACCGTGCCTCACTCGTGCCAGCATGTTGGTGTGCATGCTGGTCTTGAGCGCCCCGAGACCCACCAGCTTGATCTTGGTCCAACAAGCGTATGGTACTGCGAACACCATGACGCTGTCGGTCCTGCGCTTCCTGAGAGGGGCGCGGCGGAAGTATGGACACCGAGGTTTGGGCAGCCTTGTCCTTGGACCTGGCAGCACCGCGAGCTTCCTCGTTGATGTCGGTTCTTCCACCAGCATCAACCCCACCACCCGTTTGTTCCGGTGGCGGTGAGATCGACGCGGACGGAGCAGCTGCCTCCGAAGCCTTCTTCTTCGGTGGCATGTTGATGAAGAAAATGAAGATCTAGCTCGTGCGAACGCCGGATCAGGTTCGCACAATCTCGACGCCCCTACCTGGCGCGCCAAAGATGTTGGGGAAACTGATCCACGAACACCTATGGGACCGGCGGACCGAGCCCCTTTCAGTTCGGCGGGGGGCGGAGGTCGCACGAAGAGCAGATCGAGGCGAAGCACACGAGCAGTTTACCCAGCTTCGGAGCTCTCCGGAGAGATAATACTCCTACTGCTGCTTGTCTGATTATATTGTGTTCTTGCTCAAGAGAGCTAAGTGTTTTCCTGGCTTCGAATGGTACGAACCAGCCAAATTTGCGAACCCCCCCTATGTTGCGCATGGGCCTCCTTTTATATGCACAAGGGGTCACCGACAGGTGGCAACGCAGAGAAGGGTAAAAACGTAAAAAGAGAGGTAGTTGGTACAGCTACTTGCACAGTATACTCTACCTAACCCTGAGTGCAGGGGACAAGGGCATTAAATGCCCTTCTGTGTCGCCCAAATAGTGCAGAAAAGGACCGTTAGGGGCGCCACCGTTCGCCACGACGGCGATCTTGTCAGCGTCGCATGCCTCCGTGCACCGCTGGTTGCACAGCCCTCCGCCACGCGCGCCTGGAGAGGCCCCCAGGGCGACACGTTGGTGGATGCGCTGGAGCGTGGGCAGAGTGGCCGCTTGCCGCGGCAAGCGCCTTGCCGCGGTCGTGGTCTCATCGCGCCCGGAAGCTTGTCACTAGCCGGGCCTTGCCAGGACGCGTGGTGCATCGCGGCAAGTTCCTCGAGAAGCCTTGGTTGGCCTTCCCGGCAAGCTCCTCTTGCCGGGGCCTTGTCTTCTTGACTTGAATACTTTGTTCTTGAATGGCTCCAAAGGAGCCACAGAGTATCTTGGCGGTCACTCGGCAAGCCCTTGCCGCGGGGCGCTGCAACTGCCCGTGCACAAGTTCGGGATACTAGGGTACCCCTATTCTAGTACACCGACACCATGCATCTTTGAAAGGTAGCAGGTGCATTACATAAACCAAAAGGCATACGTCTATAAGCAAAAGTACCAAAAGGACAAGTAAAAGTAGATTTTGATTGATCGTCCGCTGACACAGGTATTTGAAAGAAACCAGAATAACCATCTAGAAAGCAGAAATGTGTATGTTCTGACAGTCTTTCTAGCATTTGATCAATAAACGGTAAAGGGTAATGATCTTTCTTAGTAGCTTTATTCAATTTACGGAAATCAATTACCATCCTATAACCTGTAATAATTCTTTGCGGAATCAATTCATCTTTATCATTAGGAACAACAGTAATACCTCCCTTCTTAGGGACGCAATGGACAAGACTTACCCAATCACTATCAGCAACGGGATAAATTATACCTCCCTCAAGGAGCTTTAGTATCTCCTTTCTTACCACTTCCTTCATCTTAGGATTTAACCGGCGTTGATGATCTCTAACTGGTTTGGAACCTTCGTCCAATTTAATTTTATGTTGGCATAGAGTGGGACTAATGCCCTTAAGATCATCCAGAGTATATCCAATAGGAGCACGGTGCTTCTTCAGAGTTCTCAATAATCTTTCCTCTCCTTGCTCTGAAAGGTTAGCACTAATAATAACAGGATATATCTTCTTTTCACCAAGATAGGCATATTTAAGATTATCAGGTAATGGCTTGAGCTCAAACACGGGATCACCCTTGGGTGGAGGGGGATCCCCTAGGATTTCAACAGGTAAGTTGTGTTTCAAAATAGGACCTTGTTTAAGGAGTAATTCATCTATCTCCCTTCTTTCATTCATAAACATATCATTTTCATGGTCTAGCAAATATTGTTCTAACGGATCAGTAGGAGGCAGGACAGTAGAAGCAACACCAATAATTTCATCCTTACTAGGCAATTCTTTATCATGGGGTTGTCTATGAAATTTAGCAAAATTAAACTCATGTTTCATATCCCCCAAGCCAATTGTAACAATATCCTTTTTGCAATCTATCCTAGCATTAACAGTATTCAAGAAGGGTCTACCAAATATAATGGGACAAAAGTCATCTTGTGGGGAACCAAGTACAAGAAAATCAGCGGGATATTTAGCCTTCCCATACAAGACTTCAACATCTCTAACAATCCCAAATGGTGAAATAGTGTCTATATTGGCAAGCTTAATTGTAGCATCAATATCTTCTAACTCAATGGGTACGATATCATGCATAATTTCTTCATGTAAGGATAAAGGTACTGCACTAGCACTAGCACCCATATCACATAAGCCGTGATAACAATGATCTCTTATTTTAATAGAAATAACAGGCATGCCTACAACAAGTCTATGTATCTTAGCATCTGGTCTAGCAATATTAGCAGCTTCACCACAGAAGTAAATAACATGCCCATCTATATTATCATCCAAGAGATCTTTAACCATAGCAATACTAGGTTCAACTTTAATTTGCTCAGGAGGTGTATATGTTCTAGTATTACTTTTACGAACAACAGTTGAAGCTTTAGCATGATCCTTTATCCTAACAGGGAAAGGTGGTTTCTCAACATAAGTAGTAGGAACAATAGGATCATTATAAGTAATAGTATTTTCTTCAACTGTAATAGGTGCAACTACTTTCACTTCAGTGGGAGGATTATATTTAAACCACTTCTCCTTAGGGATATCAATGTGAGTAGCAAAAGATTCACAGAAATAAGCTACTATCTCAGAGTCAAGTCCATATTTGGCGCTAAATCCACGAAAAGCATCGGTATCCATAAAAGATTTAACACAATCAAACTTAGTTGTCATACCTGACTCCTTACCATCATCAGAACCCCAATCTTCATAGTTGCGTTTAATTCTTTCCAATAAATCCCACTTGAATTCAGTAGTCTTCAGCATATAAGAACCAACACAGGAAGTATCGAGCATGGTGTGATCATTAAGAGAAATTCGAGCATAAATTTTTTGAATAATCATTTCTCTTGAGAGCTCATGATTGGGGCATGAATATAACATTGACTTAAGCCTCCCCCAAGCTTGAGAGATGCTTTATCCCTCGCAAGGCTAGAAATTATATATGTAATTAAGATCACAATGAACAAGATGCATAGGATAGAACTTCTGGTGAAATTCCAATTTGAATCGTTTATAGTTCCAAGATCCCGTATCATCACATAGCCTATACCATGTCAATGCATCACCCTTCAAAGATAAAGGGAAGACCTTCCTCTTAACAACATCACCGGGAATACCTGCAAGCTTAAATAATCCACAAACTTCATCCACATAAATAAGGTGTAAACCGGGATGCAATGTTCCATCTCCTGCAAAGGGATTAGCTAGCAGTTTCTCTATCATACCCGAAGGAATCTCAAAGTAAACATTTTCAATAGGTTCAGTAGGTTGAGGAGCAATTCTTTGCTCTACTGGTCGGGACGAATATGCCCCGAACAATCCCCTTAAAGGATTAGTTTCCATAGTAACAAGTGACAAAAAATTTCAGCACACTATATAAATGTTTCCTTACCAAGTTCCACTCAACAAAGGCGCTTCACTCCCCGGCAACGACGCCAGATAAGAGTCTTGATGACCCACAAGTATAAGGGATCTATCGTAGTCCTTTCGATAAGTAAGAGCATCGAACCCAACGAGGAGCAGAAGGAAATGACAAGTGGTTTTCAGTAAGGTATTCTCTGCAAGCACCGAAATAGTAGATAACAAATAGTTTTGTGATAAGATAATTTTTAACGGGTAACAAGCAACATGAAAGTAAATAAGGTGCAGCAAGGTGGCCCAATCCTTTTTCTAGCAAAGGACAAGCCTGGACAAGTTCTTATAATGAGAAAAGCGCTCCCGAGGACACATGGGAATTATCGTCAAGCTAGTTTTCATCACGCTCATATGATTCACGTTCGTTACTTTGATAATTTGATATGTGGGTGGACCGGTGCTTGGTTACTGCCCTTTCTTGAACAAGCATCCCACTTATGATTAACCCCTATTGCAAGCATCCGCAACTACAAAAGAAGTATTAAGGTAAACCTAACCATAGTATGAAAATAGTGGATCCAAATCAGCCCCTTACAAAGCAACGCATAAACTAGGGTTTAAGCTTCTGTCACTCTAGCAACCCATCATCTACTTATTACTTCCCAATGCCTTCCTCTAGGCCCAAATAATGGTGAAGTGTCATGTAGTCGACGTTCACATAACACCACTAGAGGAAAGACAACATACATCTCATCAAAATATCGAACGAATACCAAATTCACATGACTACTAATAGCAAGAATTCACCCATGTCCTCAGGAACAAACGTAACTACTTACAAAGCATATTCATGTTCATGATCAGAGGAGAATTAATATGCATTAAGGATCTGAACATATGATCTTCCACCAAGTAAACCAATTAGCATCAACTACAAGGAGTAATCAACACTACTAGCAACCCACGGGTACCAATTTGTGGTTTTGGATACAAGATTGGATACAAGAGATGAACTAGAGTTTGAAAGGAGATGGTGCTGGTGAAGATGTTGATGGAGATTGACCACCTCCCGATGAGAGGATCGTTGGTGATGACGATGGTGATGATTTCCCCTCCCGGAGGGAAGTTTCCTCGGCAGAACAGCTCCCCGGAGCCATAGATTGGTTCCGCCTCGTGGCGGCGGAGTTTCGTCCCCTGAGCTTGCTTATGAATTTTTTCAGGGTAAAAGCCTTCATATAGCAGAAGATGGGCACCGGAAGGCCACCAGGGGGCCCATGAGACAGGGGGCGCCCCCAGTAGGGGGGCGCCCCCCACCCTCGTGGCCAGGGTGTGGGCCCCCTCTGGTACTTTCTTTGCTCAATAATTCTTATTAATTCCAAAAATGAATTTCTTGGAGTTTCAGGACTTTTGGAGCTGTGCAAAATAGGTTTCCAATATTTGCTCCTTTTCCGGCCAGAATTCCAGCTGCTGGCATTCTCCCTCTTCATGATAATCCTTGTAAAATAAGAGAGAATAGCCATAAGTATTGTGACATAATGTGTAATAATAGACCATAATGCAATAAAAGCATGATGCAAAATGGACATATCAGATGCCCAAGGCACCCCAAGGTAATATTCAAGGACAACCAAGAGCCTAAGCTTGGGGATGCCCCGGAAGGCATCCCCTCTTTCGTCTTCGTTCATCGGTAACTTTACTTGGAGCTATATTTTTATTCACCACATGATATGTGTTTTGCTTGGAGCGTCATTTTCTTTTATTTTGTTTTGCTTGCTTTTTGAATAATATCCCAAGATCTGAAATTCTTAAATGTTAGAGAGTCTTCACGTAGTTACATAATTATTCGACTACTCATTGATCTTCACTTATATCTTTTGGAGTAGTTTGTCATTTGCTCTAGTGCTTCACTTATATATTTTTAGAGCACAACGGTGATTTTATTTTGAAGAGATAGATGAACTCTCATGCTTCACTTATATTATTTCGAGAGTCTTAAAAAGCATGATAATTTCCTTTGGTTATAAAATTAGTCCTAATATGATGGGCATCCAAGAGGGATATAATAAAAACTTTCATATAAAGTGCATTGAATACTATGAGAAGTTTGATTCCTTATGATTGTTTTGAGATATGAGGATGGTGATATTAGAGTCATGCTAGTGAGTAATTATGGATTGTAGAAATACTTGTGTTGAAGTTTGTGATTCCCGTAGCATACACATATGGTGAACCGTTATGTGATGAAGTCGGAGCATGATTTATTTTTTGATTGTCTTCTTTATGAGTGGAGGTCGGGGATGAGCGATGGTATTTTCCTACCAATCTATCCCCCTAGGAGCATGCGCGTAGTACTTCGTTTTAATAACTAATAGATTTTTGCAATAAGTACGTGAGTTCTTTATGACTAATGTTGAGTCCATGGATTATACGCATTCTCATCCTTCCACCATTGCTTGCCTCTCTTGTGCCGCGCAACTTTCGCCGGTACCATACACCCACCATTACTTTCCTCAAAACAGCCACCATACCTACCTACTATGGCATTTCCATAGCCATTCCGAGATATATTGACATGCAACTTTCCACTGTTCCATTTATTATGACACGCTCCATCACTGTCATATTGCTTATCATGATCATGTAGTTGACATTGTATTTGTGGCAAAGCCACCGTTCATAATTATTTCATACATGTCACTCTTGATTCATTACACATCCCGGTATACCGCCAGAGGCATTCATATAGAGTCCTATTTTGTTCTAAGTATCGAGTCGTAATTCTTGAGTTGTAAGTAAATAAAAGTGTGATGATCTTCATTATTAGAGCATTGTCCCAGTGAGGAAAGGATGATGGAGACTATGATTCCCCCACAGGTCGGGATGAGACTCCAGACGAAAAAAAGAGGCCAAAAAACAAAAAAAAAGAAAAAAAGAAAAAAAGAGAGAAAAAGAGATAAGGGGCAGTGCTACTATCCTTTTACCACACTTGTGCTTGAAAGTAGCCTCCCCTTGGACCCTTGCTCGTTACCTCTCCCAATTTCTCCCACGATTCACCAGTACGCGCTTGGCGAAGCCCTGCCGGAATTCCGCTGCCTCCACCAGCACCATACCGTTGTGTTAGTCCCGATCTTATCTACCCCCCTCTTTGTCTCTTGCTCGATCAAGAAGGAGAGGACGCCGCTGAGCCGCACGTGTGCTAAACTCGGAGGTGTCGTCCGTTCGGCACTAGATCGGGAGTTCGTGGACGGATCGTGATTGGATCACGAAGACGTTCGACTATGTCCACCGCGTTTCTTAACGCTTACGCCTAGCGATCTACAAGGTTATGTAGGTCCATCCCTCCTCTCATCGATGTACGTCTCCTAGATTGATCTTGTTGAGCATAGGAAATTTTTTGTTTCCCATGCAACGTTCCCCAACATTTTCTTCTATCGGTTTACAGTCCTTGTGATGATTACATTCTGATGTTTCATATATTTTAATCTTTTCAACAAGGGGTTGTGAGGAGTTTATGAGTAGAAATAACCAGAGAGACCCTCAACTAATTTGATTGAAACAGAAATCAACCAAGTTGTTCCTTTCATTTATTATTTTGAACAAAACAAATGCAGGCTGCTATTTTCCAAGATGTGACTATGCGAGAGATCTCTAAACTTCAGTTGAAATGGTACACATGGTACTTATCTCTTCCAGTTAGATCTCTTTGGGCGTGTGTTTTTCTCTGACATTCATTCCCCTAGAGGTCCTTTCTGCTCTCATGAATCTTTGGTGGTTATAGTACTCCCTCCGTCCCTAAATATAAGTCTTTTTAGAGATTTCAATATGGACTATATACGGATGAATATAGACGTATTTTAGAGTTGTAGAGATTCACTCATTTTGCTCCGTATGTAGTTCATACCAGAATCTCTAAAAAATCTTATATTTAGGAACGGATGGAGTAGCATGTAGTATAATGCTATTCCTTTGGATGTAAACCAGTAGAAAACTTGAAAGATGTGATATTTGTTTGGTTATGGTTATGCACAAATCACATAAGTATTATGGGGTCGGCCTCTTTCTCTCCATCAGAACTCTACTTCACCTGTTACGCATATTATGTTTTCTGACTAGGTGATAGACAATTATTCCTTTTGTGTGCTTCAACAAGTTGTCAGGCAGTGCTCTCCAATTACTCAATTAAACTTCAAACTCATTATATTAATTCTTGCTATAATTTTTGCAATTATGCGTCAGTTACACTGATAAGGAGGAAAACACAGGCAAGAAAACGGCCGCTGCAACGCGGTGGCTGTGGGTGCAGGATACACTTTGCTCCTGCCATTGTGTGACTGGAAGCTGACACGTCGCTTTGCAGCATGAACAACGTCCCTCTGCAGTAGAGCTTCCCCAAATCAGAGGATCTTGGTCCTTGGTGTGTGAGGGCTTCTACGCCTCGGTGCTCCGCAGGGCAGCAATTTGGTTGGGTGCTTATACTTTAAATTTGTAATCAGCACCTCCCATTACAATGATATAAGTTGCTCATATGCAAGCAAGTCTACTGTGAGATGCATATTAATTTGTTTTTGCAGGTTGATATAAAAAATATACTCTTCATCTGTGGATGTGCCGTCTCTGACATCGGGAAGATTTGTCTCACAAAGTTTATAAGATTGGAAATGATAAATCTCTACCTTTTGGAATGATCCTTCTTGTGTCTGAAAGTATGTGCACTGTGCAATACATCTTCTGGTTTTTGCTTGAAGATGTAAGTTTATTTTATGGTCTTGTGACACTTATTAATTTTTTATATTATGCTCATATACTAAAGGTTACTTTGGATAACTTCCTACTTATACTGAGAATGATGATCTGCTTGACACTAGAATTTATTAGGAGGTCGCCAATGCAATTTAGTTTCACTCATCTCACTGAAGCTCAGTTTGTTTAGGTAGCAAACTTGTTTGCATGTTTTGGTTTCTTTACTTACTATCTTATGCAAGATCATCTTTACTAGAAGGGATGTGCGTGCTTTGTTGTGCCGTTCGTGTTGTTGGGTTTCTTAACAAAAAATAACCACTCTGTTTCAAAAAATAAGTTCTATTACTTCTTTAAAAAGTCAAACCATTTAAGTTTGATCAACTTTGTAGACAAATATATCAAAATCCATAATATCAAATCGATATTTCTTTGATTCATCATGAAATGAATGTCCATACGGTTTTTGTTTAATATTGTGGATGTCGATATTTTTGCTCTGAACTCGGTCAAAGTTAAAGAAATTTGATTTTCTAAAAAATGAATATCCCTTATATTTTATAACTGATGGAATATTTAGTTTGGCGGGTTGGGGAGATAATAGAGTGTGTTTTATTTTTATTTATAATAAGGTGATTTGGTGGGCCTTTCGTGGTATGATTCTGTGTTATCCGCTAACCGCCCTATATTTATGTGGGGAAATTTCTGTGTTGATGGTGGCATGCACTATATTGATGCTATTATATCATATGGTGACACTTTTTTCTCTAGGTGATGGGAGGGTGTGCGGGATTGATATGTTTTTATAAGTCGGTTGCTGCTGATTGATTTAAAAAATCATTGGCCTAGTCAAAATCATAAACCAAATCAAAATTGAACACCTCAATTGAATGAAAGAGCTTCCAATTTTGAGACCATAGTGAATAAATATATTTGAATGGAAAAGCTAGATAAAGTGTTGACCCGGTCAAAATCAGATGATCCAATTCGAAATTGAATAACTCAATTAGTTACGGGGTCTTGAAAATTAGGAAGCACATGCAGACTAAGGCATAGCCTAGTGGTGGGAAGGGGCTGATGCCTTCCCACCCACCCAGGTTCAAGGCATGATACTTGCAATTTGGGTTTGTTGCACCAATTATACTGTAGGGGGTTACCTTATAGTCTTTTTGTGAAAAAAATTTAGGAAGCACAGTGTATAGTTTAAAAAAATTGAATGACGGAGCTTTGAGAAATTGTTGGCTCGGTCAAAATCGGGTGACCCAATTCTAATTGGTGCCTCAATTGAATATGGACTCTTTAAAATTAGGGAGTTTAATGTTATAGATGATTCTAATCGATGCTTCAGGAGGTCTGTTCTGTGGTTCAGTCTACTAGATCCTGCATTGCAGTTTTTTCTTCCCATTTTGCCAACAACTTAAAAGCCTAGCTAATATATTTTTGCAGATTCTCCCATGAACCAATATGCAAGAAATGTAAAGAAGTTGTTCAAAATGAATGTTAGCCTGTGCTCTATTTGCATCAGAAGTTTTTATTAAAGAATTCCTTTAATGATTTTATTAAAGAATTCCTTTTTGTGAAAAAAAAATTAGGAAGCACAGTGTATAGTTTAAAAAAATTGAATGACGGAGCTTTGAGAAATTGTTGGCTCGGTCAAAATCGGGTGACCCAATTCTAATTGGTGCCTCAATTGAATATGGACTCTTTAAAATTAGGGAGTTTAATGTTATAGATGATTCTAATCGATGCTTCCGGAGGTCCGTTCTGTGGTTCAGTCTACTAGATCCTGCATTGCAGTTTTTTCTTCCCATTTTGCCAACAACTTAAAAGCCTAGCTAATATATTTTTGCAGATTCTCCCATGAACCAATATGCAAGAAATGGAAAGAAGTTGTTCAAAATGAATGTTAGCCTGTGCTCTATTTGCATCAGAAGTTTTTATTAAATAATTCCTTTAATGATTTTATTAAAGAATTCCTTTTGTGAAAAAAATTTAGGAAGCATAGTGTATAGTTTAAAAAAATTGAATGACGGAGCTTTGAGAAATTGTTGGCTCGGTCAAAATCGGGTGACCCAATTCTAATTGGTGCCTCAATTGAATATGAACTCTTTAAAATTAGGGAGTTTAATGTTATAGATGATTCTAATCGATGCTTCACGAGGTCCGTTCTGTGGTTCAGTCTACTAGATCCTGCATTGCAGTTTTTTCTTCCCATTTTGCCAACACCTTAAAAGCCTAGCTAATATATTTTTGCAGATTCTCCCATGAACCAATATGCAAGAAATGGAAAGAAGTTGTTCAAAATGAATGTTAGCCTGTGCTCTATTTGCTTCAGAAGTTTTTATTAAAGAATTCCTTTAATGATTTTATTAAAGAATTCCTTTTTGTGAAAAAAATAGGAAGCACAGTGTATAGTTTAAAAAAATTGAATGACGGAGCTTTGAGAAATTGTTGGCTCGATCAAAATCGGGCGACCCAATTCTAATTGGTGCCTCAATTGAATATGGACTCTTTAAAATTAGGGAGTTTAATGTTATAGATGATTCTAATCGATGCTTCAGGAGGTCCGTTCTGTGGTTCAGTCTACTAGATCCTGCATTGCAGTTTTTTCTTCCCATTTTGCCAACAACTTAAAAGCCTAGCTAATATATTTTTGCAGATTCTCCCATGAACCAATATGCAAGAAATGGAAAGAAGTAGTTCAAAATGAATGTTAGCCTCTGCTCTATTTGCATCAGAAGTTTTTATTAAAGAATTCCTTTGATGATTTACAAAAAGGAACATGGCATAGCAATGGAAAATGGCACGGCAAAGCACACGCTTTCTTCTACTTTGTTTGATACCACCAAATTGCTTTCTCTATGTCCTTGTCCACGTTTCAACTTTGCCAGTCTTCCCTACAAGAGCGTCGACATCAGCTACAGTACATCAAGTATGGCAATGCCGCATAGGAATATTCCACGAAGGGAGCCACTCAGACAACAAACATCAAACTATTTATGTAAGTTATTAATGATTGACTCATTTGAAATGATGTATCAGTCAGTGTTCACACTTTGACATATGTTGATTTATAATGTAAACATTGACACCCAGGTTTCAAGCAATGCCGTGAATCAATCATCCGAAGAAATATATTCAACCAAAAACTTGGCTAGTAAAACGATTGTACTTGGTGAAACACACCACAAGCAAGCGCACAAGATAGACATGAAGACATAGACGATGTACTTTACAGCAGAAGTGCAGAAGAGGAGGCTTTTTTGGAGCAGAAAACATGTCCATTGCACAAGCAAATTAGCAATAGCG
>NC_041386.1:715066551-715067267 GCF_002162155.2 Triticum dicoccoides | reverse complement strand
TGTCAAAAAACGTCTTACATTATGGGACGGAGGGATTACTAGTAAACATGCCCCGTGCGTTGCAACATGCATACATGTTCTAGTAGTAAGCTAGGCCATGGTTTATCAGTATAGTATATTCATATGAATTGTGTAATCAAATGTTTACCAAATAAAATCATGCCCGCGACTTGCCTGCCTAAATATGTACACAATCATGGGCGCTAGGATTTTATATGGTAACACACATTTACCAATTATTAAAAAATCTAGTTAATAACGAATTATTTGGTAAGTTAATAAAAGTGGGGTAGTTAAGGTGGTTTTCAAGGAAAACGGTGGAAAACCTAGAATAGGAGGGAAAACCAAAAACAGCATCATGCTGCCTTTGTATCAAGTTATCCGAATGTATGGATAAACCTATATCTCCATTTTTATTTCGAGGTTTCTCTGAAAAGGTGAATAACTACCTCTTTCTTCCTTTCTTGTCATGTATTCCCTCCCTAAACTAATATAAGAGCATTTAGATCACTATTTTAGTTATATAAACGCTCTTATATTAGTTTACAGAGGGAGTACATGGCTGCGTTATATCATTTCAAAATTATTTTATAGATGAGTAACTAAATGTTCTCAATAAATGGTACTACAAAGAATAAAGAGACTAAACAAATGAAAACTGGGGAATGGTAGTGGGAACATGACCAAACAAATAAAGAAAGATGTAGATGACATGT
>NC_041386.1:715062358-715065210 GCF_002162155.2 Triticum dicoccoides | reverse complement strand
TATCTAGCTTCCGCCTCCGCTCTAGTGGTGTACCCTTTGTAACTGTTATCGCTGAAACGGTGAACCTGTCTCCGACACTTCTCCCAGTCGTCGTATACTCCGGAACCTTACCCTTGTACACGACATACGATGGCATCTCTATGCACTAGACAAACAAAACGTTAGTAGCAATTCACAGACAATACATAAGTAATATATAAGTATGCAACAAAATGATCGGAAGAGAAAAGCAACACATTAGTAGCATGATTCATGGTCCTACTAATAAATAGCATCAGTTACATATAAGTTGAACGACTGTCCAAACTAAAGAGACATACAAGTTCATTAAAGTTTAATTACAACATGAGCTAATCGATATTTCAGAACTACATAGCATCACTACTTTCGACTTGACTTAGGGACTGGAGCATGGATGAAGCCGCCATCTATCATGATGGCCATGAAATCACAGTCGTTGTCAGCCTGCATTTGTAGCGTTGTTTCTATCTCACTGTTGGATGGTTGATATCTGAGGTAGAACTGCCCCGAGGTACGAAGGACATCTTGATGGATGATTTCCGCAAACTCCGATTGGATGCAAAAGAATTCATGTCTGATGCCGCGTCCTGGATTGCCGACAAGCTTGCAGCCCAATCTTTGAGATTATTTGGTAGTAGAAGGTGATTATGGTCCCGTACGATCGCCCGCATGTGATGGAGGGCGTAGTAGGAATCCTTCTGACCGCCAAGCGGCTGCTTGACGCAGGGGAACGTCGTATTGTGGGTGAACACGTGCTTGCCGTACCTACGAATTGGCCTGCTGAAGGTGCCTCCAGATCTGGCATATTTGTGTAGTCTTTCTTCGACGGATGGTCCGAGTCGAAATTGTTGGGGAACGTTGCAGAAAATTCAAATTTTTCCTATGGTTTCACCAAGATCCATCTATGAGTTCATCTAAGCAACGAGTCATGGGAGAGAGATTGCATCTACATACCACTTGTAGATCGCGTGCGGAAGCGTTCAAGGGAATGGGGATGATGGAGTCGTACTCGCCGTGATCCAAATCACCGATGACCAAGTGCTGAACGGACAGCACCTCCGCATTCAACACACGTACGGAGCGGACGACGTCTCCTCCTTCTTGATCCAGCAAGGGGGAAGGATAGGTTGAGGAAGAAGGCTCCAGCAGCAGCACGACGGCGTGATGATGGTGGAGAGGAAGTACTCCGACAGGGCTTCACCAAGCAATTAACGGAGGAGGAGAGATGTTGGGGAGGGGAGGGGCTGCGCCTTGGATCAGGTGTTCAGCCCTCCCCTCGCCCCTCTATTTATAGGGGAAGGGGGAAGGGGGCCGGGCCCCTCTAGATGAGATCTAGAGGGGGGGCGGCATCAGGGAAGGGGGCTTTCCCCCCAAGCAAGGGGGCGCCCCCACTAGGGTTCCCCCCCCCCAACCCTAGGCGCATGGGCCCAAGGGGGGGCTCCCAGCCCTCGAGGGGCTGGTTCCCTGCCCCTTGCGGCCCATGAGGCCCTCCGAGAGGGATGGCCCCTCCTGGTGGACCCCCGGAACCCCTCCGGTGGCCCCGGTACAATACCGATATGCCCCCGAAACTTTCTGGTGTCCGTATGACAACTTCCAATATATAAATCTTCACCTCCGGACCATTTCGGAACTCCTCGTGACGTCCAGGATCTCATCAGGGACTCCGAACAACATTTGGTAATCACATATAAGTCTTCCTAAAAACCCTAGCATCACCGAACCTTAAGTGTGTAGACCCTACGGGTTCGGGAGACATGCAGACATGACCGAGATGGCTCTCCGGTCAATAACCAACTGCGGGATCTGGGTACCCATGTTGGCTCCCACATGCTCCTCGATGATCTCATCAGATGAACCACGATGTCGAGGATTCAATCAACCCCGTATACAATTCCCTTTGTCAATCGGTATGTTACATGCCCGAGACTCGATCGTCAGTATCCCAATACCTCGTTCAGTCTCGTTACCAGCAAGTCACTTTACTCGTACCGTAATGCATGATCCCGTGACCAAACACTTGGTCACTTTGAGCTCATTATGATGATGCACGGAGTGGGCCCAGAGATACCTCTCCGTCATACGGAGTGACAAATCCCAGTCTTGATCCATGTCAACCCAACAGACACTTTCGGAGATACCTGTAGTGCACCTTTATAGTCACCCAGTTACGTTGTGACGTTTGGTACACCCAAAGCACTCCTACGGTATCCGGGAGTTACACGGTCTCATGGTCTAAGGAAAAGATACTTGACATTGGAAAAGCTCTAGCAAAACGAACTACACGATCTTGTGCTATGCTTAGGATTGGGTCTTGTCCATCACATCATTCTCCTAATGATGTGATCCCGTTATCAATGACTCCAATGTCCATAGTCAGGAAACCATGACTATCTATTGATCAACGAGCTAGTAAACTAGAGGCTCACTAGGGACATGTTGTGGTCTATCTATTCACATGTGTATTACGATTTCCGGATAATACAGTTATAGCATGAATAAAAGACAATTATCATGAACAAGGAAATACAATAATAATCCTTTTATTATTGCCTCTAGGGCATATTTCCAAAAGCCTCCCACTTGCACTAGAATCAATAATCTAGTTACATTGTGATGAATCGAACACCCATAGAGTTCTGGTGTTGATCATGTTTTGCTCGCGGAAGAGGTTTAGTCAACGGATCTGCGACATTCAGATCCGTATGCACTTTGCAAATTTCTATGTCTCCATCTTGAACATTTTCACGGATGGAGTTGAAGCGACGCTTGATGTGCCTGGTCTTCTTGTGAAACCTGGGCTCCTTGGCAAGTGCAATAGCTCCAGTGTTGTC
>NC_041386.1:715018668-715020892 GCF_002162155.2 Triticum dicoccoides | reverse complement strand
CTCCATCATACGGAGTGACAAATCTCAGTCTCGATCCGTGTCAACCCAACAGACACTTTCGGAGATACCTGTAGTGCACCTTTATAGTCACCCAGTTACGTTGTGACGTTTGGTACACCCAAAGCACTCCTACGGTATCCGGGAGTTACACGATCTCATGGTCTAAGGAAAGATACTTGACATTGGAAAAGATCAAGCAAAACGAACTACACGATCTTGTGCTATGCTTAGGATTGGGTCTTGTCCATCACATCATTCTCCTAATGATGTGATCCCGTTATCAATGACATCCAATGTCCATAGTCAGGAAACCATGACTATCTATTGATCAACGAGCTAGTCAACTAGAGGCTCACTAGGGACATGTTGTGGTCTATCTATTCACACGTGTATTACAATTTCCGGGTAATACAATTATAGCATGAATAAAAGACAATTATCATGAACAAGGAAATACAATAATAATCCTTTTATTATTGCCTCTAGGGCATATTTCCAACAGAAATACGTGGCCATGGAATATTTCGGGCTTAAGAGGATGAGTGTGCAATGTGTGTCACTGCACAAAAAATGAAATGTTAGAAAAAAAAGAATGATTGATATCTAAGAAATCATATGCTACGGGGCGGTAAGGGGATGACTTACTCGGGAAAGTAAGGCACGAGGAAGTTATCCTTATCTGGGTTTGCCAGAATGACCCCTTTGAGGTATGAACTCGCAACTTGCCGGTCCCCAGCGCTGCCCAAGATCTTGGCACGCATGTAGAAGGGGTCGACTATCACGATGTACGGGGTCTTTTCCCTAATGATCCGCATCTCCATACTTAGCGAAAATAGCCAAATGACGGTGTAGTGCAGCGGATGAAGGTTAAACATAGCGAAGATGTCATCAAACCGCAGGACGATCATACCCCCGATGGTGATATCGACAAAGCCCTTGTGCTCTGGCACCATGGCCACGAAAAATGGGTATGCCACATCATTCTTGGCGAGACGCCGCTTCTCCAAAGAAAGAACACTGTCATGCAGACTCCGCATAGCACCGGTTGCAGCATTGAGCAGATTAGTCGGTAGCATCGACCTACCCGCCACATGCACCCTCCTCGAGATATCCTTAGGTGAAGGTGGCCCGTCCTGAGCACGAATCGTACTCGGTGCCGGCTGGCTCGCACCCTTGTTATTCTTTCTTTTTCGTCCCTTCTTCTTCTGTTGTAATGGGATCGAGTTGTGCTTAGATACCGCCTTCTTGAGTGTGTTTGGACTGATAATATTTCGCACCTCGGCTATCTGAGGCTCGGTGAAGGTGGCAGCTGGAGGCGTCTCCTGAGAACTGAACGCCAGATGACATCTGTTGCAATTGGGTTTCTCTGCGGTACTAGCTAGATCGCGATCGTCTTTTGCAGGGTTGGGTTCTTGAGAAGGAGGCCCCAAGAATTCGTCACCGTACCCATGTTCGTTGAAGTACATATCGACGTTGGTAAATGTACCGTCGTCGTCGTCGTCGTTGTCCGGATCTTGTGCCATATGTGTTGGGGAACGTAGTAATTTCAAAAACTTTCCTACGCACATGCAAGATCATGGTGATGCATAGAAACGAGAGGGGAGAGTGTTGTCTACATACCCTTGTAGACCAGCAACGGAAGCGTTGACACAACGTAGAGGAAGTATTCGTACGTCTTCCCGATTCGACCGATCCAAGTACCGAATGTACCGCACCTCCCAGTTCTGCACACGTTCAACTCGGTGACGTCCCTCGAGCTCCGATCCAGCCGAGTGTTGAGGGAGAGTATCGTCAGCATGACGGCGTGATGACGGTGATGATGTTCTACCGACGCAGGGCTTTACCTAAGCACCGCTACGATATGACCGAGGTGGAATATGGTGGAGGGGGGCACCGCACACGGCTAAGGAATGATCACGAAGATCAACTTGTGTGTTATGGGGTGCCCCCTGCCCCTGTATATAAAGGAGGGCGGGGGAAGGTGCGGCCGGCCCCTTAGGGGTGCGCCTGGAGGTGTCCTACTCCCACCGGGAGTAGGACTCCCCCCTCTTGCCTTGTTGGAGAAGGAAAGGGGAAGGGGGAAAGAGGAAAGGGGGGCGCCACCCCCCCTTCCTTGTCCTATTCGGACTAGGGTGGAGGGGGCACGTGGCCTGCCCTGGCCGGCCCTCCTCTTCTTCCTTAGGGCCCATGTAGGCCCATTAACCCCCGGGGAAGGGGGGGGGGG
>NC_041386.1:715016292-715016691 GCF_002162155.2 Triticum dicoccoides | reverse complement strand
TGACAGCTCCACCGTTCAATGTAAACACGTATCCGGTTTGCGATGTAGAATCGTCCGGATCAGTGTCAAAGCTTGCATCAACGTAACCATTTAGGATGAGCTCTTTGTCACCTCCATATACGAGAAACATATCCTTAGTCCTTTTCAGGTATTTCAGGATGTTCTTGACCGCTGTCCAGTGATCCACTCCTGGATTACTTTGGTACCTCCCTGCTAGACTTATAGCAAGGCACACATCAGGTCTGGTACACATCATTGCATACATGATAGAGTCTATGGCTGAAGCATGGGGAACATCTTTCATCTTCTCTCTATCTTCTGCAGTGGTCGGGCTTTGAGTCTTACTCAATTTCACACCTTGTAACACAGGCAAGAACCCTTTCTTTGCTTGATCCATTT
>NC_041386.1:715005591-715013868 GCF_002162155.2 Triticum dicoccoides | reverse complement strand
TTGTGTTGTAATCAATAGAAGTGTGATGATCATCATTATTAGAGCATTGCCCAAAAAAAGAGAAAGGCCAAAAAGAAAAGAAAAAGAAAGGACCAAAAAAAGAAAATAAAAAAGGGGCAATGCTACTATCTCTATTTCCACACTTGTGCTTCAAAGTACTACCTTGTTCTTCATGTAGTGAGTCTCATATATTGTGCTTCAAAGTAGCACATTGTTCCTCATGTAGTGAGTCTCATAAGTTGTCTTTTTATACTAGTGGGAATTTTTCATTATAGAACTTGGCTTGTATATTCCTACGATGGGCTTCCTCAAATGCCCTAGGTCTTCGTGAGCAAGCGAGTTGGATGCACACCCACTAGTTTTCTTTTGTTGAGCATTCATAGCTCTAGTGCATCTGTTGCATGGCAATCCCTACTCCTCATGTTGACATCAATTGATGGGCATCTCCATAGCCCGTTGATTAGCCTCGTCAATATGAGAATTTCTCCTTTTTTGTCTTCTCCAAACAATCCCCATCATCATATTCTATTCCACCCATAGTGCTATATCCATGGCTCACGCTCATGTATTGCGTGAAGGTTGAAAAAGTTTGAGATTATTTAAGTACGAAACAATTGCTTGGCTTGTCATCGGGGGTATAGAAGTTGGGAACATATTTGTGTGACGAAAATGAAGCATATCCTAACTATATGATTTTGTAGGGATGAACTTTCTTTTGCCATGTTATTTTGAGAAGACATGATTGCTTTGATTAGTATGCTTGAAGTATTATTATTTTTGTGTCAATATGAACTTTTGTCTTGAATCTTTCGGATCTGAATATTCATATCACAATTAAGAAGATTTACATTGAAATTATGCCAAAGTATCACTCCGCATCAAAATTCTTTTTTATCATTTACCTACTCGAGGACGAGCAGGAATTAAGCTTGGGGATGCCTAATACGTCTCCAATGTATCTATAATTTTTGATTGCTCCATGATACTTTATCTGCTGTTTTGGACTATATTGGGCTTTATTTTCCACTTTTATATTACTTTTGGGACTAACCTACTATCCAGAGGCCCAACCCAGAATTGCTTTTTTTTGCCTTTTTCAGTATTTCGAAGAAACTGAATATCAAACGGAGTCCAAACGGAATGAAACCTTCGGGATCGTGATTTTCCAACCGAACGTGATCCAGGAGACTTGGACCATACTCCAAGAAGTGCCCGAGGAGGTCACGAGGGTGGAGGGCGCCCCCCTGGGTGCGCCCCCTACCTCGTGGGCCCCTCGGAGCTCCACCGACGTACTCCTTCCTCCTATATATACCTACGTATCCCCGAACGATCAGAACAGGAGCCAAAGACCTAATTCCACCGCCGCAACCTTTTGTATCCACGAGATCCCATCTTGGGGCCTGTTCTGGAGCTCCGCCGGAGGGGGCATCCACCACGGAGGGCTTCTACATCATCACCATAGCCCCTCCGATGAAGTGTGAGTAGTTTACTTCAGACCTTCGGGTCCATAGCTAGTAGCTAGATGGCTTCTTCTCTCGTTTTGGATCTCAATACAATGTTCTCCCCCTCTCTCGTGGAGATCTATTCGATGTAATCTTCTTTTTACTGTGTGTTTGTTGAGACTGATGAATTGTGGGTTTATGATCCAGTATTACCTATGGAAAATATTTGATTCTTCTTTGAATTCTTTTATGTATGATTGAGTTATCTTTGCAAGCCTCTTCGAATTATCCTTTTGGTTTTGGCCAACTAGATTGGTAGTTCTTGCAATGGGAGAAGTGCTTAGCTTTGGGTTCAATCTTGCGGTGTCCTTACCCAGTGACAGAAGGGGAAGCAAGGCACATATTGTATTGTTGCCATCGAGGATAACAAGATGGGGTTTTTATCATATTGCATGAATTTAGCCTCTACATCATGTCATCTTTCTTACGGTGTTACTCTGTTTTTACTTAATACTCTAGATGCATGCTGGATAGCGGTCGATGAGTGGAGTAATAGTAGTAGATGCAGAATCGTTTCGATCTACTTGTTTTGGACGTGATGCCTATATACATGATCATTGCCTAGATATACTCATAACTATGCTCAATTCTGTCAATTGCTCAACAGTAATTTGTTCACCCAACGTAGAATACTTATGCTCATGAGAGAAGCCACTAGTGAAACCTATGGCCCCCGGGTCTATTCTCATCATATCAATCTATATCAATTTATTTACTTGCTTTGTTTTTAATTTGCCTTTTAATTTTTACTTTGCATCTATCTATCAAAAATACCAAAAATATTATCTCTATCAGATCTCACTCTCGTAAGTGGCCGTGAAGGGATTGACTACCCCTAAGCGTTGGTTGCGAGTTGCTATCGTTTTGTGTAGGTACAAGGGACTTGTGCGTGGTCTCCTACTGGATTGATACCTTGGTTCTCAAAAACTGAGGGAAATACTTACGCTACTTTGCTGCATCATCCTCTCCTCTTCGGGGAAATCCAACGCAGTGCTCAAGAGGTAGCAGACACTGAGAAAGATAGGGGCTTATAATTTCGCCTCCCAATGTATTCACCTTTGGGTGATGTCAACAATAATAGTTCATGCTAACTTACATCCAATTGGATATATATATATATCAGGATCTTTCCAACACGAGGTGCTTGCCAAAGGATAAAATGAAAAAGGGAGAGGTGAAGATCACCTTGACTCTTGCATAAAGTAAAAGATAGGCCCTTCACAGAGGGAAGCCGAGGTTGTCATGTGCTTTTAGGGTTGGATGCACAAAATCTAAATGCAAAAGAACATCACTTTATATTGCCACTTGTGATATGAACCTTTATTATGCAGTCCGTCGCTTTTATTACTTCCATATCACACGATCGTATAAAGCTTATTTTCTCGGCACTAATAAGTCATACATATTTAGAGAGCAATTTTTATTGCTTGCAACATGACAACTTACTTGAAGGATCTTACTCAATCCATAGGTAGATATGGTGGACTCTCATGGCAAAAACTGGGTTTAAGGATATTTGGAAGCACAAGTAGTATCTCTACTTGGTGCAAGGAATTTGGCTAGCATGAGGGGGAAAGGCAAGCTCAACATGTTGGACGATCCATGACAATATACTTTAACTAAGATGTGAGAAAACATAACCCATTACGTTGTCTTCCTTGTCCAACATCAACTCTTTAGCATGTCATACTTAATGAGTGCTCACAATTATAAAAGATGTCCAAGATAGTATATTTATATGTTAAAACCTCTCTTTCTTTATTATTTCCTATTGATTGCAACGATGACCAAAACTATGTTTGTCAACTCTCAACAACTTTTATGCATCATACTCTTTATATGTGAAGTCATTACTATCCATAAGATCAATATGAACTCTTTTATTTCCTTTTATTCTTTCTATTTTCTCAAGATCATAGCAGGATAGCAAAGCCCTAGACTCAACACTAATCTTTATTATATAGCTCACGGACTCAATTACATAGAGGGATCACAAAGCAAAACTCAAAACTAAATCATACCAAAATTTTATTCTATTAGATCAAGATATTACTAAAAGGATTGAACTAAGTAAAACGGTAAAGATAGGAGTGTGATGGTGATACGATATCGGGGCACCTCCCCCAAGCTTGGAAATTGCCAAGGGGAGTGCCCATACCCATGTGATTATGTCCTCGGAGGTGGTGATGATGGAGTTGTTGGTGATGTAGGCTTCCTCTTCAACTTGCGCTTGAGAATGGAATTGTGTTCCCTTAGATCATCGATCGCCCTCTCAAGGCTTAATATCCTTTTGCATAGTTCCTGTTTGTTTTCCTGCAAGAGACGAAAAGGGATAAACTCGATCTTGGGCTTCTTTGCCCTATCAGGGAGGCTTGACTTTTTAAACTCCACATGCATGTCCCCAGGTTGAGGTAACGGGACTTCGTCTTCGTCTGAGTTCATCTCCTCCTTTCCCTTAGGCTCGTAGTCTTCTTCTTCCTCAGTGGTCCAGCCACAATGATCCAAGGCCCCGTAGACCTTAGGGTCTGCAAGGTAATCAGCCACATAGCTTTCTCCTTCCGAATCATGGGAAGACATATTGCTCTAATCTACGGCAGAAACAGCTCGAGGCAAAGACAGAAGATTTTTGCGTGATAAGGTGGTCAAAACCTTCGGGAGATTATATAATGAATTTTTACTGACCAAGAGAAGTAACGTGCAAGAAAACAGAGTCCAGGAGGCACACGAGGTGCCCATGAGGCAGGGGGGCACGCCCAGTAAGGGTGGGCACGCCCTCCACCCTCGTGGAGGCCTCGTGTCCTTCCCGGATTACTTCTTGCTTCCGTAAATTCTTAAATATTCCAAAACAGAGAAAAATTGCCACTAGATATGTTTTGGAGTCGGTTTACTTACCGTACCACATACATATTCCTTTTCAGAGTCTGAAACGTTCTGGAAAGTGTCCCTTATGTATTCCTCCGGGGTTACAGTTTCAATAATATTAGTTTCAATATTGATAGGATTACCTGAGATATAATGTTTGATTCTTTGACCGTTCACCACCTTCAGATTTGTGCCTTCGAAGTTGTTGATTTTTATAGCACCGGAACAATAGACTTCCTCGATAATGTAAGGACCTTCCCATTTAGAGAGAAGTTTTCCTGCAAAAAATCTTAAACGAGATTTGAATAGCAACACATAATCACCTACATTAAAATCACGCTTTTGTATCCTTTTGTCATGCCATCTTTTAACTTTTTCCTTGAACAGCTTGGCATTCTCATAGGCTTGGGTTCTCCATTCATCGAGTGAGCTAATGTTAAATAACCTCTTCTCACCAGCAGGTTTGAAATCATAGTTGAGCTCTTTAATAGCCGAATATGCCTTATGTTTTAGTTCGAGGGGTAAGTGACATGCTTTTCCATATACCATCTTATACGAAGACATACCCATAGGATTTTTATATGCAGTTCTATAGGCCCATAATGCATCATCAAGTTTCTTGGACCAATTCTTTATAGATCTATTGATAGTCTTTTGTAAAATAATTTGAGCTCTCTATTACTCAACTCTACTTGACCACTAGACTATGGGTGATAAGGAGATGCAATTCTATGATTAACATCATACTTAGCAAGCATTTTACGAAAAGCACCATGAATATCACAAGCAAATACAACTGCTAAGAATTCTTTTTCAGTAGTAGCATAATTTCTTTGGGCAGTGTCAAGAGTTTTACTAGCATACTGGATAACATTTAATTTCTTATCAACTCTTTGCCCTAGAACAGCACCTACAGCATAATCGCTAGCATCACACATAATTTGAAAGGGTAAATTACAATCAGGTGGCTGAACAATAGGTGCAGTGATCAAAGCTTTCTTAAGTATTTCAAATGCTTCTATACAATCATCATCGAAAACAAAAGGAATATCTTTTTGCAATAGATTAGTAGGCCTAGAGATTTTAGAAAAGTCCTTAATGAACCTCTTATAAAAACTGGCATGACCAAGGAAACTTCCTATACCTTTAATGTCACTGGGACACGGCATCTTTTCAGTAGCATCAACTTTAGCTGTATCAACTTCAATACCTCTTTCAGAAATTTTATGCCCCAAGACAATGCCTTCATTAACCATAAAGTAACACTTTTCCCAATTCAAGACGAGACTAGTGTCTTCGCATCTCTGCAAAACTCGATCAAGGTTGCTCAAGCAATCATCAAAATAGGATCCATAAATGGAGAAGTCATCCATGAATACCTCACAAATCTTTTCAGAAAAGTCACAGAATATAGCCACCATGCATCTTTGAAAGGTAGCAGGTGCATTACATAAACCAAAAGGCATACGTCTATAAGAAAAAGTACCAAAAGGACAAGTAAAAGTAGATTTTGATTGATCGTCCGCTGACACAGGTATTTGAAAGAAACCAGAATAACCATCTAGAAAGCAGAAATGTGTATGTTTTGACAGTCTTTCTAGCATTTGATCAATAAAAGGTAAAGGGTAATGATCTTTCTTAGTAGCTTTATTTAATTTATGGAAATCAATTACCATCCTATAACCTGTAATAATTCTTTGCGGAATCAATTCATCTTTATCATTAGGAACAACAGTAATACCTCCCTTCTTAGGGACGCAATGGGCAAGACTTACCCAATCACTATCAGCAACGGGATAAATTATACCTCCCTCAAGGAGCTTTAGTATCTCCTTTCTTACCACTTCCTTCATCTTAGGATTTAACCGGCGTTGATGATCTCTAACTGGTTTGGAACCTTCGTCCAATTTAATTTTATGTTGGCATAGAGTGGGACTAATGCCCTTAAGATCATCCAGAGTATATCCAATAGGAGCACGGTGCTTCTTCAGAGTTCTCAATAATCTTTCCTCTCCTTGCTCTGAAAGGTTAGCACTAATAATAACAGGATATATCTTCTTTTCACCAAGATAGGCATATTTAAGATTATCAGGTAATGGCTTGAGCTCAAACATGGGATCACCCTTGGGTGGAGGGGGATCCCCTAGGATTTCAACAGGTAAGTTGTGTTTCAAAATAGGACCTTGTTTAAGGAGTAATTCATGTATCTCCCTTCTTTCATTCATAAACATATCATTTTCATGGTCTAGCAAATATTGTTCTAACGGATCAGTAGGAGGCACGACAGTAGAAGCAACACCAATAATTTCATTCTTACTAGGCAATTCTTTATCATGGGGTTGTCTATGAAATTTAGCAAAATTAAACTCATGTTTCATATCCCCCGAGCCAATTGTAACAATATCCTTTTTGCAATCTATCCTAGCATTAACAGTATTCAAGAAGGGTCTACCAAATATAATGGGACAAAAGTCATCTTGTGGGGAACCAAGTACAAGAAAATCAGCGGGATATTTAGCCTTCCCATACAAGACTTCAGCATCTCTAACAATCCCAAATGGTGAAATAGTGTCTATATTGGCAAGCTTAATTGTAACATCAATATCTTCTAACTCAATGGGTACGATATCATGCATAATTTCTTCATGTAAGGAAAAAGGTATTGCACTAGCACTAGCACCCATATCACATAAGCCATGATAACAATGATCTCTTATTTTAATAGAAATAACAGGCATGCCTACAACAAGTCTATGTATCTTAGCATCTGGTCTAGCAATATTAGCAGCTTCACCACAGAAGTAAATAACATGCCCATCTATATTATCATCCAAGAGATCTTTAACCATAGCAATACTAGGTTCAACTTTAATTTGCTCAGGAGGTGTATATGTTCTAGTATTAGTTTTACGAACAACAGTTGAAGGTTTAGCATGATCCTTTATCCTAACAGGGAAAGGTGGTTTCTCAACATAAGTAGTAGGAACAATAGGATCATTATAAGTAATAGTATTTTCTTCAACTGTAATAGGTGCAACTACTTTCACTTCAGTGGGAGGATTATATTTAAACCACTTCTCCTTAGGGATATCAATGTGAGTAGCAAAAGATTCACAGAAAGAAGCTACTATCTCAGAGTCAAGTACATATTTGGCGCTAAATCCACGAAAAGCATCGGTATCCATAAAAGATTTAACACAATCAAACTTAGTTGTCATACCTGACTCCTTACCATCATCGGAACCCCAATCTTCATAGTTGCGTTTAATTCTTTCCAATAAATCCCACTTGAATTCAGTAGTCTTCAACATATAAGAACCAACACAGGAAGTATCGAGCATGGTGCGATCATTGAGAGAAATTCGAGCATAAATTTTTTGAATAATCATTTCTCTTGAGAGCTCATGATTGGGGCATGAATATAACATTGACTTAAGCCTCCCCCAAGCTTGAGAGATGCTTTCTCCTTTGCAAGGCTAGAAATTATATATGTAATTACGATCACAATGAACAAGATGCATAGGATAGAACTTCTGGTGAAATTCCAACTTGAATCGTTTATAGTTCCAAGATCTCGTATCATCACATAGCCTATACCATGTCAATGCATCTCCCTTCAAAGATAAAGGGAAGACCTTCCTCTTAACAAAACAACATCACCGGGAATACCTGCAAGCTTAAATAATCCACAAACTTCATCCACATAAATAAGGTGTAAACCGGGATGCAATGTTCCATCTCCTGCAAAGGGATTAGCTAGCAGTTTCTCTATCATACCCGAAGGAATCTCAAAGTAAACATTTTCAATAGGTTCAGTAGGTTGAGGAGCAATTCTTTGCTCTACTGGTCGGGGCGAATATGCCCCGAACAATCCCCTTAAAGGATTAGTTTCCATAGTAACAAGTGACAGAAA
>NC_041386.1:714998642-715004529 GCF_002162155.2 Triticum dicoccoides | reverse complement strand
ATTAAGGATCTGAACATATGATCTTCCACCAAGTAAACCAATTAGCATCAACTACAAGGAGTAATCAACACTACTAGCAACCCACGGGTACCAATTTGTGGTTTTGGATACAAGATTGGATACAAGAGATGAACTAGGGTTTGAAAGGAGATGGTGCTGGTGAAGATGTTGATGGAGATTGACCGCCTCCCGATGAGAGGATCGTTGGTGATGACGATGGTGATGATTTCCCCACCCGGAGGGAAGTTTCCCCGGCAGAACAGCTCCCCGGAGCCATAGATTGGTTCCGCCAAGGTTCCGCCTCGTGGCGGCGGAGTTTCGTCCCCTTAGCTTGCTTATGAATTTTTTCAGGGTAAAAGCCTTCATATAGCAGAAGATGGGCACCGGAGGGCCACCAGGGGGGCCATGAGACAGGGGGCGCGCCCAGTAGGGGGGCACCCCCCCACCCTCGTGGCCAGGGTGTGGGCCCCCTCTGGTACTTTCTTTGCTCAATAATTCTTATTAATTCCAAAAATGACTTTCGTGGAGTTTCAGGACTTTTGGAGCTGTGCAAAATAGGTTTCCAATATTTGCTCCTTTTCCAGCCAGAATTCCAGCTGCCGGCATTCTCCCTCTTCATGATAATCCTTGTAAAATAAGAGAGAATAGCCATAAGTATTGTGACATAATGTGTAATAACAGACCATAATGCAATAAATATCGATATAAAAGCATGATGCAAAATGGACGTATCAGATGCCCAAGGCACCCCAAGGTAATATTCAAGGACAACCAAGAGCCTAAGCTTGGGGATGCCCCGGAAGGCATCCCCTCTTTCGTCTTCGTTCATCGGTAACTTTACTTGGAGCTATATTTTTATTCACCACATGATATGTGTTTTGCTTGGAGCGTCATTTTCTTTTATTTTGTTTTGCTTGCTTTTTGAATAATATCCCAAGATCTGAAATTCTTAAATGTTAGAGAGTCTTCACGTAGTTACATAATTATTCGACTACTCATTGATCTTCACTTATATCTTTTGGAGTAGTTTGTCATTTTCTCTAGTGCTTCACTTATATATTTGTAGAGCACGACGGTGGTTTTATTTTGAAGAGATAGATGAACTCTCATGCTTCACTTATATTATTTCGAGAGTCTTAAAAAGCATGATAATTTCCTTCGGTTATAAAATTAGTCCTAATATGATGGGCATCCAAGAGGGATATAATAAAAACTTTCATATAAAGTGCATTGAATACTATGAGAAGTTTGATTCCTTATGATTGTTTTGAGATATGAGGATGGTGATATTAGAGTCATGCTAGTGAGTAATTGTGGATTGTAGAAATACTTGTGTTGAAGTTTGTGATTCTCGTAGCATGCACGTATGGTGAACCGTTATGTGATGAAGTCGGAGCATGATTCATTTTTTGATTGTCTTCTTTATGAGTGGAGGTCGGGGACGAGCGATGGTATTTTCCTACCAATCTATCCCCCTAGGAGCATGCGCGTAGTACTTCATTTTAATAACTAATAGATTTTTGCAATAAGTATGTGAGTTCTTTATGACTAATGTTGAGTCCATGGATTATACGCACTCTCATTCTTCCACCATTGCTAGCCTCTCTTGTGCCGCGCAACTCGCCGGTACCATACACCCACCATTACTTTCCTCAAAACAGCCACCATACCTACCTACTATGGCATTTCCATAGCCATTCCGAGATATATTGACATGCAACTTTCCACTGTTCCATTTATTATGACACGCTCCATCATTGTCATATTGCTTATCATGATCATGTAGTTGACATTGTATTTGTGGCAAAGCCACCGTTCATAATTATTTCATACATGTCACTCTTGATTCATTACACATCCCGGTATACCGCCAGAGGCATTCATATAGAGTCATATTTTGTTCTAAGTATCGAGTCGTAATTCTTGAGTTGTAAGTGAATAAAAGTGTGATGATCTTCATTATTAGAGCATTGTCCCAGTGAGGAAAGGATGATGGAGACTATGATTCCCCCACAGGTCGGGATGAGACTCTGGACGAAAAAAAAGAGGCCAAAAAACAAAAAAAAGAAAAAAAGAAAAAAAAAGAGAGAAAAAGAGAGAAGGGGCAATGCTACTATCCTTTTACCACACTTGTGCTTCAAAGTAGCCACCCCTTGGACCCTTGCTCGTTACCTCTCCCAATTTCTCCCACGATTCACCAGTACGCGCTTGGCGAAGCCCTGCCGGAATTCCGCTGCCTCCACCAGCACCATACCATTGTGTTAGACCCGATCTTATATACCCCCCTCTTTGTCTCTTGCTCGATCAAGAAGGAGAGGACGCCGCTGAGCCGCACGTGTGCTAAACTCGGAGGTGTCGTCCGTTCGGCACTAGATCGGGAGTTCGTGGACGGATCGTGATTGGATCACGAAGACGTTCCACTATGTCCATCGCGTTTCTTAACGCTTCCGCCTAGCGATCTACATGGTTATGTAGGTCCATCCCTCCTCTCATCGATGTACGTCTCCTAGATTGCTCTTGTTGAGCATAGGAAATTTTTTGTTTCCCATGCAACGTTCCCCAACATTTTCTTCTATCGGTTTACAGTCCTTGTGATGATTACATGCTGATGTTTCATATATTTTAATGTTTGCAACAAGGGGTTGTGAGGAGTTTATGAGTAGAAATAACCATAGAGACCCTCAACTAATTTGATTGAAACAGAAATCAACCATGTTGTTCCTTTCATTTATTATTTTGAACAAAACAAATGCAGGCTGCTATTTGCCAAGATGTGACTATGCGAGAGATCTCTACACTTCAGTTGAAATGGTACACATGGTACTTATCTCTTCCAGTTAGATCTCTTTGGGCGTGTGTTTTTCTCTGACATTCATTCCCCTAGAGGTCCTTTCTACTCTCATGAATCTTTGGTGGTTATAGTACTCCCTCCGTCCCTAAATATAAGTCTTTTTAGAGATTTCAATATGGACTATATACGGATGAATATAGACGTATTTTAGAGTGTAGAGATTCACTCATTTTGCTCCGTATGTAGTTCATACCAGAATCTCTAAAAAATCTTATATTTAGGAACGGATGGAGTACCATGTAGTATAATGCTATTCCTTTGGATGTAAAGCAGTAGAAAACTTGAAAGATGTGATATTTGTTTGGTTATGGTTATGCACAAATCACATAAGTATTATGGGGTCGGCCTCTTTCTCTCCATCAGAACTCTACTTCACCTGTTACGCATATTATGTTTTCTGACTAGGTGATAGACAATTATTCCTTTTGTGTGCTTCAACAAGTTGTCAGGCAGTGCTCTCCAATTACTCAATTAAACTTCAAACTCATTATATTAATTCTTGCTATAATTTTTGCAATTATGCGTCAGTTACGCTGATAAGGAGGAAAACACAGGCAAGAAAACGGCCGCTGCAAGGCGGTGGTTGTGGGTGCAGGATACACTTTGCTCCTGCCATTGTGTGACTAGAAGCTGACACGTCGCTTTGCAGCATGAACAACGTCCCTCTGCAGTAGAGCTTCCCCAAATCAGAGGATCTTGGTCCTTGGTGTGTGAGGGCTTCTACGCCTCGGTGCTCCACAGGGCAGCAATTTGGTTGGGTGCTTATACTTTAAATTTGTAATCAGCACCTCCCATTACAATGATATAAGTTGCTCATATGCAAGCAAGTCTACTGTGAGATGCATATTAATTTGTTTTTGCAGGTTGATATAAAAAATATACTCTTCATCTGTGGATGTGCCGTCTCTGACATCGGGAAGATTTGTCTCACAAAGTTTATAAGATTGGAAATGATAAATCTCTACCTTTTGGAATGATCCTTCTTGTGTCTGAAAGTATGTGCACTGTGCAATACATCTTCTGGTTTTTGCTTGAAGATGTAAGTTTATTTTATGGTCTTGTGACACTTATTAATTTTTTATATTATGCTCATATACTAAAGGTTACTTTGGATAACTTCCTACTTATACTGAGAATGATGATCTGCTTGACACTAGAATTTATTAGGAGGTCGCCAATGCAATTTAGTTTCACTCATCTCACTGAAGCTCAGTTTGTTTAGGTAGCAAACTTGTTTGCATGTTTTGGTTTCTTTACTTACTATCTTATGCAAGATCATCTTTACTAGAAGGGATGTGCGCGCTTTGCTGTGCCGTTCGTGTTGTTGGGTTTCTTAACAAAAAATAACCACTCTGTTTCAAAAAATAAGTTCTATTACTTCTTTAAAAAGTCAAACCATTTAAGTTTGATCAACTTTGTAGACAAATATATCAAAATCCATAATATCAAATCGGTATTTTTTTTGATTCATCACGAAATGAATGTCCATACGATTTTTGTTTAATATTGTGGATGTCGATATTTTTGCTCTGAACTCGGTCAAAGTTAAAGAAATTTGATTTTCTAAAAAATTAATATCCCTTATATTTTATAACTGATGGAATATTTAGTTTGGCGGGTTGGGGAGATAATAGAGTGTGTTTAATTTTTATTTATAATAAGGTGATTTGGTGGGCCTTTCGTGGTATGATTCTGTGTTATCCGCTAACCACCCTATATTTATGTGGGGAAATTTCTATGTTGATGGTGGCATGCACTATATTGATGCTATAGTACCATATGGTGACACTTTTTCTCTAGGTGATGGGAGGGTGTGCGGGATTGATATGTTTTTATAAGTCGGTTGCTGCTGATTGATTTAAAAAATCATTGGCCTAGTCAAAATCATAAACCAAATCAAAATTGAACACCTCGATTGAATGAAAGAGCTTCCAATTTTGAGACCATAGTGAATAAATACATTTGAATGGAAAAGCTAGATAAAGTGTTGACCCGGTCAAAATCAGATGATCCAATTCGAAATTGAATAACACAATTAGTTACGGGGTCTTGAAAATTAGGAAGCACATGCAGACTAAGGCATAGCCTAGTGGTGGGAAGGGGCTGATGCCTTCCCACCCACCTAGGTTTAAGGCATGATACTTGCAATTTGGGTTTGTTGCACCAATTATACTGTAGGGGGTTCCCTTACAGTCTTTTTGTGAGAAAACAATTAGGAAGCACAGTGTATAGTTTAAAAAAATTGAATGACGGAGCTTTGAGAAATTGTTGGCTCGGTCAAAATCGGGTGACCCAATTCTAATTGGTGCCTCAATTGAATATGGACTCTTTAAAATTAGGGAGTTTAATGTTATAGATGATTCTAATCGATGCTTCAGGAGGTCCGTTCTGTGGTTCAGTCTACTAGATCCTGCATTGCAGTTTTTTCTTCCCATTTTGCCAACAACTTAAAAGCCTAGCTAATATATTTTTGCAGATTCTCCCATGAACCAATATGCAAGAAATGGAAATAAGTTGTTCAAAATGAATGTTAGCCTGTGCTCTATTTGCATCAGAAGTTTTTATTAAAGAATTCCTTTAATGATTTTATTAAAGAATTCCTTTTTGTGAAAAAAAATTAGGAAGCAGAGTGTATAGTTTAAAAAAATTGAATGACGGAGCTTTGAGAAATTGTTGGCTCGGTCAAAATCGGGTGACCCAATTCTAATTGGTGCCTCAATTGAATATGGACTCTTTAAAATTATGGAGTTTAATGTTATAGATGATTTTAATCGATGCTTCAGGAGGTCCGTTCTGTGGTTCAGTCTACTAGATCCTGCATTGCAGTTTTTTCTTCCCATTTTGCCAACAACTTAAAAGCCTAGCTAATATATTTTTGCAGATTCTCCCATGAACCAATATGCAAGAAATGGAAAGAAGTTGTTCAAAATGAATGTTAGCCTGTGCTCTATTTGCATCAGAAGTTTTTATTAAAGAATTCCTTTAATGATTTTATTAAAGAATTCCTTTTTGTGAAAAAAAATTAGGAAGCACAGT
>NC_041386.1:714996956-714998632 GCF_002162155.2 Triticum dicoccoides | reverse complement strand
GATTGGAAATGATAAATCTCTACCTTTTGGAATGATCCTTCTTGTGTCTGAAAGTATGTGCACTGTGCAATACATCTTCTGGTTTTTGCTTGAAGATGTAAGTTTATTTTATGGTCTTGTGACACTTATTAATTTTTTATATTATGCTCATATACTAAAGGTTACTTTGGATAACTTCCTACTTATACTGAGAATGATGATCTGCTTGACACTAGAATTTATTAGGAGGTCGCCAATGCAATTTAGTTTCACTCATCTCACTGAAGCTCAGTTTGTTTAGGTAGCAAACTTGTTTGCATGTTTTGGTTTCTTTACTTACTATCTTATGCAAGATCATCTTTACTAGAAGGGATGTGCGCGCTTTGCTGTGCCGTTCGTGTTGTTGGGTTTCTTAACAAAAAATAACCACTCTGTTTCAAAAAATAAGTTCTATTACTTCTTTAAAAAGTCAAACCATTTAAGTTTGATCAACTTTGTAGACAAATATATCAAAATCCATAATATCAAATCGGTATTTTTTTTGATTCATCACGAAATGAATGTCCATACGATTTTTGTTTAATATTGTGGATGTCGATATTTTTGCTCTGAACTCGGTCAAAGTTAAAGAAATTTGATTTTCTAAAAAATTAATATCCCTTATATTTTATAACTGATGGAATATTTAGTTTGGCGGGTTGGGGAGATAATAGAGTGTGTTTTATTTTTATTTATAATAAGGTGATTTGGTGGGCCTTTCGTGGTATGATTCTGTGTTATCCGCTAACCACCCTATATTTATGTGGGGAAATTTCTATGTTGATGGTGGCATGCACTATATTGATGCTATAGTACCATATGGTGACACTTTTTTCTCTAGGTGATGGGAGGGTGTGCGGGATTGATATGTTTTTATAAGTCGGTTGCTGCTGATTGATTTAAAAAATCATTGGCCTAGTCAAAATCATAAACCAAATCAAAATCGAACACCTCGATTGAATGAAAGAGCTTCCAATTTTGAGACCATAGTGAATAAATACATTTGAATGGAAAAGCTAGATAAAGTGTTGACCCAGTCAAAATCAGATGATCCAATTCGAAATTGAATTACACAATTAGTTACGGGGTCTTGAAAATTAGGAAGCACATGCAGACTAAGGCATAGCCTAGTGGTGGGAAGGGGCTGATGCCTTCCCACCCACCTAGGTTTAAGGCATGATACTTGCAATTTGGGTTTGTTGCACCAATTATACTGTAGGGGGTTCCCTTACAGTCTTTTTGTGAGAAAACAATTAGGAAGCACAGTGTATAGTTTAAAAAAATTGAATGACGGAGCTTTGAGAAATTGTTGGCTCGGTCAAAATCGGGTGACCCAATTCTAATTGGTGCCTCAATTGAATATGGACTCTTTAAAATTAGGGAGTTTAATGTTATAGATGATTCTAATCGATGCTTCAGGAGGTCCGTTCTGTGGTTCAGTCTACTAGATCCTGCATTGCAGTTTTTTCTTCCCATTTTGCCAACAACTTAAAAGCCTAGCTAATATATTTTTGCAGATTCTCCCATGAACCAATATGCAAGAAATGGAAATAAGTTGTTCAAAATGAATGTTAGCCTGTGCTCTATTTGCATCAGAAGTTTTTATTAAAGAATTCCTTTAATGATTTTATTAAAGAATTCCTTTTTGTGAAAAAAAA
>NC_041386.1:714952739-714995243 GCF_002162155.2 Triticum dicoccoides | reverse complement strand
AGCAGCACCACATTGCAATAGTAGTACAACAGGGTTGTAAATTATAAACATAACATAGCAGAGTCAGATAGAACAACACGGATGGATAGAAAGCACTATCATAACGCAGGTCATAAGCTAGTACCAATGCTACTAGTAATAGAAAGACTGATACAACCTTAATGTAAGACGATAGATACAGATGGGTCAAGTGAGCGCTATTCGCAGTTGTGCCACAAGATTGATCCTTTGTGCCGTCTAGTCTTCGTCAAGTAGACTATCTTTGAGAATCACTCGATCACAAGAGCTTCAACAAGAGCATCATCTTGGTCAGGAACGTATGGACGATAGCTATCAGAATCCCTCAGCCTGTCCTCCGGGATAGCAATCTGTATTCCAGTCCAATCAATCTTCTTCCATTGTTCGGCAGCGTATTCGTTCCCCCTTTCCCTGTTGGCGATGAGTTCTTCATCGACCTCGTAGTAGCCCTTGTCCCGCACAGACGCGATGACCTCCTGCCGGTACTCTTCGAAATCGTCGTCCATCTTCTTGAAAAGCTCTACACTGTCAGCATGGGCACGCTTCCTTTCCTCAATCCACTCCAGAGGAAAATACTCTGCCAGATCGTCCAGGTAATCGGCGCTGGGGTGTTGCTCCGGCTTCAGCGCAATTATGGTCCTAATCTCGGCTTTCGACAGCCGAACCTTGCCCTTGTTTGGACCTGGTGGTGCTGCGGCCGGCTGATTGGCGACAACAGATGACAGATTCGCCTCCCCAAGCATCTTGTCCATCGCAGTCACCCCCTTGTCTGACTCGAAAGACTCGTCACCCTCCTTGTAGATGGATCCGGCGGCGGAGGGGAACACCGCCGCAGGACCATCGACGCTGGCCTCCGTCGAATTGGCAGCGCTGCCCGGACTCACCATCAACTTCCCCGCCTCCTCCTTGCCGGCCATGGCCTCTTCTTGATTGATGGTTCCTCTGCTGTCGACGTAGATCTTGGGTTTCGAGGTTGGTTGCTTGCGCTTGTTTTGGGGATTGGATTGGAGGCGGCGGTGCCGTCTCAATCTATATAAGCAAGGAGACGAAGAGAAACCCTAGCCGAGCGAGCCCGTCTCTGCTCTGCACCCAGTCGGTATCGGACCCCGTTTACCACCCGGACTCGGCCGGAACTCGACCACCAGCCCAGCTCAGTCCACTGATGACACCCTGGGCCGGCCCCGGCCACTCCGTCTTTGTCTCCTCTTCCCCTCATTTCCCTTTTTTTCTTTTTCTTTCCTTCCCAGAAAACAAATGCTTCCTCCATTTATAGAAAATATTATAAGGTGTATTAATATTTTTGGAAATCAAAGATTTCTCTGGTTGATCAAGTTCATACTGAAAATTATATTATAATAACAAATAAACAAATTATAAAAATATGTTTCGTGATGCTTCTAATGATACATGTTTGGTATCATATCCATTGATGTTTCCTCTACTTATATAAGTACTACTCCCTCCGTCCCATAATGTAAGACGTTTTTTGACACTGTCAAAAAACGTCTTACATTATGGGACGGAGGGATTACTAGTAAACATGCCCCGTGCGTTGCAACATGCATACATGTTCTAGTAGTAAGCTAGGCCATGGTTTATCAGTATAGTATATTCATATGAATTGTGTAATCAAATGTTTACCAAATAAAATCATGCCCGCGACTTGCCTGCCTAAATATGTACACAATCATGGGCGCTAGGATTTTATATGGTAACACACATTTACCAATTATTAAAAAATCTAGTTAATAACGAATTATTTGGTAAGTTAATAAAAGTGGGGTAGTTAAGGTGGTTTTCAAGGAAAACGGTGGAAAACCTAGAATAGGAGGGAAAACCAAAAACAGCATCATGCTGCCTTTGTATCAAGTTATCCGAATGTATGGATAAACCTATATCTCCATTTTTATTTCGAGGTTTCTCTGAAAAGGTGAATAACTACCTCTTTCTTCCTTTCTTGTCATGTATTCCCTCCCTAAACTAATATAAGAGCATTTAGATCACTATTTTAGTTATATAAACGCTCTTATATTAGTTTACAGAGGGAGTACATGGCTGCGTTATATCATTTCAAAATTATTTTATAGATGAGTAACTAAATGTTCTCAATAAATGGTACTACAAAGAATAAAGAGACTAAACAAATGAAAACTGGGGAATGGTAGTGGGAACATGACCAAACAAATAAAGAAAGATGTAGATGACATGTCTTCAATGAACAAAAATAGAAAAAAAATTATAGAAGGACTAAACAAAGAAAGAGAGAACAACCCATGACTAAATAAAGTGAAAATAGAAAAAATGAGTTCTCAAAAAGACCAACCAAAGAGTGACCGTGGACTAAGAATATATTTTCTTTAATGACTAACACCGTAAAAGGTGACACTGGAAAAAAATACTACGAGAACAGAGACATTGATTACTCAGAATATCACCAAAGAAAAAGAAATAAAGATAAATGAATACTAAAAGTGTACTCTTTTCTTCAATTAATCTATAGACTTATTGATTTTAATTGCCAGACAAGGAAACACTACTAGGAAAAGGCTAATTAGTGGCGCACCTGTTTTGGTCATTAATGGCGCACTGCAGGTGCGCCACTATCATCACGCCACTAGTAACTAGTACTAATGGCATACCCCTGGTGCGCCATTAGTATACCAGACAACAGTGGCGCACCTGGAAGTGCGCCATTAGTATGTCAAACGGTGCGCCATTACTATGCCTCCGAGGGGGCCATATTTACCTTGTGCTCTGGATTACTAATGGCGCACTTCTAGTTAATGCGCCACTTGTGTGTTTATTGCAGTGCGCCACTAAAGTACAGTATGATGCGCCACTAGTATGAATATTAGGAAAGATTTTTTTTACTTTTCTGATATTTGCACAGGTTACAAAATATATTACTGCACAGAATATAGACAGCACAACATATAAACAACAGATTTATCGAATACAATAGAAGATTAGTCTCCGAATACAATTCATCATATTAGTTTTCGAATTCAAAATACCAAACAAAGTTAGAACATTACAAGTCTCGAGACCGCGAGTAGCGAGTTTGTCTTCACATTACAAGTCGATATCGATCATCTAAACTACCATCACATAGAAGAGAGCTGCGGTCATCACGATGAGCATCATCGAGATGAAACTGGTCTTCATCCGGTTCCTCCAACGCTCCCTCCTCTCTCCCGCTAGATAGCGCGCGTATCTAGCTTCCGCCTCCGCTCTAGTGGTGTACCCTTTGTAACTATTATCGCTGAAACGGTGAACCTGTCTCCGACACTTCTCCCAGTCGTCGTATACTCCGGAACCTTACCCTTGTAAACGACATACGATGGCATCTCTATGCACTAGACAAACAAAACGTTAGTAGCAATTCACAGACAATACATAAGCAATATATAAGTATGCAACAAAATGATCAGAAGAGAAAAGCAACACATTAGTAGCATGATTCATGGTCCTACTAATAAATAGCATCGGTTACATATAAGTTGAACGACTGTCCAAACTAAAGAGACATACAAGTTCATTAAAGTTTAATTACAACATGAGCTAATCGATATTTCAGAACTACATAGCATCACTACTTTCGACTTGACTTAGGGACTGGAGCATGGATGAAGCCGCCATCTATCATGATGGCCATGAAATCACAGTCGTTGTCAGCCTGCATTTGTAGCGTTGTTTCTATCTCACTGTTGGATGGTTGATATCTGAGGTAGAACTGCCCCGAGGTACGAAGGACATCTTGATGGATGATTTCCGCAAACTCTGATTGGATGCAAAAGAATTCATGTCTGATGCCGCGTCCTGGATTGCCGACAAGCTTGCAGCCCAATCTTTGAGATTATTTGGTAGTAGAAGGTGATTATGGTCCCGTACGATCGCCCGCATGTGATGGAGGGCGTAGTAGGAATCCTTCTGACCGCCAAGCGGCTGCTTGACGCAGGGGAACATCGTATTGTGGGTGAACACGTGCTTGCCGTACCTACGAATTGGCCTGCTGAAGGTGCCTCCAGATCTGGCATATTTGTGTAGTCTTTCTTCGACGGATGGTCCGAGTCGAAATTGTTGGGGAACGTTGCAGAAAATTCAAATTTTTCCTATGGTTTCACCAAGATCCATCTATGAGTTCATCTAAGCAACGAGTCATGGGAGAGAGATTGCATCTACATACCACTTGTAGATCGTGTGCGGAAGCGTTCAAGGGAATGGGGATGATGGAGTCGTACTCGCCGTGATCCAAATCACCGATGACCAAGTGCTGAACGGACAGCACCTCCGCATTCAACACACGTACGGAGCGGACGATGTCTCCTCCTTCTTGATCCAGCAAGGGGGAAGGATAGGTTGAGGAAGAAGGCTCCAGCAGCAGCACGACGGCGTGATGATGGTGGAGAGGCAGTACTCCGACAGGGCTTCACCAAGCACTTAACGGAGGAGGAGAGATGTTGGGGAGGGGAGGGGCTGCGCCTTGGATCAGGTGTTCAGCCCTCCCCTCGCCCCTCTATTTATAGGGGAAGGGGGAAGGGGGCCGGCCCCCTCTAGATGAGATCTAGAGGGGGGGCGGCGTCAGGGAAGGGGGCTTTCCCCCCAAGCAAGGGGGCGCCCCCACTAGGGTTCCCCCCCCCAACCCTAGGCGCATGGGCCCAAGGGGGGCGCCCAGCCCTCCAGGGGCTGGTTCCCTGCCCCTTGCGGCCCATGAGGCCCTCCGAGAGGGATGGCCCCTCCTGGTGGACCCCCGGAACCCCTCCGGTGGCCCCGGTACAATACCGATATGCCCCCGAAACTTTCTGGTGTCCGTATGACAACTTCCAATATATAAATCTTCACCTCCGGACCATTTCGGAACTCCTCGTGATGTCCGGGATCTCATCCGGGACTCCGAACAACATTTGGTAATCACATATAAGTGTGTAGACCCTACGGGTTCGGGAGACATGCAGACATGACCGAGATGGCTCTCCGGTCAATAACCAACTGCGGGATCTGGGTACCCATGTTGGCTCCCACATGCTCCTCGATGATCTCATCGGATGAACCACGATGTCGAGGATTCAATCAACCCCGTATACAATTCCCTTTGTCAATCGGTATGTTACATGCCCGAGACTCGATCGTCAGTATCCCAATACCTCGTTCAGTCTCGTTACCAGCAAGTCACTTTACTCGTACCGTAATGCATGATCCCGTGACCAAACACTTGGTCACTTTGAGCTCATTATGATGATGCACGGAGTGGGCCCAGAGATACCTCTCCGTCATACGGAGTGACAAATCCCAGTCTTGATCCGTGTCAACCCAACAGATACTTTCGGAGATACCTGTAGTGCACCTTTATAGTCACCCAGTTACGTTGTGACGTTTGGTACACCCAAAGCACTCCTACGGTATCCGGGAGTTACACGATCTCATGGTCTAAGGAAAAGATACTTGACATTGGAAAAGCTCTAGCAAAACGAACTACACGATCTTGTGCTATGCTTAGGATTGGGTCTTGTCCATCACATCATTCTCCTAATGATGTGATCCCGTTATCAATGACATCCAATGTCCATAGTCAGCAAACCATGACTATCTATTGATCAACGAGCTAGTCAACTAGAGGCTCACTAGGGACATGTTGTGGTCTATCTATTCACATGTGTATTACGATTTCCGGATAATACAGTTATAGCATGAATAAAAGACAATTATCATGAACAAGGAAATACAATAATAATCCTTTTATTATTGCCTCTAGGGCATATTTCCAAAAGCCTCCCACTTGCACTAGAATCAATAATCTAGTTACATTGTGATGAATCGAACACCCATAGAGTTCTGGTGTTGATCATGTTTTGCTCGCGGAAGAGGTTTAGTCAACGGATCTGCGACATTCAGATCCGTATGCACTTTGCAAATTTCTATGTCTCCATCTTGAACATTTTCACGGATGGAGTTGAAGCGACGCTTGATGTGCCTGGTCTTCTTGTGAAACCTGGGCTCCTTGGCAAGTGCAATAGCTCCAGTGTTGTCGCAGAAGAGTTTGATCGGCCCCGACGCATTGGGTATGACTCCTAGGTCGGTGATGAACTCCTTCACCCAAATTGCTTCATGCGCTGCCTCCGAGGCTGCCATGTACTCCGCTTCACACGTAGATCCCGCCACAACGCTCTGCTTGTAGCTGCGCCAGCTTACTGCTCCACCATTCAACATATACATGTATCCGGTTTGTGACTTAGAGTCATCCAGATCTGTGTCGAAGCTAGCGTCGACGTAACCCTTTACGACGAGCTCTTCGTCACCTCCATAAACGAGAAACATGTCCTTAGTCCTTTTCAGGTACTTCAGGATATTCTTGACCGCTGTCCAGTGTTCCTTGCCGGGATTACTTTGGTACCTTCCTACCAAACTTACAGCAAGGTTTACATCAGGTCTGGTACACAGCATGGCATATATAATAGACCCTATGGCTGATGCATAGGGGATGACACTCATCTCTTCTATATCATCTGCCGTGGTCGGACATTGAGCCGAGCTCAATTTCACACCTTGTAATACAGGCAAGAACCCTTTCTTGGACTGATCCATTTTGAACTTCTTCAATATCTTATCAAGCTATGTGCTTTGTGAAATACCTATGAGGCGTCTCAATCTATCTCTGTAGATCTTGATGCCTAATATATAAGCAGCTTCTCCAAGGTCCTTCATTGAAAAACTTTTATTCAAGTATGCCTTAATGCTGTCCAAGAGTTCTATATCATTTCCCATCAAAAGTATGTCATCTACATATAATATGAGAAATGCTACAGAGCTCCCACTCACTTTCTTGTAAACGCAGGCTTCTCCATAAGTCTGCATAAACCCAAACGCTTTGATCATCTCATCAAAGCGAATGTTCCAACTCCGAGATGCTTGCACCAGCCCATAAATGGATCGCTGGAGCTTGCATACTTTGTTTGCATTCTAAGGATCGACAAAACCTTCCGGCTGCATCATATACAACTCTTCCTTAAGATAACCGTTAAGGAATGCCATTTTGACATCCATCTGCCATATCTCATAATCATAGTATGCGGCAATTGCTAACATGATTCGGACGGACTTAAGCTTCGCTACGGGAGAGAAAGTCTCATCGTAGTCAATCCCTTGAACTTGCCGATAACCTTTAGCGACAAGTCGAGCTTTATAGATGGTAACATTTCCATCTGCATCCGTCTTCTTCTTAAAGATCCATTTGTTTTCTATCGCTCGCCGATCATCGGGCAAGTCTGTCAAAGTCCATACTTTGTTTCCATACATGGATCCTATCTCGGATTGCATGGCTTCAAGCCATTTGTTGGAATCTGGGCCCGCCATTGCTTCTTCATAGTTCGAAGGTTCACCGTTGTCTAACAACATGATTTCCAGGACAGGGTTGCCATATCACTCTGGTGTGGAACGTGTCCTTGTGGACCTACGAAGTTCAGTAGCAACTTGATCCGAAGTACCTTGATCATCATCATTAATTTCCTCTCCAGTAGGTGTAGGCACCATGGGAACATTTTCCTGAGCTGCACTACTTTCCGGTTCAAGAGGTAGTACTTCATCGAGTTCTACTTTCCTCCCACTTACTCCTTTCGAGAGAAACTCTTTTTCCAGAAAGGATCCGTTCTTGGCAACAAAGATCTTGCCTTCGGATCTAAGGTAGAAGGTATACCCAATGGTTTCCTTAGGGTATCCTATGAAGACGCATTTTTCCGACTTGGGTTCGAGCTTTTCAGGTTGAAGTTTCTTGACATAAGCATCGCATCCCCAAACTTTTAGAAACGACAGCTTAGGTTTCTTCCCAGACCATAATTCATACGGTGTCATCTCAACGGATTTAGACGGTGCCCTATTTAAAGTGAATCTAGTTGTCTCTAGTGCATATCCCCAAAATGATAGCGGTAAATCAGTAAGAGACATCAATGATCGCACCATATCCAATAGAGTGTGATTACGACGTTCGGACACACCATTACGCTGAGATGTTCCAGGCGGCGTGAGTTGTGAAACGATTCCACATTTCCTTAAGTGTGTACCAAATTTGTGACTTAAATATTCTCCTCCACAATCTGATCGTAGGAACTTTATCTTTCGGTCACGTTGATCCTCTACCTCATTCTGAAATTCCTTGAACTTTTCATAGGTCTCAGACTTGTGTTTCATCAAGTAGACATACCCATATCTACTCAAGTCATCAGTGAGAGTGAGAACATAACGATATCCTCCGCGAGCCTCAACGCTCATTGGACCGCACACATCGGTATGTATGATTTCCAATAAGTTGGTTGCTCGCTCCATTCTTTCGGAGAACGGAGTCTTAGTCATTTTACCCATGAGGCATGGTTCGCATGTGTCAAATGATTCATAATCGAGAGACTCTAAAAGTCCATCAATATGGAGGTTCTTCATGCGCTTGACACCTATGTGACCAAGGCGGCAGTGCCACAAGTATGTGGGACTATCGTTATCAACTTTACATCTTTTGGTATTCACACTATGAATATGTGTAATATTACGTTCGAGATTCATTAAGAATAAACCATTGACCATCGGAGCATGACCATAAAACATATCTCTAATATAAACAGAACAACCATTATTCTCGGATTTAAATGAGGAGCCATCTCGTATTAAACGAGACCCTGGTACAATGTTCATGCTCAAACTTGGCACTAAATAACAATTATTGAGGTTTAAAACTAATCCCGTAGGTAAATGTAGAGGCAGCGTGCCGACGGCGATCACATCGACCTTGGAACCATTCCCGACGCGCATCGTCACCTCGTCCTTCGCTAGTCTTCGCTTATTCTGCAGCTCCTACTGTGAATTACATATATGAGCAACGGCACCGGTATCAAATACCCAGGAGTTACTACGAGTACTGGTAAGGTACACATCAATTACATGTACATCAAATATACCTTTAGTGTTGCCGGCCTTCTTGTCTGCTAAGTATTTGGGGCAGTTCCGCTTCCAGTGGCCCTTCCCCTTGCAATAAAAGCACTCAGTCTTAGGCTTGGGTTCATTCTTTGACTTCTTCCCGGCAACTGGCTTACCGGGCGCGGCAACATCCTTGCCGTCCTTCTTGAAGTTCTTCTTACCCTTGCCCTTCTTGAACTTAGTGGTTTTATTGACCATCAACACTTGATGTTCTTTCTTGATTTCAACCTCTGCTGACTTCAGCATTGAGAATACTTAAGGAATGGTCTTCACCATCCCCTACATATTGTAGTTCATCACAAAGCTCTTGTAGCTCGGTGGGAGCGACTGAAGGATTCTGTCAATGACCGCCTCGTCCAGGAGGTTAATGTCTAGCTGGGACAGTCGGTTGTGCAACCCAGACATTTTGAGTATGTGCTCATTGACAGAACTGTTTTCCTCCATCTTACAACTATAGAACTTGTCGGAGACTTCATATCTCTCGACCCGGGCATGAGCTTGGAAAACCATTTTCAGCTCCTCGAACATCTCATATGCTCCGTGTTGCTCAAAACGCTTTTGGAGCCCCGGTTCTAAGCTGTAAAGCATGCCGCACTGAACGAGGGAGTAATCATCAGCACGAGACTGCCAAGCGTTCATAACGTCTTGGTTCTCTGGGATGGGTGCTTCACCTAGCGGTGCTTCTAGGACATATTGTTTCTTGGCTGCTATGAGGATGATCCTCAGGTTCCGGACCCAGTCCGAATAGTTGCTGCCATCATCTTTCAGCTTGGTTTTCTCTAGGAACGCGTTGAAGTTCATGGTGACATGAGCGTTGGCCATTTGATCTACAAGACATTTTGCAAAGATTTTAGACTAAAGTTCATGATAATTAAGTTCATCTAATCAAATTATTTAAGGAACTCCCACTCAGATTTGACATCGCTCTAGTCATCTAAGTGTTACATGATCCGAGTCGACTAGGCCGTGTCCGACCATCACGTGAGACGGACTAGTCATCGTCGGTGAACATCTCCATGTTGATCGTATCTACCATACGACTCATGTTCGACCTTTCAGTCTCTTGTGTTCCGAGGCCATGTCTGTACATGCTAGGCTCGTCAAGTTAACCCTAAGTGTTTTGCATGTGTAAAACTGTCTTACACCCGTTGTATGTGAACGTAAGGATCTATCACACCCGATCATCACGTTGTGCTTCGAAACGACGAACTTTAGCAACGGTGCACAGTTAGGGGGAACACTTTCTTGAAATTACTATAAGGGATCATCTTATTTACTACCGTCGTTCTAAGTAAACAAGATGCATAAACATAATAAACATCACATGCAATTATATAAAGTAGTGACATGATATGGCCAATATCATATAGCTCCTTCAATCTCCATCTTCGGGGCTCCATGATCATCTTCGTCACCGGCATGACACCATGATCTCCATCATCATGATCTCCATCATTGTGTCTTCATGAAGTTGTCACGCCAACGACTACTTCTACTTCTATGGCTAACGTGTTTAGCAATAAAGTAAAGTAATTTACATGGCGTTCTTCAATGCCACGCAGGTCATACAAAAAATAAGACAAATCCTATGGCTCCTGTCGGTTGTCATACTCATCGACATGCAAGTCGTGATTCCTATTACAAGAACATGATCTCATACATCACAATATATCATTCATCATTCATCACAACTTCTGGCCATATCACATCACATGACAATTGCTGCAAAAACAAGTTAGACGTCCTCTAATTGTTGTTGCATCTTTTACGTGGCTGCAATTGTGTTCTAGTAAGAACGTTTTCTTACCTACGAATAACCACAACGTGATTTTGTCAACTTCTATTTACCCTTCATAAGGACCCTTTTCATCTAATCTTCTCCAACTAAAGTAGGAGAGACAGACACTCGCTAGCCACCTTATGCAACTAGTGCATGTCAGTCGGTGGAACCTGTCTCACGTAAGCGTACGTGTAAGGTCGGTCCGGGCCGCTTCATCCCACAATACCGCTGAAGCAAGAAAAGACTAGTAGCGTCAAGCAAGTTGACAAGATCTACACCCACAACAAAATTGTGTTCTACTCGTGCAATAGAGAGCTACGCATAGACCTAGCTCTGATACCACTATTGGGGAACGTTGCAGAAAATTAATTTTTTTCCTCCGGTTTCACTAAGATCCATCTATGAGTTCATCTAAGCAACGGGTCATGGGAGCGAGATTGCATCTACATACCACTTGTAGATCGCCTGCGGAAGCGTTCAAGGGAACGGGGATGATGGATTCGTACTCGCCGTGATCCAAATCACCGATGACCAAGTGCTGAACGGACAGCACCTCCGCGTTCAACACACGTACGGAGCGGACGACGTCTCCTCCTTCTTGATCCAGCAAGGGGGAAGGAGAGGTTGAGGAAGAAGGCTCCAGCAGCAGCACGACGGCGTGATGATGGTGGAGAGGCAGTACTCCTACAGGGCTTCGCCAAGCACTTAACGGAGGAGGAGAGGTGTTGGGGAGGGGAGGGGCTGCGCCTTGGATTAGGTGTTCAGCCCTCCCCTCGCCCCTCTATTTATAGGGTAAGGGGGAAGGGGGCCGGCCCCCTCTAGATGAGATCTAGAGGGGGCGGCCAGGGAAGGGGGCTTGCCCCCCAAGCAAGGGGGGCGCCCCCACTAGGGTCCCTCCCCAACCCTAGGCGCATGGGCCCAAGGGAGAGGGCGCGCCCAGCCCTCCAGGGGCTGGTTCCCTGCCCCTTGCGGCCCATGAGGCCCTCCGAGAGGGGTGGACCCCCGGAACCCCTCCGGTGGCCCCGGTACAATACCGATATGCCCCCGAAACTTTCCAGTGTCAGTATGACAACTTCCCATATATATATATCTTCACCTCCGGACCATTGCGGAACTCCTCGTGACATCCGGGATCTCATCCGGGACTCCGAACAACATTCGATAATCACATATAAGTCTTCCTAATAACCTAGCGTCACCGAACCTTAAGTGTGTAGACCCTATGGGTTCGGGAGACATGCAGACATGACCGAGATGGCTCTCCGGTCAATAACCAACTGCGGGATCTGGATACCCATGTTGGCTCCCACATGCTCCTCGATGATCTCATCGGATGAACCACGATGTCGAGGATTCAATCAACCCCGTATACAATTCCCTTTGTCAATCGGTACGTTACATGCCCAGGACTCGATCGTCGGTATCCCAATACCTCGTTCAGTCTCTTTACCGGCAAGTCACTTTACTCGTACCGTAATGCATGATCCCATGACCAAACACTTGGTCACTTTGAGCTCATTATGATGATGCATTACCGAGTGGGCCCAGAGATACCTCTGCATCATACGGAGTGACAAATCCCAGTCTCGATCCGTGTCAACCCAACAGACACTTTCGGAGATACCTGTAGTGCACCTTTATAGTCACCCAGTTACGTTGTGACGTTTGGTACACCCAAAGCACTCCTACGGTATCCGGGAGTTACACGATCTCATGGTCTAAGGAAAGATACTTGACATTGGAAAAGATCAAGCAAAACGAACTACACGATCTTGTGCTATGCTTAGGATTGGGTCTTGTCCATCACATCATTCTCCTAATGATGTGATCCCGTTATCAATGACATCCAATGTCCATAGTCAGGAAACCATGACTATCTATTGATCAACGAGCTAGTCAACTAGAGGCTCACTAGGGACATGTTGTGGTCTATCTATTCACACGTGTATTACGATTTCCGGATAATACAATTATAGCATGAATAAAAGACAATTATCATGAACAAGGAAATACAATAATAATCCTTTTATTATTGCCTCTAGGGCATATTTCCAACAGAAATACGTGGCCATGGAATATTTCGGGCTTAAGAGGATGAGTGTGCAATGTGTGTCACTGCACAAAAAACGAAATGTTAGAAAAAAAAGAATGATTGATATCTAAGAAATCATATGCTACGGGGCGGTAAGGGGATGACTTACTCGGGAAAGTAAGGCACGAGGAAGTTATCCTTATCTGGGTTTGCCAGAATGACCCCTTTGAGGTATGAACTCGCAACTTGCCGGTCCCCAGCGCTGCCCAAGATCTTGGCACGCATGTAGAAGGGGTCGACTATCACGATGTATGGGGTCTTTTCCCTAATGATCCGCATCTCCATACTTAGCGAAAATAGCCAAATGAAGGTGTAGTGCAGCGGATGAAGGTTAAACATAGCGAAGATGTCATCAAACCGCAGGACGATCATACCCCCGATGGTGCTATCGACAAAGCCCTTGCGCTCTGGCACCATGGCCACGAAAACTGGGTATGCCACATCATTCTTGGAGAGACGCCACTTCTCCAAAGAAAGAACACTGTCATGCAGACTCCGCATAGCACCGGTTGCAGCATTGAGCAGATTAGTCGGTAGCATCGACCTACCCGCCACATGCACCCTCCTCGAGATATCCTTAGGTGAAGGTGGCCCGTCCTGAGCACGAATCGTACTCGGTGCCGGCTGGCTCACACCCTTGTTATTCTTTCTTTTTCGTCCCTTCTTCTTCTGTTGTAATGGGATCGAGTTGTGCTTAGATACCGCCTTCTTGAGTGTGTTGGGGCTGATAATATTTCGCACCTCGGCTATCTGAGGCTCGGTGAAGGTGGCAGCTGGAGGCGTCTCCTGAGAACTGAACGCCAGATGACGTCTGTTGCAATTGGGTTTCTCTGCGGTACTAGCTAGATCACGATCGTCTTTTGCAGGGTTGGGTTCTTGAGAAGGAGGCCCCAAGAATTCGTCACCGTACCCATGTTCATTGAAGTACATATCGACGTTGGTAAATGTACCGTCGTCGTCGTCGTCGTTGTCCGGATCTTGTGCCATATGTGTTGGGGAACGTAGTAATTTCAAAAACTTTCCTACGCACATGCAAGATCATGGTGATGCATAGAAACGAGAGGGGAGAGTGTTGTCTACATACCCTTGTAGACCAGCAACGGAAGCGTTGACACAACATAGAGGAAGTATTCGTACGTCTTCCCGATTCGACCAATCCAAGTACCGAATGTACCGCACCTCCCAGTTCTGCACACGTTCAACTCGGTGACGTCCCTCGAGCTCCGATACAACCGAGTGTTGAGGGAGAGTATCGTCAGCATGATGGCGTGATGACGGTGATGATGTTCTACCGACGCAGGGCTTTACCTAAGCACCGCTACGATATGACCGAGGTGGAATATGGTGGAGGGGGGCACCGCACACGGCTAAGGAACGATCACAAAGATCAACATGTGTGTTATGGGGTGCCCCCTGCCCCTGTATATAAAGGAGGGCGGGGGAAGGTGCGGCCGGCCCCTTAGGGGTGCACCTGGAGGTGTCCTACTCCCACCGGGAGTAGGACTCCCCCCTCTTGCCTTGTTGGAGAAGGAAAGGGGAAGGGGGAAAGAGGAAAGGGGGGCGCCACCCCCCCTTCCTTGTCCTATTCGGACTAGGGGGGAGGGGGCACGTGGCCTGCCCTGGCCGGCCCTCCTCTTCTTCCTTAGGGCCCATGTAGGCCCATTAACCCCCGGGGAAGGGGGGGTTCCGGTACCCCCCGGTACTTCGGTAAAATCCCAATTTCACCCGGAACGATTCCGATATCGAAATATAGGCTTCCAATATATCAATCTTTATGTCTCGACCATTTCGAGACTCCTCGTCATGTCCGTGATCACATCCGGGACTCCGAACAACTTTCGGTACATCAAAACACAAAACCCTAATTACGATCATCACCAAACTTTAAGTGTGCGGACCCTACGGGTTCGAGAACTATGTAGACATGACCGAGACACGTCTCCGGTCAATAACCAATAGCGGAACCTGGATGCTCATATTGGTTCCTACATATTCTACGAAGATCTTTATCGGTCAAACCGCATAACAACATACGTTGTTCCCTTTGTCATCGGTATGTTACTTGCCCGAGATTCGATCGTCGGTATCTCCATACCTAGTTCAATCTCGTTACCGGCAAGTCTCTTTACTCGTTCCGTAATACATCATCCCACAACTAATTCATTAGTTGCAATGCTTGCCAGGCTTAAATGATGTGCATTACCAAGTGGGCCCAGAGATACCTCTCCGACAATCGGAGTGAGAAATCCTAATCTCGAAATACGCCAGCCCAACAAGTATCTTCAGAGACACCTGTAGAGCACCTTTATAATCACCCAGTTACGTTGTGACGTTTGGTAGCACACAAAGTGTTCCTCTGGTAAACGGGAGTTGCATAATCTCATGGTCATAGGAACATGTATAAGTCATGAAGAAAGCAATAGCAGAACACTAAACGATCAAGTGCTAAGCTAACGGAATGGGTCAAGTCAATCACATCATTCTCCTAATGATGTGATCCCGTTAATCAAATGACAACACATGTCTATGGTTAGGAAACATAACCATCTTTGATCAATGAGCTAGTCAAATAGAGGCATACTAGTGACACTCTGTTTGTCTATGTATTCACACAAGTATTATGTTTCCAGTTAATACAATTCTAGCATGAATAATAAACATTTATCATCATATAAGGAAATAAATAATAACTTTATTATTGCCTCTAGGGCATATTTCCTTCAGTCTCCCACTTGCACTAGAGTCAATAATCTAGATTACACAATAATGATTCTAACACCCATGGAGTCTTGGCGTTGATCATGTTTTGCTTGTGGAAGAGGCTTAGTCAGCGGGTCTGCAACATTCAGATCCGTATGTATCTTGCAAATTTCTATGTCTCCCACCTGGACTAGATCCCGGATGGAATTGAAGCGTCTCTTGATGTGCTTGGTTCTCTTGTGAAATCGGGATTCCTTCGCTAAGGCAATTGCTCCAGTATTGTCACAAAAGATTTTCATTGGACCCGATGCACTAGGTATGACACCTAGATCGGATATGAACTCCTTCATCCAGACTCCTTCATTTGCTGCTTCTGAAGCAGCTATGTACTCCGCTTCACACGTAGATCCCACAACGACGCTTTGTTTAGAACTGCACCAACTGACAGCTCCACCGTTCAATGTAAACACGTATCCGGTTTGCGATGTAGAATCGTCCGGATCAGTGTCAAAGCTTGCATCAACGTAACCATTTAGGATGAGCTCTTTGTCACCTCCATATACGAGAAACATATCCTTAGTCCTTTTCAGGTATTTCAGGATGTTCTTGACCGCTGTCCAGTGATCCACTCCTGGATTACTTTGGTACCTCCCTGCTAGACTTATAGCAAGGCACACATCAGGTCTGGTACACATCATTGCATACATGATAGAGTCTATGGCTGAAGCATGGGGAACATCTTTCATCTTCTCTCTATCTTCTGCAGTGGTCGGGCTTTGAGTCTTACTCAATTTCACACCTTGTAACACAGGCAAGAACCCTTTCTTTGCTTGATCCATTTTGAACTTCTTCAAAACTTTGTCAAGGTATGTGCTTTGTGAAAGTCCAATTAAGCATCTTGATCTATCTCTATAGATCTTAATGCCCAATATGTAAGCAGCTTCACAGAGGTCTTTCATTGAAAAACTCTTATTCAAGTATCCCTTTATGCTATCCAGAAATTCTATATCATTTCCGATCAGCAATATGCCATCCACATATAATATCAGAAATGCTACAGAGCTCCCACTCACTTTCTGTAAATACAGGCTTCTCCAAAAGTCTGTACAAAACCAAATGCTTTGACACTACTAGGGAAAAGCCTAGCAGCAGCGCGGGTTTTGGGCCTATTAGCAGCGCGGGGGCCGGCGCTACTAATAAGGCGCTACAGCTAACTTATAGCAGTAGCGCGGGTGCCACCCGCGCTACTACTACGTCCTTTAGTAGTAGCGTGGGTAAAAACCCGCGCTACTACTACCAGCGCGGGTTTTTTTTGAATTTTTTCGAAAAAATATTTCGATTTTTTCCCTAATTTTCAAATTTCTGAATTATTTAACCTCAAATCTCTAATCACCCCTCATCGCTGCTCAATTTAATCTCTAATCAACCCTCATCATTCCAAATCATCTAACTTCCCGGACGGTCACCCATCCTCTCACTACTCCAGCCTGAGCACACTTAACTTCCGGGTTCTATTCTCCCTCGTTTCCAAGTCCGCACTTGTTGTTTTCCTGACAATAATAAGATGTCAATCCTATTAACCTCAGGAATTTAGCTTGAGCATGAAGTCACACATTTCACTATTTGAGTTTGAAACTATTGTTCTAAAAAATTAGTAACACTAATATTTCTTGAATAATTAGTTTGACCACAGTTTGACCATAGTTTGACCAGATTTGACCAAAATTCAAAAAAACTAAAATAATTATTTAGTAACACTAATATTCTAGAATAATTAGTTTGACCATTGTTTGACCACAGTTTGACCACACAGTTTGAATTTTTTTCAATTTTTTCCACTCTAGATCTTAAAAGCCCCGTAACTTTTTTTCTGTTAGGTTTTTGAGGATTTTGAAAATGTTTAACGGGGTTCCCATGGCACCCCCAAGGAGCCTAAGCTTGGGGATGCCCCGCACCCCCAAGATAATCCAAGGACACCAAAAAGTCAAAGCTTGGGGATGCCCCAGAAGGCATCCCCTCTTTCGTCCACTTCCATTGGTAATTTACTTGGAGCTATATTTTCATTCACCACATGTCATGTGTTTTGCTTGGAGCGTCTTGTATTATTCGTGTCTTTGCTTGTTAGTCTACCACAATCATCCTTGCTGTACACACCTTTTGAGAGAGCCATACATGATTTGGAATTTGTTAGAATACTCTATGTGCTTCACTTATATCTTTTGAGCTTGATAGTTTTGCTCATAGTGCTTCACTTATATCTTTTGAGCTTGATAATTTATGCTCTAGTGCTTCACTTATATCCTTTAGAGAACGGTGGTGGATTTGTTTTAAAGAAACTATTGATCTCTCATGCTTCACTTAGATTATTTTGAGAGTCATTAATAGTATGATAGTTTGCTTAATGTTAATATACTTAGTGTTCAAAGATATGTGAAACTTTCTTTTGAGTCAGTTGAATACTAAGATAAGTTTGATGCTTGATAATTGTTTTGAGATATGGAGGTGATAATATATATCATAGTCGGGCTAGTTGGGTGATTATGAATTTGAGAAATACTTGTGTTGAAGTTTGCAAGTCCCGTAGCATGCACGTATGGTTAAAGTTGTGTAACAAATTTGAAACATGAAGTGTACCTGGCTTGTGCATCCTTATGAGTGGCGGTCGGGGACGAGCGATGGACTTTTCCTACCAATCTATCCCCCTAGGAGCATGCGCGTAATACTTGAATTTTTGATGACTTCTAAATTTTTGCAATGAGTATATGAGTTCTTTTGACTAATGTTGAGTCAATGGATTATACACACTCTCACCTTTCCACCTTTGCTAGCCTCTTCGGTACCGTGCATTGCCCTTTCTCACCTTGAGAGTTGGCGCAAACTTCGCCGGTGCATCCAAACCCCGTGATACGATATACTCTATCACACATAAACCTCCTTATATCTTCCTCAAAACAGCCACCATACCTACCTATTATGGCATTTCCATAGCCATTCCGAGATATATTGCCATGCAACTTCCACCATCATCATCATGACATACATTACTTTTGTCATATTGCCATTGCATGATCTTGTAGTTGACATCATATTTGTGGCAAAGCCACCATGCATTATTTTCCATACATGTCACTCTTGATTCATTGCACCATCCCGGTACACCGCCGGAGGCATTCATATAGAGTCATATCTTGTTCTAAGTTTCGAGTTGTAATCGTTGTGTTGTAATCAATAGAAGTGTGATGATCATCATTATTAGAGCATTGCCCAAAAAAAGAGAAAGGCCAAAAAGAAAAGAAAAAGAAAGGACCAAAAAAAGAAAATAAAAAAGGGGCAATGCTACTATCTCTATTTCCACACTTGTGCTTCAAAGTACTACCTTGTTCTTCATGTAGTGAGTCTCATATATTGTGCTTCAAAGTAGCACATTGTTCCTCATGTAGTGAGTCTCATAAGTTGTCTTTTTATACTAGTGGGAATTTTTCATTATAGAACTTGGCTTGTATATTCCTACGATGGGCTTCCTCAAATGCCCTAGGTCTTTATGAGCAAGCGAGTTGGATGCACACCCACTAGTTTTCTTTTGTTGAGCATTCATAGCTCTAGTGCATCTATTGCATGGCAAACCCTACTCCTCATGTTGACATCAATTGATGGGCATCTCCATAGCCCGTTGATTAGCCTCGTCAATATGAGAATTTCTCCTTTTTTGTCTTCTCCACACAATCCCCATCATCATATTCTATTCCACCCATAGTGCTATATCCATGGCTCACGCTCATGTATTGCGTGAAGGTTGAAAAAGTTTGAGATTATTTAAGTATGAAACAATTGCTTGGCTTGTCATCGGGGGTATAGAAGTTGGGAACATATTTGTGTGACGAAAATGAAGCATATCCTAACTATATGATTTTGTAGGGATGAACTTTCTTTTGCCATGTTATTTTGAGAAGACATGATTGCTTTGATTAGTATGCTTGAAGTATTATTATTTTTGTGTCAATATGAACTTTTGTCTTGAATCTTTCGGATCTGAATATTCATATCACAATTAAGAAGATTTACATTGAAATTATGCCAAAGTATCACTCCGCATCAAAATTCTTTTTTATCATTTACCTACTCGAGGACGAGCAGGAATTAAGCTTGGGGATGCCTAATACGTCTCCAATGTATCTATAATTTTTGATTGCTCCATGCTACTTTATCTGCTGTTTTGGACTATATTGGGCTTTATTTTCCACTTTTATATTACTTTTGGGACTAACCTACTATCCAGAGGCCCAACCCAGAATTGCTTTTTTTTGCCTTTTTCAGTATTTCGAAGAAACTGAATATCAAACGGAGTCCAAACGGAATGAAACCTTCAGGATCGTGATTTTCCAACCGAACGTGATCCAGGAGACTTGGACCATACTCCAAGCATTGCCCGAGGAGGTCACGAGGGTGGAGGGCGCCCCCCTGGGCGCGCCCCCTACCTCGTGGGCCCCTCGGAGCTCCACCGACGTACTCCTTCCTCCTATATATACCTACGTATCCCCGAACGATCAGAACAGGAGCCAAAGACCTAATTCCACCGCCGCAACCTTTTGTATCCATGAGATCCCATCTTGGGGCCTGTTCTGGAGCTCCGCCGGAGGGGGCATCCACCACGGAGGGCTTCTACATCATCACCATAGCCCCTCCGATGAAGTGTGAGTAGTTTACTTCAGACCTTCGGGTCCATAGCTAGTAGCTAGATGGCTTCTTCTCTCTTTTTGGATCTCAATACAATGTTCTCCCCCTCTCTCGTGGAGATCTATTCGATGTAATCTTCTTTTTACTGTGTGTTTGTTGAGACTGATGAATTGTGGGTTTATGATCCAGTATTACCTATGGAAAATATTTGATTCTTCTTTGAATTCTTTTATGTATGATTGAGTTATCTTTGCAAGCCTCTTCGAATTATCCTTTTGGTTTTGGCCAACTAGATTGGTAGTTCTTGCAATGGGAGAAGTGCTTAGCTTTGGGTTCAATCTTGCGGTGTCCTTACCCAGTGACAGAAGGGGAAGCAAGGCATGTATTGTATTATTGCCATCGAGGATAACAAGATGGGGTTTTTATCATATTGCATGAATTTATCCTCTACATCATGTCATCTTTCTTACGGTGTTACTCTGTTTTTACTTAATACTCTAGATGCATGTTGGATAGCGGTCGATGAGTGGAGTAATAGTAGTAGATGCAGAATCGTTTCGATCTACTTGTTTTGGACGTGATGCCTATATACATGATCATTGCCTAGATATACTCATAACTATGCTCAATTCTGTCAATTGCTCAACAGTAATTTGTTCACCCAACGTAGAATACTTATGCTCATGAGAGAAGCCACTAGTGAAACCTATGGCCCCCGGGTCTATTCTCATCATATCAATCTATATCAATTTATTTACTTGCTTTGTTTTTAATTTGCCTTTTAATTTTTACTTTGCATCTATCTATCAAAAATACCAAAAATATTATCTCTATCAGATCTCACTCTCGTAAGTGGCCGTGAAGGGATTGACTACCCCTAAGCGTTGGTTGCGAGTTGCTATCGTTTTGTGTAGGTACGAGGGACTTGTGCGTGGTCTCCTACTGGATTGATACCTTGGTTCTCAAAAACTGAGGGAAATACTTACGCTACTTTGCTGCATCATCCTCTCCTCTTCGGGGAAATCCAACGCAGTGCTCAAGAGGTAGCAGACACTGAGAAAGATAGGGGCTTATAATTTCGCCTCCCAATGTATTCACCTTTGGGTGATGTCAACAATAATAGTTCATGCTAACTTACATCCAATTGGATATATATATATATATCAGGATCTTTCCAACACGAGGTGCTTGCCAAAGGATAAAATGAAAAAGGGAGAGGTGAAGATCACCTTGACTCTTGCATAAAGTAAAAGATAGGCCCTTCACAGAGGGAAGCCGAGGTTGTCATGTGCTTTTAGGGTTGGATGCACAAAATCTAAATGCAAAAGAACATCACTTTATATTGCCACTTGTGATATGAACCTTTATTATGCAGTCCGTCGCTTTTATTACTTCCATATCACACAATCGTATAAAGCTTATTTTCTCCGCACTAATAAGTCATACATATTTAGAGAGCAATTTTTATTGCTTGCAACATGACAACTTACTTGAAGGATCTTACTCAATCCATAGGTAGATATGGTGGACTCTCATGGCAAAAACTGGGTTTAAGGATATTTGGAAGCACAAGTAGTATCTCTACTTGGTGCAAGGAATTTGGCTAGCATGAGGGGGAAAGGCAAGCTCAACATGTTGGATGATCCATGACAATATACTTTAACTAAGATGTGAGAAAACATAACCCATTACGTTGTCTTCCTTGTCCAACATCAACTCTTTAGCATGTCGTACTTAATGAGTGCTCACAATTATAAAAGATGTCCAAGATAGTATATTTATATGTTAAAACCTCTCTTTCTTTATTATTTCCTATTGATTGCAATGATGACCAAAACTATGTTTGTCAACTCTCAACAACTTTTATGCATCATACTCTTTATATGTGAAGTCATTACTATCCATAAGATCAATATAAACTCTTTTATTTCCTTTTATTCTTTCTATTTTCTCAAGATCATAGCAGGATAGCAAAGCCCTAGACTCAACACTAATCTTTATTATATAGCTCACAGACTCAATTACATAGAGGGATCACAAAGCAAAACTCAAAACCAGATCATACCAAAATTTTATTCTATTAGATCAAGATATTACTAAAAGGATTGAACTAAGTAAAACGGTAAAGATAGGAGTGTGATGGTGATACGATATCGGGGCACCTCCCCCAAGCTTGGAAATTGCCAAGGGGAGTGCCCATACCCATGTGATTATGTCCACGGAGGTGGTGATGATGGAGTTGTTGGTGATGTAGGCTTCCTCTTCAACTTGCGCTTGAGAATGGAATTGTGTTCCCTTAGATCATTGATCTCCCGCTCAAGGCTTAATATCCTTTTGCATAGTTCCTGTTTGTTTTCCTGCAAGAGACAAAAAGGGATAAACTCGATCTTGGACTTCTTTGCCCTATCAGGGAGGCTTGACTTTTTAAACTCCACATGCATGTCCCCAGGTTGAGGTAACGGGACTTCGTCTTCGTCTGAGTTCATCTCCTCCTTTCCCTTAGGCCCGTAGTCTTCTTCTTCCTCAGTGGTCCAGCCACAATGATCCAAGGCCCCGTAGACCTTAGGGTCTGCAAGGTAACCAGCCACATAGCTTTCTCCTTCCGAATCATGGGAAGACATATTGCTCTAATCTACGGCAGAAACAGCTCGAGGCAAAGACAGAAGATTTTTGCGTGATAAGGTGGTCAAAACCTTCGGGAGATTATATAATGAATTTTTACTGACCAAGAGAAGTAACGTGCAAGAAAACAGAGTCCAGGAGGCACACGAGGTGCCCATGAGGCAGGGGGGCACGCCCAGTAAGGGTGGGCATGCCCTCCACCCTCGTGGAGGCCTCGTGTCCTTCCCGGATTACTTCTTGCTTCCGTAAATTCTTAAATATTCCAAAACAGAGAAAAATTGCCACTAGATATGTTTTGGAGTCGGTTTACTTACCGTACCACATACATATTCCTTTTCAGAGTCTGAAACGTTCTGGAAAGTGTCCCTTATGTATTCCTCCGGGGTTACAGTTTCAATAATATTAGTTTCAATATTGATAGGATTACCTGAGATATAATGTTTGATTCTTTGACCGTTCACCACCTTCAGATTTGTGCCTTCGAAGTTGTTGATTTTTATAGCACCGGAACAATAGACTTCCTCGATAATGTAAGGACCTTCCCATTTAGAGAGAAGTTTTCCTGCAAAAAATCTTAAACGAGAGTTGAATAGCAACACATAATCACCTACATTAAAATCACGCTTTTGTATCCTTTTGTCATGCCATCTTTTAAATTTTTCCTTGAACAGCTTGGCATTCTCATAGGCTTGGGTTCTCCATTCATCGAGTGAGCTAATGTTAAATAACCTCTTCTCACCGGCAGGTTTGAAATCATAGTTGAGCTCTTTAATAGCCGAATATGCCTTATGTTTTAGTTCGAGGGGTAAGTGACATGCTTTTCCATATACCATCTTATAAGAAGACATACCCATAGGATTTTATATGCAGTTCTATAGGCCCATAATGCATCATCAAGTTTCTTGGACCAATTCTTTATAGATCTATTGATAGTCTTTTGTAAAATAATTTGAGCTCTCTATTACTCAACTCTACTTGACCACTAGACTATGGGTGATAAGGAGATGCAATTCTATGATTAACATCATACTTAGCAAGCATTTTACGAAAAGCAACATGAATATCACAAGCAAATACAACTGCTAAGAATTCTTTTTTAGTAGTAGCATAATTTCTTTGGGCAGTGTCAAGAGTTTTACTAGCATACTGGATAACATTTAATTTCTTATCAACTCTTTGCCCTAGAACAGCACCTACAGCATAATCGCTAGCATCACACATAATTTGAAAGAGTAAATTACAATCAGGTGGCTGAACAATAGGTGCAGTGATCAAAGCTTTCTTAAGTATTTCAAATGCTTCTATACAATCATCATCGAAAACAAAAGGAATATCTTTTTGCAATAGATTAGTAGGCCTAGAGATTTTAGAAAAGTCCTTAATGAACCTCTTATAAAAACTGGCATGACCAAGGAAACTTCCTATACCTTTAATGTCACTGGGACACGGCATCTTTTTAGTAGCATCAACTTTAGCTGTATCAACTTCAATACCTCTTTCAGAAATTTTATGCCCCAAGACAATGCCTTCATTAACCAAAAAGTAACACTTTTCCCAATTCAAGACGAGACTAGTGTCTTCGCATCTCTGCAAACTCGATCAAGGTTGCTCAAGCAATCATCAAAATAGGATCCATAAATGGAGAAGTCATCCATGAATACCTCACAAATCTTTTCAGAAAAGTCATAGAATATAGCCACCATGCATCTTTGAAAGGTAGCAGGTGCATTACATAAACCAAAAGGCATACGTCTATAAGCAAAAGTACCAAAAGGACAAGTAAAAGTAGATTTTGATTGATCGTCCGCTGACACAGGTATTTGAAAGAAACCAGAATAACCATCTAGAAAGCAGAAATGTGTATGTTTTGACAGTCTTTCTAGCATTTGATCAATAAAAGGTAAAGGGTAATGATCTTTCTTAGTAGCTTTATTTAATTTACGGAAATCAATTACCATCCTATAACCTGTAATAATTCTTTGCGGAATCAATTCATCTTTATCATTAGGAACAACAGTAATACCTCCCTTCTTAGGGACGCAATGGACAAGACTTACCCAATCACTATCAGCAACGGGATAAATTATACCTCCCTCAAGGAGCTTTAGTATCTCCTTTCTTACCACTTCCTTCATCTTAGGATTTAACCGGCGTTGATGATCTCTAACTGGTTTGGAACCTTCGTCCAATTTAATTTTATGTTGGCATAGAGTGGGACTAATGCCCTTAAGATCATCCAGAGTATATCCAATAGGAGCACGGTGCTTCTTCAGAGTTCTCAATAATCTTTCCTCTCCTTGCTCTAAAAGGTTAGCACTAATAATAACAGGATATATCTTCTTTTCACCAAGATAGGCATATTTAAGATTATCAGGTAATGGCTTGAGCTCAAACATGGGATCACCCTTGGGTGGAGGGGGATCCCCTAGGATTTCAACAGGTAAGTTGTGTTTCAAAATAGGACCTTGTTTAAGGAGTAATTCATGTATCTCCCTTCTTTCATTCATAAACATATCATTTTCATGGTCTAGCAAATATTGTTCTAACGGATCAGTAGGAGGCACGACAGTAGAAGCAACACCAATAATTTCATCCTTACTAGGCAATTCTTTATCATGGGGTTGTCTATGAAATTTAGCAAAATTAAACTCATGTTTCATATCCCCCAAGCCAATTGTAACAATATCCTTTTTGCAATCTATCCTAGCATTAACAGTATTCAAGAAGGGTCTACCAAATATAATGGGACAAAAGTCATCTTGTGGGGAACCAAGTACAAGAAAATCAGCGGGATATTTAGCCTTCCCATACAAGACTTCAGCATCTCTAACAATCCCAAATGGTGAAATAGTGTCTATATTGGCAAGCTTAATTGTAACATCAATATCTTCTAACTCAATGGGTACGATATCATGCATAATTTCTTCATGTAAGGAAAAAGGTATTGCACTAACACTAGCACCCATATCACATAAGCCATGATAACAATGATCTCTTATTTTAATAGAAATAACAGGCATGCCTACAACAAGTCTATGTATCTTAGCATCTGGTCTAGCAATATTAGCAGCTTCACCACAGAAGTAAATAACATGCCCATCTATATTATCATCCAAGAGATCTTTAACCATAGCAATACTAGGTTCAACTTTAATTTGCTCAGGAGGTGTATATGTTCTAGTATTACTTTTACGAACAACAGTTGAAGGTTTAGCATGATCCTTTATCCTAACAGGGAAAGGTGGTTTCTCAACATAAGTAGTAGGAACAATAGGATCATTATAAGTAATAGTATTTTCTTCAACTGTAATAGGTGCAACTACTTTCACTTCAGTGGGAGGATTATATTTAAACCACTTCTCCTTAGGGATATCAATGTGAGTAGCAAAAGATTCACAGAAAGAAGCTACTATCTCAGAGTCAAGTACATATTTGGCGCTAAATCCACGAAAAGCATCGGTATCCATAAAAGATTTAACACAATCAAACTTAGTTGTCATACCTGACTCCTTACCATCATCGGAACCCCAATCTTCATAGTTGCGTTTAATTCTTTCCAATAAATCCCACTTGAATTCAGTAGTCTTCAGCATATAAGAACCAACACAGGAAGTATCGAGCATGGTGCGATCATTGAGAGAAATTCGAGCATAAATTTTTTGAATAATCATTTCTCTTGAGAGCTCATGATTGGGGCATGAATATAACATTGACTTAAGCCTCCCCCAAGCTTGAGAGATGCTTTCTCCTTTGCAAGGCTAGAAATTATATATGTAATTACGATCACAATGAACAAGATGCATAGGATAGTACTTCTGGTGAAATTCCAACTTGAATCGTTTATAGTTCCAAGATCCCGTATCATCACATAGCCTATACCATGTCAATGCATCTCCCTTCAAAGATAAAGGGAAGACCTTCCTCTTAACAACATCACCGGGAATACCTGCAAGCTTAAATAATCCACAAACTTCATCCACATAAATAAGGTGTAAACCGGGATGCAATGTTCCATCTCCTGCAAAGGGATTAGCTAGCAGTTTCTCTATCATACCCGAAGGAATCTCAAAGTAAACATTTTCAATAGGTTCAGTAGGTTGAGGAGCAATTCTTTGCTCTACTGGTCGGGGCGAATATGCCCCGAACAATCCCCTTAAAGGATTAGTTTCCATAGTAACAAGTGACAGAAAATTTCAGCACACTATATAAATGTTTCCTTACCAAGTTCCACTCACCAAAGGCGCTTCACTCCCCGGCAATGACGCCAGATAAGAGTCTTGATGACCCACAAGTATAGGGGATCTATCGTAGTCCTTTCGATAAGTAAGAGCATCGAACCCAACGAGGAGCAGAAGGAAATGACAAGTGGTTTTCAGTAAGGTATTCTCTGCAAGCACCGAAATAGTAGATAACAAATAGTTTTGTGATAAAATAATTTGTAACGGGTAACAAGCAACATGAAAGTAAATAAGGTGCAGCAAGGTGGCCCAATCCTTTTTCTAGCAAAGGACAAGCCTGGACAAGTTCTTATAATGAGAAAAGCGCTCGCGAGGACACATGGGAATTATCGTCAAGCTAGTTTTCATCACGCTCATATGATTCACGTTCGTTACTTTGATAATTTGATATGTGGGTGGACCAGTTCTTGGTTACTGCCCTTTCTTGGACAAGCATCCCACTTATGATTAACCCCTATTGCAAGCATCCGCAACTACAAAAGAAGTATTAAGGTAAACCTAACCATAGTATGAAAATAGTGGATCCAAATCAGCCCCTTACAAAGCAACGCATAAACTAGGGTTTAAGCTTCTGTCACTCTAGCAACCCATCATCTACTTATTACTTCCCAATGCCTTCCTCTAGGCCCAAATAATGGTGAAGTGTCATGTAGTCGACGTTCACATAACACCACTAGAGGAAAGACAACATACATCTCATCAAAATATCGAACGAATACCAAATTCACATGACTACTAATAGCAAGAATTCACCCATGTCCTCAGGAACAAACGTAACTACTTACAAAGCATATTCATGTTCATGATCAGAGGAGAATTAATATGCATTAAGGATCTGAACATATGATCTTCCACCAAGTAAACCAATTAGCATCAACTACAAGGAGTAATCAACACTACTAGCAACCCACGGGTACCAATTTGTGGTTTTGGATACAAGATTGGATACAAGAGATGAACTAGGGTTTGAAAGGAGATGGTGCTGGTGAAGTTGTTGATGGAGATTGACCACCTCCCGATGAGAGGATCGTTGGTGATGACGATGGTGATGATTTCCCCTCCCGGAGGGAAGTTTCCCTGGCAGAACAACTCCCCGGAGCCATAGATTGGTTCCGCCAAGGTTCCGCCTCGTGGCGGCGGAGTTTCGTCCCCTTAGCTTGCTTATGAATTTTTCAGGGTAAAAGCCTTCATATAGCAGAAGATGGGCACCGGAGGGCCACCAGAGGGCCCATGAGACAGGGGGCGCGCCCAGTAGGGGGGCACCCCCCCCCCACCCTCGTGGCCAGGGTGTGGGCCCCCTCTGGTACTTTCTTTGCTCAATAATTCTTATTAATTCCAAAAATGACTTTCATGGAGTTTCAGGACTTTTGGAGCTGTGCAAAATAGGTTTCCAATATTTGCTCCTTTTCCAGCCAGAATTCCAGCTGCCGGCATTCTCCCTCTTCATGATAATCCTTGTAAAATAAGAGAGAATAGCCATAAGTATTGTGACATAATGTGTAATAACAGACCATAATGCAATAAATATCGATATAAAAGCATGATGCAAAATGGACGTATCAGATGCCCAAGGCACCCCAAGGTAATATTCAAGGACAACCAAGAGCCTAAGCTTGGGGATGCCCCGGAAGGCATCCCCTCTTTCGTCTTCGTTCATCGGTAACTTTACTTGGAGCTATATTTTTATTCACCACATGATATGTGTTTTGCTTGGAGCGTCATTTTCTTTTATTTTGTTTTGCTTGCTTTTTGAATAATATCCCAAGATCTGAAATTCTTAAATGTTAGAGAGTCTTCACGTAGTTACATAATTATTCGACTACTCATTGATCTTCACTTATATCTTTTGGAGTAGTTTGTCATTTTCTCTAGTGCTTCACTTATATATTTGTAGAGCACGACGGTGGTTTTATTTTTAAGAGATAGATGAACTCTCATGCTTCACTTATATTATTTCGAGAGTCTTAAAAAGCATGATAATTTCCTTTGGTTATAAAATTAGTCCTAATATGATGGGCATCCAAGAGGGATATAATAAAAACTTTCATATAAAGTGCATTGAATACTATGAGAAGTTTGATTCCTTATGACTGTTTTGAGATATGAGGATGGTGATATTAGAGTCATGCTAGTGAGTAATTGTGGATTGTAGAAATACTTGTGTTGAAGTTTGTGATTTCCGTAGCATGCACGTATGGTGAACCGTTATGTGATGAAGTCGGAGCATGATTCATTTTTTGATTGTCTTCTTTATGAGTGGAGGTCGGGGACGAGCGATGGTATTTTCCTACCAATCTATCCCCCTAGGAGCATGCGCGTAGTACTTCATTTTAATAACTAATAGATTTTTTCAATAAGTATGTGAGTTCTTTATGACTAATGTTGAGTCCATGGATTATACGCACTCTCATTCTTCCACCATTGCTAGCCTCTCTTGTGCCGCGCAACTTTCGCCGGTACCATACACCCACCATTACTTTCCTCAAAACAGCCACCATACCTACCTACTATGGCATTTCCATAGCCATTCCGAGATATATTGACATGCAACTTTCCACTGTTCCATTTATTATGACACGCTCCATCATTGTCATATTGCTTATCATGATCATGTAGTTGACATTGTATTTGTGGCAAAGCCACCGTTCATAATTATTTCATACATGTCACTCTTGATTCATTACACATCCCGGTATACCGCCAGATGCATTCATATAGAGTCATATTTTGTTCTAAGTATCGAGTCGTAATTCTTGAGTTGTAAGTGAATAAAAGTGTGATGATCTTCATTATTAGAGCATTGTCCCAGTGAGGAAAGAATGATGGAGACTATGATTCCCCCACAGGTCGGGATGAGACTCTGGACGAAAAAAAAGAGGCCAAAAAAGAAAAAAAAGAAAAAAAAGTAAAAAAGAGAGAAAAAGAGAGAAGGGGCAATGCTACTATCCTTTTACCACACTTGTGCTTCAAAGTAGCCACCCCTTGGACCCTTGCTCGTTACCTCTCCCAATTTCTCCCACGATTCACCAATACGCGCATGGTGAAGCCCTGCCGGAATTCCGCTGCCTCCACCAGCACCATACCATTGTGTTAGTCCCGATCTTATATACCCCCCTCTTTGTCTCTTGCTCGATCAAGAAGGAGAGGACGCCGCTGAGCCGCACGTGTGCTAAACTCGGAGGTGTCGTCCATTCGGCACTAGATCGGGAGTTCGTGGACGGATCGTGATTGGATCACGAAGACGTTCCACTATGTCCATCGCGTTTCTTAACACTTCCGCCTAGCGATCTACATGGTTATGTAGGTCCATCCCTCCTCTCATCGATGTACGTCTCCTAGATTGCTCTTGTTGAGCATAGGAAATTTTTTGTTTCCCATGCAACGTTCCCCAACATTTTCTTCTATCGTTTTACAGTCCTTGTGATGATTACATGCTGATGTTTCATATATTTTAATCTTTTCAACAAGGGGTTGTGAGGAGTTTATGAGTAGAAATAACCATAGAGACCCTCAACTAATTTGATTGAAACAGAAATCAACCATGTTGTTCCTTTCATTTATTATTTTGAACAAAAAAAATGCAGGCTGCTATTTTCCAAGATGTGACTATGCGAGAGATCTCTACACTTCAGTTGAAATGGTACACATGGTACTTATCTCTTCCAGTTAGATCTCTTTGGGCGTGTGTTTTTCTCTAACATTCATTCCCCTAGAGGTCCTTTCTACTCTCATGAATCTTTGGTGGTTATAGTACTCCCTCCGTCCCTAAATATAAGTCTTTTTAGAGATTTCAATATGGACTATATACGGATGAATATAGACGTATTTTAGAGTGTAGAGATTCACTCATTTTGCTCCGTATGTAGTTCATACCAGAATCTCTAAAAAAATCTTATATTTAGGAACGGATGGAGTACCATGTAGTATAATGCTATTCCTTTGGATGTAAAGCAGTAGAAAACTTGAAAGATGTGATATTTGTTTGGTTATGGTTATGCACAAATCACATAAGTATTATGGGGTCGGCCTCTTTCTCTCCATCAGAACTCTACTTCACCTGTTACGCATATTATGTTTTCTGACTAGGTGATAGACAATTATTCCTTTTGTGTGCTTCAACAAGTTGTCAGGCAGTGCTCTCCAATTACTCAATTAAACTTCAAACTCATTATATTAATTCTTGCTATAATTTTTGCAATTATGCGTCAGTTACACTGATAAGGAGGAAAACACAGGCAAGAAAACGGCCGCTGCAAGGCGGTGGTTGTGGGTGCAGGATACACTTTGCTCCTGCCATTGTGTGACTGGAAGCTGACACGTCGCTTTGCAGCATGAACAACGTCCCTCTGCAGTAGAGCTTCCCCAAATCAGAGGATCTTGGTCCTTGGTGTGTGAGGGCTTCTACGCCTCGGTGCTCCACAGGGCAGCAATTTGGTTGGGTGCTTATACTTTAAATTTGTAATCAGCACCTCCCATTACAATGATATAAGTTGCTCATATGCAAGCAAGTCTACTGTGAGATGCATATTAATTTGTTTTTGCAGGTTGATATAAAAAATATACCCTTCATCTGTGGATGTGCCATCTCTGACATCGGGAAGATTTGTCTCACAAAGTTTATATGATTGGAAATGATAAATCTCTACCTTTTGGAATGATCCTTCTTGTGTCTGAAAGTATGTGCACTGTGCAATACATCTTCTGGTTTTTGCTTGAAGATGTAAGTTTATTTTATGGTCTTGTGACACTTATTAATTTTTTATATTATGCTCATATACTAAAGGTTACTTTGGATAACTTCCTACTTATACTGAGAATGATGATCTGCTTGACACTAGAATTTATTAGGAGGTCGCCAATGCAATTTAGTTTCACTCATCTCACTGAAGCTCAGTTTGTTTAGGTAGCAAACTTGTTTGCATGTTTTGGTTTCTTTACTTACTATCTTATGCAAGATCATCTTTACTAGAAGGGATGTGCGCGCTTTGCTGTGCCGTTCGTGTTGTTGGGTTTCTTAACAAAAAATAACCACTCTGTTTCAAAAAATAAGTTCTATTACTTCTTTAAAAAGTCAAACCATTTAAGTTTGATCAACTTTGTAGACAAATATATCAAAATCCATAATATCAAATCGGTATTTTTTTTGATTCATCACGAAATGAATGTCCATACGATTTTTGTTTAATATTGTGGATGTCGATATTTTTGCTCTGAACTCGGTCAAAGTTAAAGAAATTTGATTTTCTAAAAAATTAATATCCCTTATATTTTATAACTGATGGAATATTTAGTTTGGCGGGTTGGGGAGATAATAGAGTGTGTTTTATTTTTATTTATAATAAGGTGATTTGGTGGGCCTTTCGTGGTATGATTCTGTGTTATCCGCTGACCACCCTATATTTATGTGGGGAAATTTCTATGTTGATGGTGGCATGCACTATATTGATGCTATAGTACCATATGGTGACACTTTTTTCTCTAGGTGATGGGAGGGTGTGCGGGATTGATATGTTTTTATAAGTCGGTTGCTGCTGATTGATTTAAAAAATCATTGGCCTAGTCAAAATCATAAACCAAATCAAAATTGAACACCTCGATTGAATGAAAGAGCTTCCAATTTTGAGACCATAGTGAATAAATACATTTGAATGGAAAAGCTAGATAAAGTGTTGACCCGGTCAAAATCAGATGATCCAATTCGAAATTGAATAACTCAATTAGTTACGGGGTCTTGAAAATTAGGAAGCACATGCAGACTAAGGCATAGCCTAGTGGTGGGAAGGGGCTGATGCCTTCCCACCCACCCAGGTTTAAGGCATGATACTTGCAATTTGGGTTTGTTGCACCAATTATACTGTAGGGGGTTCCCTTACAGTCTTTTTGTGAGAAAACAATTAGGAAGCACAGTGTATAGTTTAAAAAAATTGAATGACGGAGCTTTGAGAAATTGTTGGGTCGGTCAAAATCGGGTGACCCAACTCTAATTGGTGCCTCAATTGAATATGGACTCTTTAAAATTAGGGAGTTTAATGTTATAGATGATTCTAATCGATGCTTCAGGAGGTCCGTTCTGTGGTTCAGTCTACTAGATCCTGCATTGCAGTTTTTTCTTCCCATTTTGCCAACAACTTAAAAGCCTAGCTAATATATTTTTGCAGATTCTCCCATGAACCAATATGCAAGAAATGGAAATAAGTTGTTCAAAATGAATGTTAGCCTGTGCTCTATTTGCATCAGAAGTTTTTATTAAAGAATTCCTTTAATGATTTTATTAAAGAATTCCTTTTTGTGAAAAAAAAATTAGGAAGCATAGTGTATAGTTTAAAAAAATTGAATGACGGAGCTTTGAGAAATTGTTGGCTCGGTCAAAATCGGGTGACCCAATTCTAATTGGTGCCTCAATTGAATATGGACTCTTTAAAATTATGGAGTTTAATGTTATTGATGATTTTAATCGATGCTTCAGGAGGTCCGTTCTGTGGTTCAGTCTACTAGATCCTGCATTGCAGTTTTTTCTTCCCATTTTGCCAACAACTTAAAAGCCTAGCTAATATATTTTTGCAGATTCTCCCATGAACCAATATGCAAGAAATGGAAAGAAGTTGTTCAAAATGAATGTTAGCCTGTGCTCTATTTGCATCAGAAGTTTTTATTAAAGAATTCCTTTTTGTGAAAAAAAATTAGGAAGCACAGTGTATAGTTTAAAAAAATTGAATGACCGAGCTTTGAGAAATTGTTGGCTCGGTCAAAATCGGGTGACCCAATTCTAATTGGTGCCTCAATTGAATTTGGACTCTTTAAAATTAGGGAGTTTAATGTTATAGATGATTCTAATCGATGCTTCAGGAGGTCCGTTCTGTGGTTCAGTCTACTAGATCCTGCATTGGAGTTTTTTCTTCCCATTTTGCCAACAACTTAAAAGCCTAGCTAATATATTTTTGCAGATTCTCCCATGAACCAATATGCAAGAAATGGAAAGAAGTTGTTCAAAATGAATGTTAGCCTGTGCTCTATTTGCATCAGAAGTTTTTATTAAAGAATTCCTTTGATGATTTACAAAAAGGAACATGGCATAGCAATGGAAAACGGCACGGCAAAGCACACGCTTTCTTCTACTTTGTTTGATACCACCAAATTGCTTTCTCTATGTCCTTGTCCACGTTTCAACTTTGCCAGTCTTCCCTACAAGAGCGTCGACATCAGCTACAGTACATCAAGTATGGCAATGCCGCATAGGAATATTCCACGAAGGGAGCCACTCAGACAACAAACATCAAACTATTTATGTAAGTTATTAATGATTGACTCATTTGAAATGATGTATCAGTCAGTGTTCACACTTTGACATATGTTGATTTATAATGTAAACATTGACACCCAGGTTTCAAGCAATGCCGTGAATCAATCATCCGAAGAAATATATTCAACCAAAAACTTGGCTAGTAAAACGATTGTACTTGGTGAAACACACCACAAGCAAGCGCACAAGATAGACATGAAGACATAGACGATGTACTTTACAGCAGAAGTGCAGAAGAGGAGGCTTTTTTGGAGCAGAAAACATGTCCATTGCACAAGCAAATTAGCAATAGCGTAGCAGCACCACATTGCAATAGTAGTACAACAGGGTTGTAAATTATAAACATAACATAGCAGAGTCAGATAGAACAACACGGATGGATAGAAAGCACTATCATAACGCAGGTCATAAGCTAGTACCAATGCTACTAGTAATAGAAAGACTGATACAACCTTAATGTAAGACGATAGATACAGATGGGTCAAGTGAGCGCTATTCGCAGTTGTGCCACAAGATTGATCCTTTGTGCCGTCTAGTCTTCGTCAAGTAGACTATCTTTGAGAATCACTCGATCACAAGAGCTTCAACAAGAGCATCATCTTGGTCAGGAACGTATGGACGATAGCTATCAGAATCCCTCAGCCTGTCCTCCGGGATAGCAATCTGTATTCCAGTCCAATCAATCTTCTTCCATTGTTCGGCAGCGTATTCGTTCCCCCTTTCCCTGTTGGCGATGAGTTCTTCATCGACCTCGTAGTAGCCCTTGTCCCGCACAGACGCGATGACCTCCTGCCGGTACTCTTCGAAATCGTCGTCCATCTTCTTGAAAAGCTCTATACACTGTCAGCGTGGGCACGCTTCCTTTCCTCAATCCACTCCAGAGGAAAATACTCTGCCAGATCGTCCAGGTAATCGGCGCTGGGGTGTTGCTCCGGCTTCAGCGCAATTATGGTCCTAATCTCGGCTTTCGACAGCCGAACCTTGCCCTTGTTTGGACCTGGTGGTGCTGCGGCCGGCTGATTGGCGACAACAGATGACAGATTCGCCTCCCCAAGCATCTTGTCCATCGCAGTCACCCCCTTGTCTGACTCGAAAGACTCGTCACCCTCCTTGTAGATGGATCCGGCGGCGGAGGGGAACACCGCCGCAGGACCATCGACGCTGGCCTCCGTCGAATTGGCAGCGCTGCCCGGACTCACCATCAACTTCCCCGCCTCCTCCTTGCCGGCCATGGCCTCTTCTTGATTGATGGTTCCTCTGCTGTCGACGTAGATCTTGGGTTTCGAGGTTGGTTGCTTGCGCTTGTTTTGGGGATTGGATTGGAGGCGGCGGTGCCGTCTCAATCTATATAAGCAAGGAGACGAAGAGAAACCCTAGCCGAGCGAGCCCGTCTCTGCTCTGCACCCAGTCGGTATCGGACCCCGTTTACCACCCGGACTCGGCCGGAACTTGACCACCAGCCCAGCTCAGTCCACCGATGACACCCTGGGCCGGCCCCGGCCACTCCGTCTTTGTCTCCTCTTCCCCTCATTTCCCTTTTTTTCTTTTTCTTTCCTTCCCAGAAAACAAATGCTTCCTCCATTTATAGAAAATATTATAAGGTGTATTAATATTTTTGGAAATCAAAGATTTCTCTGGTTGATCAAGTTCATACTGAAAATTATATTATAATAACAAATAAACAAATTATAAAAATATGTTTCGTGATGCTTCTAATGATACATGTTTGGTATCATATCCATTGATGTTTCCTCTACTTATATAAGTACTACTCCCTCCGTCCCATAATGTAAGACGTTTTTTGACACTACACTAGTGTCAAAAAACGTCTTACATTATGGAACGGAGGGAGTACTAGTAAACATGCCCCGTGCATTGCAACATGCATACATGTTCTAGTAGTAAGCTAGGCCATGGTTTATCAGTATAGTATATTCATATGAATTGTGTAATCAAATGTTTACCAAATAAAATCATGCCCGCGACTTGCCTGCCTAAATATGTACACAATCATGGGCGCTAGGATTTTATATGGTAACACACATTTACCAATTATTAAAAAATCTAGTTAATAACGGATTATTTGGTAAGTTAATAAAAGTGGGGTAGTTAAGGTGGTTTTCAAGGAAAACAGTGGAAAACCTAGAATAGGAGGGAAAACCAAAAACAGCATCATGCTGCCTTTGTATCAAGTTATCCGAATGTATGGATAAACCTATATCTCTATTTTTATTTCGAGGTTTCTCTGAAAAGGTGAATAACTACCTCTTTCTTCCTTTCTTGTCATGTATTCCCTCCCTAAACTAATATAAGAGCATTTAGACCACTATTTTAGTTATATAAACACTCTTATATTAGTTTACAGAGGGAGTACATGGCTGCGTTATATCATTTCAAAATTATTTTATAGATGAGTAACTAAATGTTCTCAATAAATGGTACTACAAAGAATAAAGAGACTAAACAAATGAAAACTGGGAATGGTAGTGGGAACATGACCAAACAAATAAAGAAAGATGTAGATGACATGTCTTCAATGAACAAAAATAGAAAAAAAATATAGAAGGACTAAACAAAGAAAGAGAGAACAACCCATGACTAAATGAAGTGAAAATAGAGAGAATGAGTTCTCAAAAAGACCGACCAAAGAGTGACCATGGACTAAGAATATATTTTTCTTCAACGACTAACACGGTAAAAGGTGACACTGGAAAAACAATACTACGAGAACAGAGACATTGATTACTCAGAATATCACCAAAGAAAAAGAAATAAAGATAAATGAATACTAAAAATGTACTCTTTTCTTCAATTAATCTACAGAGTTATTGAATTTAATTGCCAGACAAGCAAATGAACAAGTGTATATGAAATGACCTAAGAGATTCTTAGTCTAAAACTGGGTAATAAGGAGGACGAGGGAGATAGGCATATAATGAATGCACGACTATCCCGTTACTCAACTCACTCGTGGACGAAACACTAAAGAAACAAATAGAGATGTTGTTTCATCGATAAGTGTGCCTCTGAATCCAAATACTAAAGCCTAGTTTCAGATGTGGATAAAGGATAATGAAAAATAAATGACTTAGAAATGGAAAAAAAATCAGGTTGATGATAAAACTAGGTTAAGGGGAAACACTGAAGAAACTGTAATCCATGAACGGTAGACATTTTGGTTGGTACATTATCAATTTTATTCTGGCTAACACGAGGGATAATGCCATGGTCAACATTGTAAGGTCAAAAGTGGACATTCTAAACTTAACTACTAGAGTAAAGGATTAAGAATGAAATGACAGGCACAATTTCCTTGCGGGTTAGCATCTGCTGCATGTCATGGTGGGTGTGTGGTATAGGTATAGGACTGGCACCCTGTCCCGATCTCCACCTGATCTTTCTCTCTTTCCTCGTCGCTCACGGAGGCTACTGCTGGATAAGGCCGCGCAGCGCCTATGATGGAGGTGGCGGGAATCTGATCCCGGCGGTCTCATGGGCCATCGGTGTGAGATCCTCCAAGGTTGCAGTGCGATGGAGTATTTAAAAAAAACTACCAGTTTTTGGGGTTTGGGGTTGGTGTCCCACAGAACTACAACATTCAAAATTTTGTCCGAAAACTACCACTTTTTCGTAATTCGTCCCTAAACACTATAACTTTTGTTGACGACCGTTTTCGAGTATTTAAACACGTTTATGACAAGCGGGACCCACCCATTGACACCCAGGTAAATAGCTAACTGTAAATAGCTTTCAACTTTACATAGTTTGAACTAAAATTAATTTTAAGTTTAATCCCTAAAGTCAATTGTATCTCCAAAATATTTACTAGGTTTAATTTATTTGTTCACTAAGTCATATTGCAAGAGTTTATTCAAATTAAACCTATGGTTTTAAAGTTAATAACCAAATTAGTTTAACTGAATTCAATTATTTATTTAAAATATCTAAGGTTAAGTAATAATCCCAAACTATTTACTAAAGTTCATTTTAGATTTTTGTAACTTAGTTGCAAGATAATTATCTGAATAAACATTTTGATTCCAAGGTTAAACCAGATTTTAGGTTTAATATTGTTTGAATTAAAGCCATTGTTAAATATATTCAATCATAATTTTTTAATCATTTAAAAAATGGACTACTGTAGCTATGTTGAAACTATATTTCCCTAGATTCATTCTGCAAAAGGAATCAATTAATTTTGATATATAATTTGCATGTTATGCCTTATTTAAGTTTGAATTTTAAAATTTTCAAAAGTCTAACATTATTTAGTGAATCTTTCCATAATGATCATTTCGCAAATAGATTCACTAAATTTGGATTTACAGATTAAGAGTTATGATGGTTTGAAAATATAGGGGGTCTTGTGTAAAAGCTCGAGTCAATTCAATTTAGTAGAAAATGTTTCAGATAATCTTTTGGATAAGGCAGTGACATGTCGTGTTTCTATTGGCTGGTACCGGTTCGTTTAAGTGATTGTACCTGATGCGTTGGGTCTAAGGTGAACGGCCAGAAATAGATCTAGGCACTAGTAGAAAACAGGGCATTTGTCCCGGTTCGTAAGGGGCTTTTGTCCTAGTTTAAGAACCAGGACAAAAAGGTCGGTACTAATGCCCTCCCCCTTTAGTCCCGGTTCTTACACGAACCCGGACAGATGGGCCTCCACGTGGCCACTGCGGGCAGCCCAGGCAAGGGGGCCTTTGGTCCCGGTTGGTGACATAAACCGGGACCAAAAGGCTTCCACGCGTCAGCAGCTGGCTGGAGCTGAGGTTTTTTTTTAAATGCCTGGTTTAGGGGTTTTGGGGGTTAACTTAGGTTGTTATTAGCTAGCTATTAGAGAGAAGTGTCCTCTCTTATATCTTCATCCTTGGTTTACCAACGCTACTACTATGTTCATTTCACCCGCTGATATATAATAACTCATGCTCGCATCATATATCATCATATATAATAACAAGTCCTACTAATCATGCATCATCATACAACTTCTACTCGTTATTAATAACAAGTCATACGATCATCATCCTCATAGTCATCGAACCCAACCCTACATAATTGTTCTTAGCACATGACATCAGTATCATGTAGGACCTAAACACCCTTAAGGTAAAATAGCATAAAACAATATAGACCCTGATTCTCCATTATGAAGAATGGAGATCATCCTATCTCCAATTCTTGCGCTTCGCTTCCTTTTGCTTCCAAGAAGCTCCTTACGAATGTCCATACATTTTTTCCATTCTTTGATTGTCATGTCTCCATTTCTTTTAAAAATCCGGTATGGACAGTTGAGATTCGTAGGACAACGGTTGTATGTTCAAAACACCAAGGCGACTGTGCGTATACATCAGATGAGGCACACAATCATTCGGGATTATCTGTTGAAAAACAAAGTAATAACTTCGTAGTTAGCAATTATGTACTAGTTTTAGAAGTATGCAAAAAGATGCACGGATGTCGTAATAGTAAAAATCTTATCAGGATATCTCCATGGTAGTTACCGTAGTTCAACACGTGCACTAATGGCACGTATTGACCATAATATTAAGGAGTTCGATTGTAGATATTGTAATTCTCAAGATCAGTACAAAATGCGATCAGATGATTTTTCTCCTTATAAGATAATTCAGAGCCATCGGTGTAGTGGGTTTTGTCTACCATCTTCCGCACATTCTTTGAAGAATGAAAATAAGCTGTCAATGGAAATAAGCTGTCAACTATTCTGAAATAAACAATATAAATTACTTAATAACTATGTTTGAGAAGCTCACATTGGGGAAGAATTGGAAGTGTATCCACAAGGACCCAAATGTTCATATTGTCTTGCTCGATTGTAGGTTCACCAAGATCCATGGTGACAAGCATACCCTCATCAAAACCATACATCTTGCAAAGTGCTTCCCAATTTTTGCAACCAAAATGGGTTACACTCTCAGCATTGTACAACTTTACTTCAAAATCCACACCATGATGGGTCCTTAGGTGATTTTTTTTGGATTCCATACTTTCATGGTCTTCAAAACCCATCCTCTCCAAGACATAGTGTCTTGCATAGCATGGGATAAGCTAGTCGAATTGGAAAAGATGAAAAATACACGTTAAAAAAGTTGAAGTCGTGCTTAATTATGAAAAAACTATTGTCGTCGTTGCATACCATTTCAACATCGAAGGTCTCCTCGATCTTAATGTTGAAGCGCCAATCTTCGTCCAGCTCAAGGAACCTGTCGCACATACCTCGGTCGTGGTGGCACCAGTCGCACTCCCTCGGGCATTTTTCGTCGTCCGAGTACGACAGTTCCGGCCTATGTTCATAATTGAAATATTAAACTTGTACAATTAAATATATGTACTAAAAAACCTAAATTAGATCATTATTATTAATCACGAGTTGACTATCGGTGACGGTAGCTCCTCCTTTCATTCCCGAGTGCATTATTACACCAAATTGTCAAGCACACGGGAATGAAGGAGAAGTTACCCCCACGACGGCGTGGATGATAGAGGGGGCTCCTAGATTTCTGCATGGAGTGCTCTTCAATTTTAGCATTCAAAGTAGGAGTACTTTTCCAATATGAACATTCAATAAGCAAAACCAAAATCGTAAAATAAAGTAGTATTCAAATTAGCATGCATTCAATTATAAGCAAAAGTACATCATCTCTTGTGTCCGTACGTCGTCGAATATTATCACTAATACTCCTCGAATACTATCATACATATAGCATCGCTAATACAGCTAGAACCGTAGCGCCCGACGGGTATCGTCGCGGGCCGTGGACACCGAAAGATAAGGAACCATCACAGGATCATAGCTCCAGTGAGATCCCTGAAGAACCTGCCAGGTATTGTCGAACCTGCCCTCCAACGCAACCCTGTAGCGACGGACGTGCTCGTCCTCCTCGCTGACACGGTGACGTTTCACCTCCGCGGTGTCTGGAAGCCTCGGCACCGTCACTGGCCCACGCGACCGCCACCAAACAAGGATCGGGTCAACAACGGGCTGGCTCCTCACCAACCTACGCCCCTCGAAAGGTAGCACCTCCCAATACCAGCCCGGCGGAGCCCAGTCCCGGACATGGACCTGATCAAGCAGGCCTCCACCATCGAGTCGAGGACGAGGATGCGGGATAGGCATCGTCGACGTCGATGTGGGAACTACTTCTATATATATAGTAAAATAAAGTAGTTTTATTAATTAAATCAACTAGTTCAACTACTAAGAACTTACTATAAATAAATAAAGTAGTACTTACTAAAAATAAACTACTTCTATAGTAAAATAAAGTAGTTTATTAAATCAACTAGCTAGTTCAACTATATATTAAGCACTTACTATAAACAAAATAAAGTAGTACTTACTAAAAATAAACTAGTTTAACTATAGTTCTATTATTTTTCTAACTAATTATATTAAACACTTTCTCATCTTATTTTCCTTTTTCATCTCTTCTAAATATGAACATATTCATAAATGGCTTTGATCATAACAATTTTGCTATACATACACAATATGAACATATACATAAATTGACAAAGAAAATTCTATGAACAAAAAAATCATTAAAATTCTATGAACAAAATTACAACAGAAAAAAATCATAAAAATTCTATGAACAGAAAAAAATCATAAAAATTTGACATATTCGATCTTTGCATATATATGAACATACAAACATGCATATTCAACAATAATATCACCAAAAAAACTATTAACAAAAAAAATCTAACACAATATGAAAAAAAATCTATGAACTACACATCTAACAAAAAAATCTATGAACTACAAAAAAATCTAACAAAATCTAACTCAATTAACTACACATCTAAATTACTACACATCTAAATTAACTACACTTCAAATTAAATTAGCAAAATTCAACCTCACGGGATGGCGACGACATGACGGGCGCGGCGAGCGCGACGGGCAGGGGACGACGACGGCGACGGTGCGTGAGGGGCGGCGCGGCGACTGTCGACGATGAGGGGTGGCGCGAGGCGGGGCGGCGACGGGCAGGGGCCGGCGGCGTCGCGGGGCACGGGGCGCGGGGTGGGGGGCGGCGACAGCGTCGGGGCGGCGCGGGGCGACGATGAGGCGCAGACGGGCAGCCTGGCGGCGTCGGGG